>NC_052056.1:87809994-88109994 GCF_903992535.2 Arvicola amphibius
TTGTTTGTTTGGAGGTACTGGGGGTTGAACCCAGAGCTTCCTGCATGCAAGGCAGCCAACTGCTCTACCACTAAGAGCTATAATATGCTCAGCCTCCCCCCCCCCTTCTATATTTTAAAATCTTACGTAGGACTTAAGTTGCTCGGGTTGGTCTTGAATTTGCCCTCTTCTTGCAACTTCGCTGAGTACTGGAATTAACCGGACTGCGCCACCACGTGGCTCAACCCTAGTGAAGGTCCGTGCAAACTAGCTAACAAGATATAGACTCTGTGCGCTGCGCTGTTGTAGGGCCCGGGTCTGCCCTTGTTCCTGGGGCTCACCTTGAGGACAGTTTCTGGTCAGATGACTAAGCATCCTGTTTGTTCCTGTGCTCCCTCTGCCCCGCCTGGTGTTTTGTTGTAGGGCATTGTTGACTCTATTGTTGGTATGGTAATTTCCCACCTGCCTAGGTGGAAGTCCTTGTGCAGCAGTTAGATGTGGTAATTTCCCACCTGCCTGGGTGGAATTCCTTGGGCTGGAGTGGGGTATTTAAGATTTTCCCCAAGGCTAAATAAACGGCTTTCGGCTGATTTCCTTTCGAATGACCCAGGTCTCTTTGTGTGTTCTTTCAATCTCCAGGCCCTTGTCCGACTCGCGTAAGGTACAGTGGCGCGCGAACTGTACCGAGGGGGTAACACAGAATCGGGTGTTACACGCTGTACGCTGCACTGTGCGGCATTTCTGGATCAGATGACAGTTAATAATAAACTTGAAGCCAACTTGACCTGCATGAAGTCCGCCACAAGAAACAAAGGTAATAAAAAGTAAATAACATCTGTATACACCGTGTAGAAATCTGATCCTACTTTACTCGTTTGTGGGTTTTTTTTTTGTTGTTGTTGTTGTTGAAATACATTATATTGTGTGTTTGAAAGAAGTCTAATATAAATCACAATAAAACTAGAGGTATAATAAACCCTCACATCTCTGGTAATTACCTGTAGAACTGAAGCATTTACTAGACCAAGTTAGTTGTTCGCTGGTGTATTGCCTCATTATATTATAATTTATGTCAGTGTCTTGCTATTTATTATCCAAGTTAGTTGTTCGCTGGTGTATTGCCTCATTATATTATAATTTATGTCAGTGTCTTGCTATTTATTATATACACACAGAGTAAATGGTGTTTTTCTGTCACTGTAGTCAGCCTGGGTTACATGAGATCCTGCTTCAAAATAAATAAAAATTTAAAGCAAATAGAAAAATGTAAACAGAGACCCTAAAACCCTTTCATGTATTCATTTAGCAAGTATTTATTGCCAGCCATTGGGTACTGAACTAGAACAGTGGCCGAGTAGTGGTGGCACACACCTTTAATCCCAGAACTTGGGAGTCAGAGGTAGGTGGATCTCTGTGAGTTCGCTGCCAGCCTGGTCTACAGAGCTATCTACAGTGATACTTCTAGGATAGCCAAGGCTACATAAAGAAACCCTGACACCAAAAAGAAAAGAAAAGAGAGAGAGAGAGAGAGGAGAGTCAATAAGCACAAGTGATTCCTGCCATCTATAACATCACACCTTGGTGAGACGTGAAGATAAGTCACTAGATAGTTAGAGGGAGATTTTTTAAAATATTTATTTATTTATTATGGATACAATATTCTGTCTGTGTGTATGCCTGCAGGCAGAAGAGGGCACCAGACCCCATTACAGATGGTTGTGAGCCACCATGTGGTTGCTGGGAATTGAACTCAGGACCTTTGGAAGAGCAGGCAATGCTCTTAACCTCTGAGCCATCTCTCCAGCCCCTAGAGGGAGATTTTTTTAAAAACTGCTTCCTGAACAAGGAAAATGTAAATGAGGTGTCTCACCAGGTCTATGTTGTCAGATCTTTTCAGATTTACATGAACGAGATATAAATACTTGGGCTGATGAGATGGCTCCAAGAATAAAGAATTTGCCGCTAAATTCAATCCCTGGAACACACGTGAGTGTGTAAGGAGATCACCGACTCCATGTATACCATGGTGCACACAGACAGACACACAGACACACACATACACTAATTAATGTTTCCACTTAAAAATACCATAAAATGTTTTTCGAATTGGATGTATTTGGAAAGCATTACATACAATATATATCTGCATGCTTCCTACCTGATGGGGATTTTGCTGGATTTTATAATATATATCACAATACAAAACCTTTGAAGACATGTAATAAAGAAACATGGCATGGTACAAACCTTTAATCCCAGCCCATAGGTAGCAAAGGCAATTAATTGGATCTCTCTGAGTTCGAGGTCAGCCAGAGCTACACAGTGAGAACCCTGTATGCTTTTATAAAATTGTGTGTATATGTGTATGTCTATGTGGGGACATGGACATATGAGTGCAGATGCCCTCAAAGGCCAGAAGAGGATGCTGGATCTCCTGGTGCTGGAATTACAATTGATTGTGAGCAGCCCATTAAGGAAACTCGGAACCAAAACCATATCCAAATCCTCCGAAAGAGCAGTAAGCACTCCTAGAGGCTGAGCCATCCCTCCAGCCACAACAGCGTCAGTGGTGGGTACAGGATGTTGCTAACTACCTCTGGCTGGCCTAGAGGTGTACCACGTGGTGTCGGTGTTAAGACCTGAACCTGGGTCCTCTGCAAGCGCAGCCTGTGCTCTTGACCAATAAATGAGCCTTTTCTCCAGCCCAGATAAATGTAGGTTTTAGTGTCACCTTTGGCTTTGAGATCATTGAGTTTGAAACTTAAGGACATTTTTTGTTAGGAATTTTTCCTAACATGAGCTCTCTGCCGATGCAAAAATCCCAATCAAGCCAAATCAAAAAATATCCAGGTTTAATGGGATTCCTGCGCTCTCAGGTGGCCTGGACGGGGAACTGGGAGGCCGCCAACCAGGAGGAAGGAAAAGGGTCAAGACTTGGCGGGCACAGGGACCGGGCCTCCAAAGATGGAGGCCAGAGACCGAGGCTTACAATTTTCATTCATTTTCATAAGGCTCTTTTTTACATATAGTAAAAAACAAGAGCCTAGTTCTTAAGTTTTTTGTTTGTTTGTTTTGTTTTGTTTTGTTTTTTTATTTTCGAGACAGGGTTTCTCTGTAGCTTTGGAGCCTCTCCTGGAACTAGCTCTTGTAGACCAGGCTGGTCTCAAACTTTAAGGTTTTTATGTTATTTATTTATTTACTCTGTGGGATATATATGGAAGTCAGAGGACAACTTAAGGAAGTCAGGACTCAAACTCACGCCCTCAGCCTTGGCGCACACTCCTTTACGCTGCTGGTCTGACCCATGCAGTATTTCTTTTTCCAGATAGAGTCTCACCATGTGGCCCTGGCTGGCCTGAAACTTGCTATGTAGACCAGGGTGGCTTCGAACTCATAGCGATCCGCCTACCTCTGCCTTCTGAGATTATAAGTATGCACCATGATGCTCAGCTCCTAAAGTGCTTTTAAATTAATCTGGAAAGGTTTAATTTAACCTCTTGGTGAATTGGCTGTGAAATTTTAAGATTGATGTCATGTCTTGGGCAGATAATGAATGATTTCCTTATCTAATGGGGCTATTCTGTTGAAACAGCTGATTTCCCCTCTTTACAAAGGAAAATGCTTTACAGAAATGCTTTCCTTAGGGGAGGAGTTCATGAAAATACCATGATGAAATCCATTATTGTTTATAATTAATATATGCTGATTAAAAACTTTTAAATAAAAGAAATAACATCTTTATCTCCATCATTAGAGATAGCTGTTCAAGAGCTATTTTTCAGGATTTCTCTGTGAACAGACAAAGACTGTTCTTTGATAATAATTAGCAAATCAGTACACTTCACTCTGCTGTTTGGAATGCCTGTTTCCTCCCTCCCCCTTCCTCTTCTTCCTCCTCCTCCATTTTTGAGACAGTCTTGTGTGTCACAGGCTGGACACCAACTCCCTGTTTAATCACGGATGACCTTTCTCTCCTAATTCTCCTGCCTCTACCTCCTGAGTGCTAGAAGTATAGGTCTTTGGCACCCAGCGAGTTTATTAGGTCCTGTGGACGGAATTCGGGACTTCACGAGTGACAGGCAAGTGCTCTACCAATTGAACTACAGCCCCAGCCCTGGTCCCTGCCCTCCTCTCTAAGGAAAAAGAACATCTAATCTTTCTGAAGACTCTCAATTCATTAGGCAAGGACACTTTGTTCTCTGTTCTGGGGAGACAGAGTGGAAAGAGGAAACTAAGTTTCTCACAGCTGATAACATTCATAGCCCTCTGGGTTCTTTCTTCGTTTCTTTTTCTTTTGCCAGAACTGATCCATAGCCCTGGCTAACCTAAAGCTCACTAGAGGGTGGCCTCAAATTTACACAGAACTGCTTGCCGGCAAAGGCATGCACGTTGATATCCAGCAACCTCTGTTTTTTTAAATATGTGAGTCAGACATCTAAAAGCCTGAGAATAGCAGTATCTCAGTCCCATTCTAGGGAGTGCTGAGGCAGGAGGATAACCAAGAGTTCAAAGCCAGCCAACAGAGTGAGAGCCTGTCTCAAAAAAAAAAAAAAGAGAGAGAGAAAGATGGGGGAGAGGAGAAAGATGAAGGACAACTCAAATACTACTTTAAAGAATGTAGGCTGGGCAGTGGCGGCGCACGCCTTTAATCCCAGCATTTGGGAAGCAGAGGCAGTGAATCTCTAAGTTAGAAGCCGGTGAGTTCTATACAGCTAGGCCAACACAGAGAAATCATTCTGTTGTTTTGTTTTGTTTTGTTTTGTTTTGTTTTTCAAAACGTGGTTTCTCTTTGTAGCCCTGGAACTCACTCTGTAGACCTTGAGCTCAGAGATCCTCGTGCCTTTGCCTCCAGGCCTGCGCCACCACGTCTGGCTTGCTACACATTGACTTTGTTTTGTTTGTTTGTTTTTGTTTTTGTTTTTTGAGACAGGGTTTCTCTGTAGCTTTAGAGCCTTTCCTGGATCTAGCTCTTGTAGACCAGGCTGGCCTCGAACTCACAGAGATCCGCCTGCCTCTGCCTCCCGAGTGCTGGGATTAAAGGTGTGCTATGCACTGTCTTAATGAATAGTTTGTACCGTTCTTGATGGACTCCATAGGTCAGTACTGACCAAGGCTTCTGAATTTTTTCTGCTTCTTCTGGTGCCTCTCATTCTGGGTGCCCACCCTGAAATTGTTATCTTACTAGATCTCTGCCAAAAGGCAATTTAGAATATCATAGTAAAAAAAAAAATTAAAAATGCCTACTTAAGTGAATGATGTTTTTAGATTCAGGAGAAGCAATAGCCATCTTTGGGGAGCCGTACATCTCCACTCTAAACGTGCCAAGACTCTAAGAGTTCCCGGAAACAGAAATGGTCGCCGTGGTATCAGTTCGTGCCTGCTCTCATTACCTCCAGTGTCTGATTTCTAGAATGCCCTGATGAAGAGTTTGTAAGAACTGCCAAGGAACGGAAGTTTCTAGTGCTAGTGCATCGAGGAATGCAGAGAAATCCTGTCTCAAAAAAAACCGAACAACCAAAAAAGCCATCAACAATGCTGTTCGCATCGCACTGGCTCATAAGTAAGTTCAAGTCCGTACTTAGAATCGCTTTGGAGATTTTAACAATTGAAAATATTGTTGCTCAGGCCCAGAGCACACCAATTAAGTAAAAAAAAAAAAAATCTCTAAAAGCAGGAGTTGAGTGAGTTTTGGTATCCTTTCTAATTTCCCCAACAGGCTGAAGGCCATTACACTTCCCTTGTACAACATAACTACAACATAAACATTTGTAACACGGTGAAAAGTCCTCCAGAGAGTCACTCCATGTAAAGGAAAAGCAAGGATGAGCTGAGCATGGAAAGTGGCAGGGAAAGGTTATCCTCGACTACATAGTAAGTAGGAATCCAGGCTGTGCTCCACGGGACGCTGCCTCCAACAGGCAATAGCAGAGGTGGAGAGGCGGTACTGCTCTTGCAGAGGACCTGGGCTTGGTTCCAGCATCCACATGGCAGATCACAGTGATATCCAGCTACAGTTTGAGTGGACATAAGATCACCAGGATACATGGCGCACATCCATACAGACAAAACACTCATATACATAAAATAAAATGGGTAATTTTTAAGAAAAAAAACTCTAAAAATGAAATCCTGATGTTACAGTTGTCTAACTTTTAAGTTTGTGTCTTTGCCGGCTTCTCGGTACATTGTCTGCTGCAGCAGGATGTTCCAAGGTTTAAATGCAGATTTGATGTCATATATTAACAATGTGCTTCCTTTCTAGTTCTCCACTTATACGCTCTTAGAATGCTTTACTTTCCCAGGAGGAGAAGATGAAGGCGAAAGAAGTGAATGATGCATTAGATCAGAGGATGCCAGGTAAATTCAGTTTCCTCTCTTCTAAAATGCTTTTATTATAGGAAGAATTGCTCAGCCATTAAGAGCACTTGTTCCCAGCACTCAGGATGCAGAGGCAGGTAGATCTCTGTGAGCTCAAGGCCAGCCTGGTCTACAGAGCGAGTTCCAGGACAGGGTCCAAAACTACACAGAGGAAACCCTGTCATGAAAACAAACAAACAAATAAACAAAAAGAGCCCTTGCTCTTGCAGAAGACTGGGGTTCAATTCCCAGCACTCACATGCCAGCTAATGTCTGTAACTCTAGTCCTCAAGGAGCAAATGCCATCCTCTGGCCTCCGTGGGCACTGCACACACACACAGTGCACGACATACCTGCAGGCAAAACATTCATACACAAGACTCTACTGTGAAGCCGGGAAAGAGTGCTTGCCTCGCATATAAAGGTCCTGGGTTCAATCCCCAGTGTTGAGGAGAAATAGCTATTATATGACTGGGATGATGTCTCAGTCGTTAGACTGCCTGCCTTACAAGCATGGGGACTGTGTGTGATTCCCCAGAACGCAGGGTAAAAATAATAAAAGAATTTCAGGAGCTGGAGAGATGGCTCAGTAGTTAAGAGTACTAGCTGCTCTTCCAGAGGTCCTAGGTTCAATTCCCTGTCCCCATATGACAGCTCACAACTGTCTTCTCTATGGCAAGAAGGGAGGCAGAGGCAGAAGGGCCAGCTAGCGTGGTGGACACAACAGCAAACCAAAGAGACCTTGTGAGGACCAACACCTGAAGTTGTTCTATGCACCACGGCATGTGTATTTCCCTGAGCACATGTGCACGTGTATGCACAAACACACAAATGTATCTACAAATGCATATACATATATGTATGCATCTGTATACATATATATGTCATATACATATATACATGCATTTGTCAGGGATGGTGGTCCAGTGCTGGAGAGGCACAGACAAGACGATCTCTGCAGATCCCTGGCCAGCCAGTTTAGTCTAGTAGGAAGTTCCAGAGCCAGTGAGACACTATCTCAAGAAGAAAAAGTAGGATTAAAGAGATGGCTCTGCGGTTAAGAGCACTGGCTTCTCTTCCAAAGGACCAGGGTTCAATTCCCAGCACCCACATGACTCACAACTGTCTATAATTCCAGTTCCAGCTGATCGACACCCTCACGCAGACATGCATACAGGCAGACATACATACTGACAGCCATTGAACATAAAATAAATGCCTGAGAAACAATATGAAGTTGTCCTCTGACTTGTACGCTATTACATGACAGACTTCCTAGAGAGACACGCGTACGCGCACGCGTGCGCACACATACACACACACACACACACACAAACTCACACACACACATCTAAAGGGAAGCCATACCATCCCAAAGTAACAACTGTACTAATGTCCAATGAGTTCTTTGTTGCTGTTTTGTTGTTTGGTTTTTCGAGACGGGTTTCTCTGTGTAGAGCCTTGGCTATCCTGGAACTCACTCTGTAGACCAGGCTGACCTCAAACTCAGAGATCCACCTGCCTCTGCCACCTGAGTACTGAGTGTGTGCCCACCACCGCCCGACACTAATGAGTTTTTATTGGGGTTGATCTAGGAATATAATTCAGGGTGTGGATGACTCAGAAGCAGCTGTGTCACCAAAAAGCCCACCCCAGCGTGGGTGATAGCTGACAAAGTCTGCAGTCCTGGACTCTGCACAGCCTGCCAGTAGCTCAGCAGTCCCAGAACCCCTCTCTGCGATTGGCGTGATTAGTCTCCCCGCCCCTCCCCCAGTGTTCTTTACTCCTGCTTTTAGTCAGGGAGGGGCCCTAGAGAGTCTTTCTTTTTTTTTTTTTTTTTTTTTTGGTTTTTTGCGACAGGGTTTCTCTGTGGCTTTGGAGCCTGTCCTGGAACTAGCTCTTGTAGACCAGGCTGGTCTCGAACTCACAGAGATCCGCCTGCCTCTGCCTCCCGAGTGCTGGGATTAAAGGCGTGCGCCACCACCGCCCGGCCCCTAGAGAGTCTTTCAAGTTTCTAGTCTCCCAAGTCTTCGGATGGTTTGTTTCCTTCCTGGGTTCTCACCAGCCCCTCCCTCCCTTCTGGGAGGAAGGTTTCAGTTTGGAGGGAATTGCCATACAGTGGCATGCATCGATGAACATATGTATACCTGGACACGTATGAACTTACACACACACCGAGAGAAGGAATCTTCCAAAATCCGTTTGAGCCCATTGTTAACAATTCTGTTAGGAATTTTTCCTAACATGAGCTCTCTGCCAATGCAAAATCCCAATCAAGCCAAATCAAAACAAGCCAAATTAAAAGATATCCAGGTTTAATTGCATTCCTGAGCTCTCGGGTGGCCCCAAGGGGGAACGGGGAGGCCGCGAATGTGACCAGCAGGAGGAAAGAAAAGGGACCACGTGTTCCTCTTTGGGGAGTTCACTTAAATACTCTGTGCGAGTGGTCCTGTTGGGGTCAGCACCTCATATGCTGAGATTTGGAATCCAGACCAATACAGCTCTCAGGCCTGGGGGCTGGGGACTATGCTCCCAACTTAACAATTCTACAATATAATTAAGTATTGTGTCAGCTGATGGGGTGGAAATGCCCCTAGATGTTTTTTTTTCTATGAAAACCAGTCAAGTGATTTGGAATAACTCAAAAAAAAAAAAAAATAGGTGTGAACAAGGAGTCGTGTGCTTGGTGTTCCAGGAGTTGCTGACATTCCAGGATGTGGCCGTGAACTTCACCAGAGAGGAATGAGCACAGGAGACCCTGGCTCAGAAGGATCTCTATGGAAACGAGATGCTGGAGAGCTACAGGAATCTGGTTGCACTGGGTAAGCTTGGAGTTGTTGGGAGAGCAGAGTCCATTCAAATGAGTTTATTTCCTTAGGCTAGAGGAGGCATCGAAAGCTCTGTGAATACAGTCTAGGCCATACAGAAGGATGCTGGCCAGTTTTGGAGACAGACATTTGTCTGCTATTCTTTTCCCTTTGGCAGGGGGCGGGGTGGGGAAGGGAGTGGGGCTCAGACTTTGTTGAAATCAATTTTTTTTCTTTTCTGAGACAAGGGGTGTGTGTGTGTGTGTGTGTGTGTGTGTATTTATATTTATATTTATATTTATACCAGCCTTACCTCAAACTCATGGCAACCCTTGTGCCTTCTGAGTGCTGGGATAATGGGTATGAATGAACCAGGTTGCCTGATTTGGTCCCTGAAAAGACTTTTGTTCCCTATAAACATGTAAGACCTACATTCCCCCCAACCCCATGATCAGGGCACCAGCTTTATAAACCAGAAGTGATCACAGAGTTGGAACAAGAGGCGCAGTGGACTCCACAAAGCAGCAGCCAGCTGGATGCTTTTCCAGGTGAGAAGCAGGATGAGTATATGTTGTTGGCTGGTCCCAAGGTAGGTGAGGACCCTGCACGCGAGACCTTTGCGGCGGGTCCCATGACGAGTGGGTCCAAACTGCGGAGGATGAGAGAACACGGCGTGCAGACAGAGCTTGGGTGTGGAGTTTATTTGCGATAAAGGAAATAGGAAGGGAAGGGAGAAAAATGATATTCTGGATGTGGGAGTTAGAAGAGTGTAAACGCTGTAACAGATCGCCCCCTAGCGTTTTCTCTGTGTTTTCTTTATACATCCTTTCAGTAATCTTTTTTTTTTTTTTTTGTCTTCCCATCTTATATTACGTGTATGGATGTTGACCTGAATTTGTCTGTGCACCGAGTACATGCGGTGCCCTAGGAGGACAGAAGAAGGTATCAGATGCCCTGGGACTGGAGCTGGGAATTGAACCTGGATCCTCTGAGAGAGCAGCCGATGCTCCTAACCACTGAGCCATCTCTCCAGCCCCTCCTTTCAGTAATCTTTAAATCTTTTCTTTTTACATCCAAGTTTCTCCATTTTACTTTCTTTTAATTTTCTTTTCCCTCTTATTATCTAACTCTTTATACTTACTGTCCGGAGCCCAGAGCCTCATTTCCGATCTCCGTGGCTTACCTTAGGGATTCGATTCCTCCGTTCCTGTGCTGCTAAGTCACTCGCGTCTAATGTCCTTCCCTCGAAGGCAGTGGCTGACATGTCATGTGCTGTTGGGACGGGATGACGTAGACTTGGCAGTCCTGACGTCATCTTCCATTTGTCTCTTCCGGCTTATCTTGGGCTCTCTGCCCCTTCAGTTTCTCCCCGTGACTTGGTGTTCCGCGCTTACTCTTTTTTTTTTTTTTTTTTTTTTTTTTTTTTTTTTTTGGTTTTTCGAGACAGGGTTTCACTGTAGTTTTAGAGCCTGTCCTGGAACTAGCTCTTGTAGACCAGGCTGGCCTCGAACTCGCAGAGATCCGCCTGCCTCTGCCTCCCAAGTGCTGGGATTAAAGGCGTGCGCCACCACCGCCCGGCTCCGCGCTTACTCTTAAGTGGCACTTCCATTTCATCCTCCCCTTTCACTAGTTTGAGCCTCGAGTGTTCCTTACAGATTTTTCTGTTATATTTTCATCAATATCATGCTAGCATTTAATTAAATATTTCAAAACCTAAACTTAGTGACTCATACACTCTTTTTTTTCCAGTTTTTAAATAGTGTCCTTTTTAAATAGGTTATTACATGTGGACGAGTGTTTGCCTGCATGTATGTATTGCACCATGTACATGCCTGGTGCCATGGATGTCAGATGAGGACATCTGGTCCCTTGGGACTGGAGTTACGGATGGTTGTGAACCTTCATGAAGGCGGTAGGAACAGAACCTGGG
This sequence comes from Arvicola amphibius, assembly GCF_903992535.2. Taxonomy (NCBI): domain Eukaryota; kingdom Metazoa; phylum Chordata; class Mammalia; order Rodentia; family Cricetidae; genus Arvicola; species Arvicola amphibius. The sequence continues at coordinate 87,821,068 of NC_052056.1, forward strand.
TCCTCTCAAAGAGCAACTGCTGAGCCATCGCTCTAGCCAGCCCCAGAATAAAATTATTATTTTTGGCGTGGGGGATGAGGTCTCAGGGTTTCTCTGTATAACCTGACTGTCCTAGAACTCACTTTGTAGACCAAGCTAACCTCAAACTCAGAGATTTGCCTGCCTCTACCTCCCAAGTCCTGGAATTAAAGGCCTGTGCCGCCATCACCCAGCTAAAATTATTTCTTTATTGCTTTGTTATTTGATACAATGATCTCACTTTGTAGTTCTGGCTAGCGTGTTTGTGTGTGTCTCTCTGTGTGTGTGTGTATGTTTGCACAGTTGTACAGAGGCCAGAGGTTAATCAGCACCAGGTGTCCCCCCTTAGTTGCAAGGACTCACACTGTACCCCAGAGTTTGCAGGTTGGACTAGTTCAATTAGCCAGTCTCTGTCTCCTGAGCACTGAGATTACAGTAGGCCACCACACCACCCAGCATTTACACAGATGCCAGGATCGGTCTGTAATCCTCATGGCTGCACTAGCTCCTGGAGCTCTAACCATCCCTCTTAAGGGACTGAGAGGGAACGCTCCCTTGTGGGACCGAAGCCTGGCATGCCCTCTGGAATATCACAGATTTCATTGTTAGTGACATTGCCTGTTTATCTACAGTGTCCTCATAGCTAAGGAGAGACCTGAAATGTATCCAGTGGGCTTAGCAGCTTAGGTGATATTTATATTAATGAAAGAAAGAATATGGAGTGATTAGGAGGACGATCCGTGTCTAAGTGTAAACAGGAGGCTTAAACACAAAGTGGAGCCAGAGGCAGCAGGAAGGATCAGTGGGTAAAGGTGGTCATATGAAGCCTGACAACCTGATTTTGATCCTTCAAAACCCACATAACAGAAGGCGAGAAGAACCCCTGACCTCCACACATGTGCAGTGAGTGACCCATGCCCCAGTTAGGGGTGAAAAAATAGTCAGACATTAAAAACAAAATAAAAACCAAATGAGTCAGTGGCCGTGGTGGTGCACACCTGCAATGCCAGCACTCATGAGGCTGAAGCAGGAGGATTGCATGAATAGAATGGTCTGCAAATGTGCTTTGTAGGGCCTGGGCCGAGCGCTGCCTTCGCAAAGCTCAGACATCCTCCAATATCTTGGTCTGACATGTCTTTCTCTCCTACCCATTTGTTTTCAACCATGGATATTTCTGGATGACCATTTTTGGTTATGACTACCCTCCATGTGTTTTAAACGTCCCTATACTCAGACTGGAGAGATGGCTCATAGGTTAAGAGCACTGGCTGCTCTTCCAGAGGTCCTGAGTTCAATATCCAGCCAGTCCCCGTGCTCACTGTTTCGTGCTTCCTTTCATAGTCTTCCTGCTTGTCACTGTCCCTATTTTAAAATGTTGGTGAGATTGTCATCAGGGTTCTCTGGTAATTCTCTATGTAACAGTTTCCTTTTTAAAGCTTCATGTTGGGAAGGATTTGTACATTCTGAATCTCTTTCAGATGGGGTGGACAGACCGGAAATGAAAAAGACAACTGTCAAGCAGAACACATCCGATGAAAACCAGCTCCATGAGGTCATAATAGAGAAACTAACGGGGGGGGGGGGCACTTTCTGGTACATCATCTTATGAGGACGCTGGGATTTTGATTATCAGTTAGAATTGAACCAAGAAAAGCAGCAGAAGCATTTGGAACAAGTGTCTTTCACCCACCAAAAAATTACTCAGAGAAGCATGGGAGTTTGAGGAAAACTATAATCTGAATTCTAACCCTATTAGGCCTCAGAGGATCCCTCCTGTTAAAAAGCCTCTTCACTATGACACGCGAGAAAACAGCGTCAGATGCCACGCGGATTTGATTGATTATTGAGGAAACTATGTAAGAGAGAATCCCTGTGAATATGAGTGTGGGAAAATCTTCCACCAACGTGCTTTTCTTACTAATTGTATTCTTCTCAGAGAGAAACATGGTGAATGTGCAAAGGCCTACGAGCAAAATTCAACTCATACCCAACCTCAGGTAGCCCTGACAGAAGAAAAACCCTAAAAGTGCGACGAGCATGGGAGAGGATTCAGCCAGAGGGATACATCTGACTCAGCATCAGAGAATCCATACCGGGGAAAGCCTTTCATCTGTCAGGAAGGTTTGGGAAGGAAGACCTTCCGTCAGCATTCGTCCTTCACACAGCACCTGAGGATCCACACGGGAGAGAAGCCCTACAAATGTACTCGGTGTGGTGAAGTCTTCCGCCGCATCACGTCTCTAACTAAGCGCCAGAGACTTCGCACTGGAGAGATACCGTCCGACTGTAGCTTCTGCAGGAAAGCCTTCAGCCAGCGGACACATCTTAACCAGCATGAGAGGACGCACACGGGAGAGAAGCCCTATCAGTGTACTGAGAGTGGGCAAGCCTTCAGCCAGCGGTCACATCTTAAGCAGCATGAGAGGACGCATACGGGAGAGTGTAATGAGTGTGGGAAAGCCTTCAGCCAGAGTGCTCACCTTAACCAACATAGGAAGATCCACAGCCGCGAGAAGCTATGTGGCTGTAAGGGTTGGAAACCCTCCAGCTGAAGTCCGCCCCCTAATGGCACAGAGCTGTGTTGGGGGTAAATGAACGGACAAATGTGGAAAATTTTTTCTTTCCTTCCATTCAGTACCAAGTTATTCATGGTGGAAAGAAAGCTTCCAAGTGAGCTTTTACTGCATAGAAACCAAATTTATAGCTGAAGTCAGACCACTGAAAGAGTGTTATTAAGTAGTGAGTGTTATTAATTTTATAAACAAAAATATATTAGGCCATATTCTGAATCTCCTGTAAAGCCTAAATAAGGGGGTGTGTGGTGGCCTGCCTGTAATTCTAGCACTCCAGGTTTGTGGTTATTATGGTTGCTGTTTTCTTTGTGATCCTAGCACTTGGTGTGGGGGAAGGGATTAGGAGTTCAAGGCTGCCCTCCACTATAGATGGAATTCAAGGCCAATATGGTCTACTTGAGACCCTGTTTTTAAAAAGAAAATTGGAAAAAACCGCAAAAATCTAATAATCTAAAAATCTAACAACCTACAATAACCTATAATTACTAACTTGTAGACTTACTCTATAATACTTTTTAATTATATGAATATTGATTAAACAAAGCAATGTTGTAATATAACCTGTTACATAAAACAGAATAAACAGGAAGAGTAATGATTCTCAAATTTTAGTCATGTTGTGCTTTATTTACAGTTTTTTCTATACTTAATACCTTTTTGAAGATTTTTAGCCTGGCCTAATAAATATAATCTGTGGTAATAGTTTACTATACTAATTAAAATTTGTTCTGCTTTCTTGCAAAATAAAAATACATTTTAGGTCGGGCATGGTGCCACATGTCTTTAATTCCAGCACTTGGGAGGCAGTGGCAGGCAGATCTCTGTAAGTTTGAGGCCAGCCTGGTCTACAGAGTGAATTCCAGGACAGCCAGGGCTACACAGAGAAACCCTGTCTCGAAAAACCAAAACCAACAAAACAAAAGAATAGCAACAGGCCTGGCAGTGGTGGTGCACGCCTTTAATCCCAGCACTCGGGAGGCAGAGGCAGGCGAATCTCTGTGAGTTTGAGGCCAGCCTGGTCTACAATAGCTAGTTCCAGGACAGGCTCTAAAAAAGCTGCAGAGAAACCCTGTCTCGAAAAACCAAAAGCTCCAAAAGCTACAGAGAAACCCTGTCTTGAAAAACCAAAACCAACAAAACAAAAGAATAGCAACAGACAGACACTTTAAGGACTGGAGAGATGGCTCAGCAGTTAAGAGCACTGATAGTTCTTCCAGAGGACTCAGCTTCAATACCCAGCACCCACATGGCAGCTCAAAACTGTCTGTATCTCCACTTCCAAGGCTTCTGACACCTTCACACAGACATATATGTAGGCAAAACATCAATGCATATAAGATAAAAATAAATTAAATAAAATAATAAATTTTAAAATTTACAATATTCAGCAGGGCATGGTGGCTCCTACCTGTAAGCCAGGCAGGCACTCAGGAGGTAGAGACAGTAAGATTGCTGTGAGTTTGAGGGCAGCTTGGGATATATAGTTAAACCTTGCCTCAGAAACACAAACACACACACACACACACACACACACACACACACGCACGCACGCACGCACGCACTACCCGAAAAACTGCTCATATGTTCATGGAGAGGACAATGTCAGGTCCTTAACAAGAAATGCTATCTGAGAAGAGATTGGAATCCTACATAACTTTGGTTCTGGCCAAGTGCCAGATTCTTGGTCACCATTTTACACTCCTTTGCTCTCTATGCAATCCCCTTTCTGCTTCTGATGTCCCTCCATAGCGTCCTCCAGGCCCTCCTACTGTCTTCTCTATGCTGACACAAAGGAAATCAGTGTGCCTTGAGGACTAACTGAGCTAGCAACAATGTTTCCCTGGTAACCTTGAATCCAAGTGGAGGTGAACATTCCTGAGCACCAACAGAAGTGTTAGACTATTGTCCAAAACCAACAAAAAAGTGACTCTCAATCTGAGCTCAGATTCCTTATGGGAGCTACACACACACACACACACACACACAACAAAACTAAACAGAACAGCCCCCTCTTCTCATATCCTTGGCACTGGTGGGGTGCAAGTTTGCATAAGAACTTTGTACTAATTTGACTCAGGATTTAATGCTTCTTTCTTTGTAGTTACAACCAGAGCTATTGAAGGTCGGTTTGGGACGCCTCTTGTGGAAACTGCCTTAATACATGTCTTAGGGTTTCCATTGCTGTGACCACAGCAAGACTTGTAAAGGAAAAGATTTAATTGGGGTGGCTTACAGTTCCAGAGCTTTAGTTCATTATCATCATGGTGAGAAGTGTGGTGATGTATAGGGAGACACGGTGCTGGAGAAGGAACTGGGAGTTCTACATCTTGATCCCCAGGCAGCAGAAGTCTGTGTCCACACTTGGGTGTAACTTGAGCATTGGAGACCTCAAAGCCCACCCCCACAGTGACACACTTCCTCCAACGAGGCCACACCTACTCCATCAAGGCCACACCTCCTAGTAGTGACACTCTCTGTGAGCTTATAGGGGCCAGTTACATTCAAATGACCACATCACCCTTTTGAGGGCAACTCCAGTTCTTGTCTGACCAGAACAAAACAACAACCTCCAGTGAGTGATTTGGGCTACATGTGTGCCAAGGAACATTTTCTGTTTGTACACTCTTCTACTACCTATAATATACTTGCTTCTTTTTCATCTGCCTCTATTAGACTGTGGCCCAATGATGTGGGAGGCTCCCCTTTTATTCATCTTTTTTCCTACAATGTCTAGCACAGATTCTGAGAATATGTGTTCCATAAATGTTTGCTAAGAAACAAATGAGTTCGACAGATTGATGCCTTGCTTTATGGCTATTACTGTAATGCCCGGGATTGTTTCCAGGACACGATGCAGGCTAGAAAAGCCCTCAGCCATTCAGCCACGTTTCTAGATCCATGTTTTGGATGAATTTTTATTTTTCAAGTCTTCCAACACCAATCGTTAAGCTAATTCAGTAGTCAAGATTGTTCATATTTGACCCTCAAATAAGCTTTTCCAATAGCCTGTTCCTCTTCACAATTTCCCTGATATATCCCTAGTCTTCCGTTTGAGAAAGCTTTATCAGGAAACCTGAAAGAAATCATCTGACTCCTTTAGAATGGGCACAAAATGCATATTCTCACACCAGACTCTCTTTCCTCTTCCAGATTTGTTTGTTTGTTTATTGTAGAAAGTCTGGCAGCTAGGCTAGTCTCCAACTAACCCTGTAGCCAAGGATGATCTTGAACTCCCGATCCTCCTGGCTTTACTTCCTGAATGTGAGATTGTATGCAATTGCACACAAAGTTTATGTAGTGCTGGGATCTACAGCAGGGCTTTGAGCAGGATAGATAAATACTTTGCCAGCTGAGCTGCATCCTCAGCCCTATGTATGTATGTATGCATGTCTATGTATTTGTGTGTATCTGAGGCCAGCTGTCACTATGTAACTCAGACTGGCCTCAGATTCACTGCAGTTCGCATCAGTCTTTGAATGCTGAGATTACAGCCATGTGCCAACCTGCCCACTTTTAATATCAACTTAAAAATCCTGACATGCATGTTATACATTTATGAGATACAGTGTGACATTGCAGTGCCCGCATACAGTAATATCAGGGTGACTGCATACCCATCCGTTTACCACCTCTTTGCCTAAAAAACATTCAAAATCCCCTGTATCCGCTACTTTGATGTATGCAAATGTTACACTGTGTAACAGAACATTAGAAATTATTTGGGGCCAGGCAGTGGTGGCACACGTCTTTAATTCCAGCACTTGGGAGGCAGAGGCAAGAGAATCTCTTGTGTTTAAAGCCAACCTGGTCTACAAAGTGAATTCTAAGATAGCCAGGGCTAGACAGTGAAACCCTATCTTGATTTGTCAAAAAAAAAGATTCTAAGGCTAACGAATGCAAGGTACATTGATTTGACGAATGCAAGGTCCAATCAATTTCTGGAAAATCAGAAGAGCAGAAAACAAAAATGGAATAGGAAAAGGCAGGAACTTCTTGCGCACCCATCGCAGTACCGTAGGGAACGTACGAGCGCGACACTCCTAACCCGGAAGACTTCCGCCCACTGTGCTAATTTAAATAGACTGGGCGGGGTCTTACCTTTAGCCCCGCCCAAAGCTAATAGGCGCGGCGTCTTGTGAAAAGGGCAGTCCGGGGCGGAGCTAGCACGCGTGTGACGCTATCACGCTGCGCCCCATGCTTCGCCCGCCTGGGTCCGAATAGTAGAATCCAGAAGGTGAGCGAGGGTTCCAGGTCTGGGTTTCGGGGAGGTCAGTAGTGCTGCGGCTCCTGTCAGTCCGAGACGCGGTGGTTTCCATAGCAACTGATTCCCAAAGAAGCTCCGATTCAAAGTCTCCCGGTCCCTGCAGTGCGCGGCCGAGGTCTTGCAGCACAGCCGGCCTGTGAGCCCTTGTGTAGCAGGCTGTATGGCTGTAATAGAGGCAGGCAGCGAGCCGCAATGGGTGCTGTGACCTCGAGATCGTCGTACCCCTTTAACGATAAGGAACAAACCCCGCAGACTCGGGAGTTGAGCGCTTCAAACAGTACCGTTTGTTAGAAAGAGAAATGCCCTGAGAAGGGACCGGTCCCAAGAAAGGACTCCATTCAAGTGGAAAGGATAAGATGCTTGTAAATGGTTGCAGAACAAAAGAAAAAAAAAGTCGTGGGTAAAAGGTAAATAAGGTGACTTATCTTCTGATGACCTATGAGGCAGCTGTAAGTAGAGGAGCTTTGATCTGTAGAGAATCTGTGACCTGCAGCAGGGGCGTTTTCCAGGTGATTGGCCTGGAGACTCACTGGGGCTGTTCCCTGAACTACCTATTTATCCTCTGCCTCCTGCCTCATTTGGAGAGAGGGACTCCAATGTGACCAGTTTATATGTGAGATTTCACACTCTGATAGTTCTTCAGAATATCTGAGCAAGCCGTGTTGTTCCTTTCCTTCCGAATGGGGAATCTGAGTTAGTGAGATTCATTCACTGCCTTGTAAATGCATTAAATATAAGGGTTGTACGCTTCTCTGACCTGGCTATTCCAGAAAGCTAGCAAAAATGATTTCTGGACATGGGCATTGCTCCTGGCAAAAGTCACCTGATTAGCCAGGCAGTGGTGGCGCTAGCCTTTAATCCCAGCACTCAGGAGACAGAAGCAGGTGGATCTCTGTGAGTTCCAGGCCAGCCTGGTCTACAGAGCAAGTTCCAAGACCACCAGAGCTTACACAAAGAAAGCGTGTCTGAAAACAAACAAACAAAAACTTCACTTGGTAAGGGCTGAGACCATCGGAATGTTCAGAGTTTAGATGGCATGTTGGAGCACTAGCCTGTGTGTAATTTCAGAGGATCCCCTGGAACTGGTCCTACAAAGGTTTTGAGCCACCATGTGAGTGCTAGGAACTAAACCCAGGTCCTCTGGGAGAGCAGCCAATGCTTAGCTACTTGGCCATCTCTCCAGCCCAACTCAGGGGAGGCTAATGTAGAAGGATCTCCCAGTTCAAGGTCATCTGGGCTACGGTGGAGAAAGGTAGACTTCAGGGAGAAGAGGCAGAGCAATTGGTTTGTTAGATGAATAGGGAGGAAGACTGTCCTAACAATGTTAAGCTTTGGTGTTTTTGGTTTTTTTTTTTTTTTTTTTTTCATTTTAGGTGCTCAGAGACCCATAATGTCAGTAATCCGTTCATCCGTCCATGCCAAATGGGTCGTGGGGAAGGTGATTGGCACAGCCATGGTAAAAACTGCTAAAGTCAGAGCGACCAGACTTGTTTTGGATCCCTACTTGCTTAAGGTAAGGATCAACACCTGGTTTAGGTGGCATTGGTAAGTTAGTAACGTGGCCAGAGCAGAAAAGCGTCTCCAGGTTGGTAACAGATAAGTTGAGCCTCTGCAGCCGTCTTGACACTGCTGGGCTGTGGGTATAGCCTGGTTCGTAGGAGGGTTTCAGGAACACGCCATTCGTTTAAGTTGACTCTGTAGTCATTTGCTGAACACAACAATGTGGGAACAGAGAGCGGGGCTCTTCATTCTTTCCTCTCAGATTGCTGTAAGAGAACATCTCAGTAAAGAGACATTTGCGCTGACCCTCCAGTAAGATTCTCTTCCTGAACCAGATGACAGGAAGTCATTCCAACTACAATGAATAGTTTGTGGTGGCTCTTATGGGGTGGGGAGGGGGTTGCTTTTCAAGATAGGGTTTCTCAGTGTAGCCCTGGCTCTTCTGGAACTCGCTCTGTGGACCACGTTGGCCTAAAACTCGCAGAGACCCGCCTGCCTCTGCCTCCCAAGTGCTGGGATTAAAGGCGTGCGCCACAACCACAGTCTTTTTTTTTAATAAAACTCTTTTTTTAATTATTTATTGATTATGTATACAATATTCTGTCTGCATGTATGCCTGCAGGCCAGAAGAGGGCACCAGAACTCATTACAGATGGTTGTGAGCCACCATGTGGTTGCTGGGAATTGAACTCAGGACCTCTGGAAGAGCAGGCAATGCTCTTAACCTCTGAGCCATCTCTCCAGCCCCCACAGTCTTATTATAATGTTTAATTGTCTTAATAACTTTAGAGCCTCCTTTAGTAGTGGAAAGAAACTGAACCAGGAGTGGTCCCGTGACTCACAGCTAGCGGAGAGAGCTGTGTGTTTGTAGGCTGGAGTGGAGGCCTCGGCGGGAGGGTCGACATAGAGACAGGTAATCATTGATTTAGAGCCAGGATAATTAAAGGAATGACTTCCATAGCTCAGAAATGTCTCTGGGAAAATCAATGCTGATTTTCAAAAATTAAACTGCTAATCCCTTTGTACTAAAAAATTCCAAAAGTATTTCTTCTTGGGGGCTGGAGAGATGGCTCAGAGGTTAAGAGCATTGCCTGCTCTTCCAGAGGTCCTGGGTTCAATTCCCAGCAACCACATGGTGGCTCACAACCATCTGTAATGGGGTCTGGTGCCCTCTTCTGGCCTGCAGGCATACACACAGACAGTCTGTGCATTATTTCTTCATGTTCTCTTTGCTGCGCTGGGTTCCAGACGGGCGCTGCTGATTTGTTCCCCTCCTTCTCTCAACAGTACTTCAACAAGCGGAAAACCTACTTTGCTCACGACGCCCACCAGCAGTGCTCCGTCGGGGACATCGTGCTCCTCAGAGCTCTGCCGGTCGCCAGGTCAAAGCACGTGAAACATGAACTGGCCGAGATCATTTTCAAAGTTGGCCGGGTTATCGACCCAATCACAGGAAAGCCCTGTGCAGGGACCGCCTACCTAGAAAATCCACTCAACTCAGAAACTGCTAACCCAAGTAAAACTCCAGAAGAACTCAAGGCGTCTTCCACCTAGGGAAGAAGAAGCCAAAGGGATTTCTGTCTTTATGTCTCCTCTCTGACTTCATCACTAGCCGTCCAGTTTCTCTGTGACATGAATGAAATAGTAAAGTAAATGAAACAAAGATCTTACGGTGTTCCATAAAGGTTGATGTTATGTTTCAGATTCTCCGCATCGAACATACTTTCAGGTTACACTGTATGCGCAAGTATGCTGCATCTTTTTATGAGCTTACTGTCCTAGAACGTATTTTTTGCTTGTTTGTTTTCCTTTGTTTTATGTTCACAGAAATCTTAGACTGATTCTAGTACTTTCATTTTGAAAGAAGAAAATCTTTTGGTAAGAATACATAAGGTGCCATGTTTGGTAGCGCACGCCTTTAATCCCAGCTCTCGGGAGGCAGAGGCAGGCGGATCTCTGAGTTCAAGGCCAGCCTAGTCTACAAGAGCTAGTTCCAGGACAGGCTCCAAAGCTACAAAGAAACCCTGTCTTGAAAAAAACTATATATGTGTGTGTGTGTGTGTGTGTGTGTGTGTGTGTGTGTGTGTGTGTATATATATATATATATATATATATGACTACACTCCATACTTTTATTATGTGTGTCCATGATGTGTGTGTGAGTGCACATGTAGCCCTGGACACTGGTCAGAGGACACCTCCTTCCACGTGTCCGTGGTTTCCAGGTATCACACTCAGACCCCCAGGTTTGCACAGCTAGCACCTTTACCCATTGAGCCGTCCTGCTGGCACCAAGTTTTAATAGTTTATATTCAAAGTGAATTTAATTTTTTTTTCTCATTTCACCAACTCCCAAGGGGGACCCTTGTCAGTCTGAGCTGTATTTATAAAAATAGCATTGGGGGCAGGAGAGATGGCTCAGCAGCACTGGCTGCTCTTCCAGAGGTCTTGAGTTCAAGTCCCAGCAACCATATGGTGGCTCACAACCAACTGTGATGAGATCTGGTGCCCTCTTCTGGCCTGCAGGCAGACTTGCAGGCAGAAGACTATACATAATGAGCAAATCCTATAGGGATAGCATTGACACATAGAAAGTAAAAACTTCAGATTCTGAGTCATTACACCCCAGACTATATGAGTTCTTAACATCTGATAGACAGTCGCCAGCACTTTCTTCAGGGAGTTGAGGACGGGTCTCACATTTTAACCCAGGTTGGCTCAGACTCGCAGCAATCCTCCTTGTCAGTTTCCTGAGTGAAGTGCTGGGACTGCAGGTGTGAGCCGCCATGCCCAGGAAGTCGTAGGACTCTGCATCTGAGGAGGTGGTTTCTGAGTTGCTCTTCACTAGTGTGATAACAGTAACACACACACACACACACACACACATTATTTTAAATGCTGTAACTTAGATTTTTTTTGTTTGTTTCTTATCGCAGAAACTGGTCTTTGAATTTCAGTTTTCTGACTGCTAGAAAGAGTAAAACTTAGGGTATATTTTAATTTCTGCTAGTATGTATGATATATGTGCGTCTCTTTCTTTTTGGTTTGTTTTGTTGTTTGGAGATTGTGTCTCAGTTTATAGCCTAGGTGTGCCCTGAATTTACAGTCCTCCTACCTCTACCCCTCGGGTAGCTGGGATGAATAGATGGAAGCCACCAGGCTTAGTTTACGGATGTCAGAATGAGCACAGCCTTTGGTCATAAGGCTCACAAAGTGGGGAGGGATGCATAGGTGTCCTTGTGACAGATGGTACCCAGGGAGGGTAAGCGGCGAGAGACCAAATAACAGTTGGGATAGTGCTGGAACTAAATTTTGAAGTCTGCAGACTAGTAAATGAGGGGTATGGAGAGGAAACAGAGGAAGAAGGTTAAACATCCTATGTAAAACCATGACCAGTGAGGCTGAAGAGATGGTTCAGTGGTTAGGAGCACTGGCTGCTTTCACAAAGGACCCAGGTTCAGCTCACAACACCTGCATCCCACAACAGCTCAAAACTTTTAGGTCCAATTCCAGAGGATCTGGCGCCCTCTACTGGCCTCCATGAGCACTGCACGCCTGTGGTGCACGGGCACACAGGCAAATTCATGTATTAATCTTTAAAAAAAAAAAAAGTAATCAGGAGTTCTTAAAGTAGAAGAGAACCGCTGGGATATTTTGAACATAGGTAAATATCGGAGAAATAGGATAATGAATTATTTAAGGTTTTCAAAGAAAATTATGGTATTTGCATTATTCTAGAGAACAGGATAGATATAAGATGAAAGGTTAGGAAACTGACTTTAAAAGACTAATCCTGCCACATGGTGGTGGTGCACACCTTTAATCCCAGCACTCAGGAGGCAGAGGCAGATGACAGCCAGGGCTACACAGAGAAACCCTGTCTTGGAGTGAGAGGGGGCGCACAGGTGGGAGGGACTCCATGGTACTGATCCTAAAACGTAGACCTTGTACCAGGAGGTGGGATGGCTTATGTTCTTAAGGACGACTCTTGGCTTAGTGCCAAGATAGGTGGTGGAATGCAGCGCCTGCACTACAGGACGGTACACGAGCCGGGAAGTAAGCTGGAGACTTACACACACACACACACACACACACTCACACACATACACACACACACACACATACACACACACATACACACACACACACACACACACACACACACACACACGCGTCATCCTTGATACAAGAGGGCCAACTTATATAGTGCTCTGGCCATGCCCCAGCTCTCCCGATCTTTCATATGCAAGCCTCACCAGAACCCACCCCCCTGCCATCAGGTTCTTGTGCTGCAGGCTGCTCAGCACAGAAGAAAACAAGTTGTTTACAAGAAATTCAAGGTCGGGGGTCCACAGCCCCCAACAATGGAAAGGAAAGCCTTTTAGAGTATCTGTTCCTAATGCTGCGATCCTTTAATACAATTCCAGATGCTTGTATGTGGACAGACCCGTCTGAAGAGGAGAGAGGAGCGGTGTCTCAGTCCCTAAGACCCCTTTGGGCTCATGACCCACAAGTTGAGGACCACCGTTTTAGGATATTTGGATCTCTGGCAGGTGGAGCTGTGTGATCCTTCAGCATGACTGATACCTTGGTCTCCAGCTCCAAGCATCTGTAAAATACTTGAGAGATGGACATGCACACTGATGTATCATTTTATTGAAGTTTCTTGGGCTTGAGCTGTAGCTCGCTGGTACAGTACTGGCCTAGCAAGCATAAGCCTGCAGAGAAGAACTCCCTGCTGGTGCACACCTATAATCTAACCCCCCCAGCCAACAAGCCTGACAACCCAGGTTCAATCCCCGTGACCACTGGTAAAAGGAAAGAATCGAAGTTTTTCTCCAGCCTTCACATGCTTGGCATGGTTCAAGTGTCCATACACACCATACACACGCACAAATAAACAAATGTCATTTATAAATTTAATTTAAAATTTTCAATTAGGCTGTTCAGGAGGACCCTTGTAATAAGGAATGTGGGCCTGGTGGAGCACACCTTTGATGTCAGTCCTCAAGCAGACAGAGGTCAGTCTGGTCTAGACAGCTGCCAGCGAAAGACTGCATAGTGAGAACCTGTCTCAAAAAAAAAAAAAGGAAAGAAGGAAGAAAGAAGCTGGGAGGTGGTGGCGCACACCTTTAATCCCAGCACTTGGGAGGCAGAGGCAGGCGGATCTCAGTGAGTTTGAGGCCAGCCTGGTCTACAGAGTGAGTTCCAGGACAACCAGGACTACACAGAGAAACCCTGTCTAGAAAAAAAAAAAAAGAAAAAAAAGAGAGAGAGAGAAAGAAGGGAAGGAAGGAAGGAAGGAAGGAAGGAAGGAAGGAAGGAAGGAAGGAAATTCTCCCCTATCAGTGGTTCTCAACTTTTCTAAACTGCGACACACAGTTCCCGGTGTTCAAGCAGGCAGACCCGTGTGGAGATGGATGGCGGGGTGGTGTCTCAGTTCCTAACCAAACGGTAATATGTGTTTTCTGATGGTCTTAGGTGACCCCTGTGGGGATCACGACCCACATGTTGAGAACCACTAGGGCCTAGAACCACAGGTGGTGGTAGGACACCTGTAACCCAGCACTCAGGAGGCTGTGGCAGAGAATCGCAAGTTCAAGACCAGCCTAGGTAGTTGAGTAGCCCCTACTTCAAAACTAGATTGAAGCTCGAGAACTCACTTGTATAGTACAATCCCCAGTAATGGCGGAACGGGCAATAAAGAAGTAATGAAACTCCCAGGGCAAGATGCCAGCGATGGAGGCAACAGTACAAAGCACGTGACCTACCGCCAAGAAAAACCAAAGCAGAGCAAACAAAGAAATGTGTAAATGCCAAGTCTGCATTCCCAACAGAGACACAGGTGGCGAGCGGGAGGATTCAGAGTCTGAGACTAGCCTGGATTGCATAGTGAGGCCCTGTTTAAATAGACTGAGTATGAGGGTTTAGGCACAGAATTCCAGGCAAAAAGGATTACTGTCAGAACACAGCCCAAGAATTCTGAGTGCTTGTGAGAAAACCCCAAGAAAACATGACAGGCGTCTTGGCGATCTCAGGTTCTTCAAGGCACAAAATTGTTCTTGGAGTGTGTGTGCGTTTGTGCCCCTCCTAGGTGTAGCAGGTAGCTGAGGTTAACCCAGATCACCCACTATTTGCTTGTTGCTGTGAATGTGTGTGTGTGTGTGCGCGCGCGCGCGCGCGTGCACCTTAAGGAAAAGCTAGTTTCACCACGTGTGTCTTGTCCTTGTGGTTGTATTCTTTACTCATATGATTCTTCTCAGCCCTCAGAATAAACTGTCCGGTGCTCTGAATAAAACTGGCTATTTCCTGAGACTTTAGTCCACCTCGTTCTTAGGCTCCCCTCTCCTAGAGCTGTAGGAAACAAATGACCACAGATCTGAGGCCAGACGGGCTACATACCGTCTCAGGTTAAGAAATCGGGGATCTGTGTAAGAAACACGGGGCCCACTACTCTTAAGGAGGCCCTGCCCCAGCAAGACTCTTATCTGCCTGCCACAGCTGGGTCTGCTCCTTGCTACATTAACATGTTCAAATTCCGCTTGTTAGAAAATTGCATCCATGGGGCTAGAGAGATGGCTCAGTGGTTAAGAGCACTTCCAAAGGACCCGGGTTCAATTCTCAGCACCCACATGGCAGCTCACAACCTTCTGTAGCTCTAGCTCCAGGAGTCCACCCAGTGTAAGTGCAGGTGAAACACCAATGCACATAAATAAAAGCAGAAAAAGAAAGCTGCACTCTTTGAGCACCAAGATGACAGGTTGTAGGTCTGCTCAGGTCACGGAACCAGGCCCGCGTGGGTAGCAACGGGCTCACTCAGCGCTCCCGGGCCTCCGCGAGTCGCAGAAATCACGTGTGCGTCCCGGCAAGAAAGCATTTGAATCTGTTCCCCGGGTTGCTTCCTGGCAGAAGCCGAGGAGGTGCTGCGCGGCCAGCCGAGGTCCCGAGCCGCGGCGGCTGGGACCGAGCGCACACGCGGAGTCACCGCGAAGCGCACCCGAGGGAGGGCCGTGGGGTGTTCTCTCCCTCCACCCCCAGATGGCATCGACAGCAGCGATCCCGGCAGGCGTCGAGGGCTGTAGGACGGTGTACTTGTAGGACCGGCGCGGGAAGCAGTCGGAGCTCGGAGCTCGGGGAGCGCGCACAACAGGTCTGGGGGAGCGCAGGCTTTGCGGGGGAGGGGGGGTCCTGCGCTTCTGTGGATCAGACAATTGCCATTTCGTCTGAAGAAAAGTTTGTTATTACAACTACGAGCAGGAAAGATTACCTGTGGTAACTTGGATGGATCACTCTATACTTGGTACAGTCAGTTGGCAATCACTAATAACAGCAACAGCCAGGTGGTGGTGGGGCAAACCTTTAATCCTAGCGCATGGGAGGAATAGGTAGGTGGAGCGAGTGCCCGGGCAGGTTCCAAAGCTACACAGGGAAACCCTGCCTGGGGGGGCGGGGGAGAAATCAGCAACAAAAGAAGACTCGACTTCCTACCTCGCTATGACACTCTGGTTAAAAGTGTCATATATGAATATTATGCAAGTGAAGAAAGAATTCTTTGCCTTTTTGATATGACACAAGGAAAACCTGCTGTCGCAGTGGTTAATCCCAGAAGAGGAATGACCTCTAAACAACTTGACAACTGGGCTGTGTACAGGTTGTCAAAATTTACAAGACGAGGCCGTGTGCTACCTGCAAGTTCCTCTCCATCTTCAGGAGACAGCAGGTGTACCACCATCTTAAAGAATTCCAGATTGTCTTGAAAGAGCAGTTCAGCTTGTACTGTTTTACATAGGAAATTCTTCGATCTAAGTGGAAATCTGACATTGATCAGCCATAAATGGCTGGCGATTAGGCGCATCATGTTTAAGCCACTTCACTCCTGCATCATAAGCCTCGTCCTCCACTCTCGTAGTCCGTGTCTCGGCTGAGAAGCTGTTATTCATTTGACATCAAGTTGTAGAAATTCATTGGTTTTGTAAATTTCGGGAAAATGCTGGTTAATAAAGTCACCTGCTGCTGCTTTCAGTTCGGGACAGCCCAGACACTCTGCACCCACACACACTTATACCGAACAATCTGAAGCACCGATTTGTTCCTTTGAAAACCCAGCACACATTTTCTTCACAGGTTCAATCTGGTACCGATTTGCTGCCTCTAACAAAGATGGGGCGTCGTTGCTCTTCCCAGAAATGCTAGCAGCATAAGCAAATCCCACCCGTTGTTCAATATCAGGTTCATCGTCTTTGAGTTCTACGTCAAAGGACTTAGATTCGAGCGTGTTAGTTGTGGACATCAGCAAGGACAACACGGTGAGCAGGTATCTTCTTTCCGGGACCAATGTCCTCTGCTTTCTCGTGTTGCTCATGACATCCATGAAACCAACAGCTTGGTTTCTGCCCAAGCAGCAAGTTTCTCCTGGGTGTTCTTCTTGCTACTCGTCACCACACGGGAGGTGGCCATCCTCCTCTTGCCCTCTGCGTCTTCGTGTCTTCGCAGCAAGGGTTTGCCAGTGGCTCCCGGAACGCTGCGAACTCCGGGGACTGCCGTGGACTGTACACTACCGTGCTGCAGTTGGGCACACAACTTATTAAGCAGTCTAATACCTGGGGCATCCCAAATAAGTAATAGTTTATAATTAAATCATCTTATTTATTTAATATTAGAAATAATTAGGGCTAATTAATTTAAATACTAAAATGTATGGTAGTATATTATAGTACAGATGCCTGAATACTAACAGTGTGTTTTCCTTTGGGGGGGTAGAATTCAATTTTTGTAGAACGGTTGACAGTCTTCCTTAACACACCATTCATTTCCTTAGTATTTTATACAAATACTTTGAAACATACAACAAGCTGAAATTCTATAGTGAATATACCCACCTGTGAGTCCTATCAGAAGTTATTTTATGTGTATGGATGTGCCTTACTATGTGTGTGTAGGTAGGTACCCATTAGCCCAGAAGAGAGACTCTGATCCCTTGGACTTGTCGTTACAGATAGTTATGAACCATGTTCAGTTTCTGATACCCATATATTCATAGAAGAATATTGTATATATAGTGATATAATACTTGTGTTTTAATATATAAAACTTGCCTGAAGATCAGAGTTCAGAGCTAAGCCACTAGAGGGCAGGGAGTGGTGGCTCACACTTTTAATCCCAGGACTCAAGGCCACCCTGGGCTACTCGAGTTAAATCTGTCTAAAAAGAGAAGCAGAGTTCACACAAAGGTGCTCCCAGCACTTGGGAGTCACAGGCCTTTAATCCCAGCACTAGGAAGGTGGAGACAGGAGTGGTGTGGCTGGGCAGAGCAAGGAATAGAAGGCGGGAGGAGACAGGAGCTCATTGCAGTCTACAGCCTGCTGAGGACAGGATCATCCCTTCATCTGAGCCTTTGTAGAGGTAAGAACTCTCTAATGACTTGACTGCTTTGCTTTTCTGACCTTCATCTTTAAAACGATAAAAGAAAAAAAAAAGATTACGGGTAGTAGAGAACCAGGTCCACCCCACACCTCATCTCCTTTATCTTATGATCTCCCTTCCATGCTGACTCCATCCTGTGAAACGCTCCATTTTTAACTCTTGACACACTGATCTAATGGCATCCCTAGACAGGGACTCCCCATGGTCCACACCCATTGGATGCTTACTGTAAGAATTCAGGTATCTGTCCACCCAGAGGGCATTTTAAAAAGTGTTATTTCTAGCAGGGCAGTGGTGGCACATGCCTTTAATCCCAGCACTTGGGAGACAAAGACAGACAGATCTCTGAGTTTGAGGACAGCCTGGTCTGCAGAGTAAGTTCCAGGACAGGCTCCAAAGCTACAGAGAAATCCTGTCTCGAAAAACAAAACAAAACAAACCCGGTATGAGAGCTGTGATCCCAGCATGGAGGCTGAGAGGAGAGATTGCCATGGGTTTGAGGATAGCCTGGGCTACTGTGGGAAACCCTGTCTCAAATACGCACAGAGTGTGTGTGTGTGTGTGTGTGTGCGCGTGCGCGCGCGCGCGCGTGTGCGTGTGTGTAATGAAAAGTGTTATTTTGGGGAAATGACATTTACACGGTAAAAACTTCAAAAGTAGTTTATAAAGAGTGGGTCCCTCCCATAGTCTCTGGATTCTCCTCTCCACAAACCTACTCCTTTCTTGGGGCTCTCCCGTGTCCATCTCAGCTCTGACTAGGTTCCTTTCTCAAGTCCCTTTCTGAACACTGAGCTCCGCTACGGTTGTCTTCAGCCGCTGGCTGGCGCGCCCCCTGGCGGCAGCACCGCGCGCCGCCGCAGCAGGACGCTGCTCCCCCTGGCGGCCGCGCCCCCACACTACAGCGGCCTAGCGCCCTGCCCCGCCCTAGCCTGCTCGGCCCGGCCGGGGGAGGGGTCGCGGCGGCGGCGCCGTCAGCGGCACCCGGGCGCTGGGAGCTTCAGGCTCCGGAGCAAAGATGGCGGCACGGGTGCTGCTCGCGCGAGGAGGCCTGCTGCGGCCAGCCGCCCCTGGCAGCTTCCTGCCCGGGCTCCGGTGAGCAGCGCCGCCCTTTCCGGGGCCCGGCCGGGGAGGGGCCGCCGTGGGGCGAAGGGCGCCGGGTCCCCCGGGGCGGGTGGCGGACGCCGCGGGGGGGGGGGGGGGACGGCTGAGGGCCGGCGCGGCTGGAGCGCCTTCCCGGGCCCCGCGAGGCTCAAGGTCACGGTCCTGCCCCCGCCGCCGCCCTTGCCGGAGCCACCACCCCGGCGCCGGCCTCGCGGGCCACGGCTGCCCGCAGCCTCCGCGCCCTGCGCTCCGCGATCGCGGCGCTTCGCCCAGGTTGGGAAGAAGTGACAGGATGGCAGGTCCCCAGCCACCCTCCCGGGGAAGCTGCCCCGGGGTCCCGACTCGGAAAAGTCCTCTTTTGACTTAATTTTGAAAGCGGAGTGGATCGGAAAAGTAATCGACAGCGGCCAGCGGTGGTAGATGGCGGAGTTCACGTTCAAACTTTTTTTTCCCTTTCCCTAACCTCAGTGGATTCTGTGTTCAGTTGTCCGAATCTGTCACTTTGACATTTTAGCAAAATAACCAAAAGCCGTCCTAATTTACCGGCAGATTTCTTGTCCCTTTCTTCCTTTGTATGGTTATTTTCTTCTTAAGCGGCTTTTAGGGTTTGTCTTTATTTTGTGTGTATAAGTGTTTGCCTGCGCTTATGTGTACCACGTATGTGCCCGGTGCCAGAAGAAGGTTTGGATTCCCCGGAACTGGAGTTACCGAGGGTTGTGAGCCGCCATGTGGGGGCTGGGAATTCAATCTGGGTCCTCTACAAGAGCAGCAAGTGCTCATATCCGCTGAGCCATCTCTCCAGCCCCTAGTTATTTTTTGAGACAAAGTCTTGATACATGTATCCCTGGCTGGCCTGAACTTTCTGCCAACCCGTACTGGATTACAGATGTACACTACCAAGCCCACCCTTGGCTACTTGAAATGTTGCCTCTTTAAAAATTAGTAGATTTATTTAGTGCACCCTTGTCTGCACGAGTGTGTAATTGGTTTTCTTCCACCATGTGGGTCTGGGAAATTGAACTTAGGTCATCAGACTTAGTTAGCAACCAGTGCTTTTACCCTTTAAGCCCTCTCACCAGCCCTGAAACTTTTTTTTTAAGATTTGTGTGCGTGTGCGTGTGTGTGTGTGTGTGTGTGTATGCACACAATGCGCATGCCTGGTGCCTACGGAGTGAGAAGAGAGCATCCAATCATTTTGGAACTAAAGTTAAAAACAAAAACAAAAACGGGTGCTGGGAATAGAACTCTAGTCCTCTGGGAAAGAAGCAACTGGTCTTAACACTGAATCATCTCTCCAGCCCTGTGTAACGTTATATAATATGACTTGTAGCAATCTTAAGTACGGGTGTGCATTTCAGAAGGTGGAGCCTCACAGAGACTTGGGAAAGTGTGAAGTCTGGGTGTGGTGTCAGGCCTATTGCCTTTTCTAGGACAGGTGCAAATTTTTTTTTTCTTTGAGAGGGTTTCACTGTGTAGCTTTGACTGTCCTGAAGCTTGCTCTGTAGACCAGGCTGGCCTCGAACTCACAGAGATCCACCTTTCCTTGCCCCCCAAATGCTGATATTAAAGGCGTGCGCTGCCACTGTATGGGGACAGCTGCAACTTGTAGATGTAAATTACTTAAATCACGTGTAATATATTTGCAAGTTGGATAAACAAACAATTCTCACATCTGTGGCTACTGAGCAAGCCATCTGAGCCCCTAAAGTTTGTGTTTTGTTCCTTGGAAAACAGGTTTCAGGCAGCTGAAACTCAAGGTGTTCAGTCAAGACCTAATGTAGAGTTGTAGAGCTGGTAACTCAGAGATTTGGACCTTCCAGGTACCCCTACTTCCTGCTGGAGCCAAATGCCCTGTGGTTCCTTGAAACACTCCCCCTCCCCCCTCCCTTTCTGCCAGTCCTTTCCGGGAGCCATCCAGAGAGGAGGAAGGAGGGAGGATCCAGGGCGGTATAGAACCTTACAAAGTTTGAGGTGTTAGGCTGTTCAAATGGGAAAACCAAATGTCTGGGCTCAGGTAGCTGGTGAGAAATTGTCAGCATATAGGAACGTGGATAGATACCTGGGTTCCATTATACCGTGCGTGTTTTTACTGGGTTTTTGTTTTCGGTGTTTTGTTTTTGAGCCACAGTGATGGATAGAATTGTTTAAATAAATAAATAAATAAATAAATAAATAAATAAATAAATAAAAAGACTCTGGCTAGTGCAGAAGCCGAGAAGCAAGCCCTAGTATGTGCCAACATTTGCAGGCTGATTGGGTGGTGGAGATTGAGCCAGCAAAGAAGACGGGGAAAGAGCAGCCAGCGCCGTCATTATGTGACAGCTGTCAGAGGGGGGATTATTTATTGGACTGCTCAGCTGTGCCTGATACTGGCTAAAAGGTTAAGGAAAATGACGTTAAAAAAAAAAAAAAAAAAAAAAAACAGATTTGCCTACAGAAATGTTGGGGTGACCTTGCAGCGTGAGTTTCAGGAAGGAGTCAGGTCTGTGGGTTCCGGACTTGTGTTTTCTCCAGTTCATCTTATTTAGCTGTAGTTTGTATTGGGCCCAGCGTTCTCAGCTGTCCACTAGACAATCACACTGATGCCTGAAGGTACTGGGAAAGGTTTACGTTACCCAGGGTTTCATTCACGTCCCTCCCACAAAGCTGCTCTCACCGGGCGGTGGTGGCCCACGCCTTTAATCCCAGCTCTCGGGAGGCAGAGGCAGACGGATCTCTGCGAGTTCCAGGCCAATCTGTCTACAGAGCGAGTTCTAGGACAGGCTCCTACACTACAGAGAAACCTTGTCTCGAAATTTAAAAAAAAAAAAAAAAAAAAAAAAGGAAAACTGTTTTCTTCCCAGTAATGGAACATCTCCCATTAAAAAAAAAAAAAAAGGAAAACTGTTTTCTTCCCAGTAATGGAACATCTCCCATTTTCCAGGCCTTCTGCAAGCCTGTGCTACCTCCCTCCCTGCCTTCTAATTGGTTGTCAGATCTATTATTTCTGCTTCCAAATGTCTGGGCTCCACCGTCTCCGTTCCCATTACCCTCAACCAGCAGCAGCACTTGTCTGGATTCCCATGAAGAGTGTGAACTTGATCCCATCATTGAAGGGGACAGATAAAAAAAAAAAAAATTCTAAGAGGACGTTTTTCCCATTATAACAAAACCTACTAGCCAGGCTGTGGTGACTGGAGAGACGGCTCAGTGGTTAAGAGTGAGTTCTATTGCAGAGGACCTGAGTTCAGATCCTAGCACCCACATCAAGCAGTTCATAAGCACCTCTAACTCTAGCTTCCGGGGAATCTGACCCCTCTGGGAAGCTGCACTCCCATGCCCATCCCCCATATGTGTACACTTAATTAAAAATAATTCTTTAAAAACCTGGCTACCATCAGAACTTGGGAAAGTGAGGTAAGAGGATTGTGAATTAGAGGCCAAACTGGGCTAATTAATGAGACCCTGTCTCACCCTCTTGCACACACGCGTGCGCACACACAAATTATCTCGTATAAACCCTGACTGGATCCTAATCCCTCCCTTCCTTCCCCAAGACCTCTCCCAATAAAAGTAATAAAAGCCATTTGGAAGACAATGGAAACATTTAATAGAGAGTGGGTAGAGATGTTATGTTCCTCAGATGTGATAACAGCATATGGACTTACCTTTGGTCTCTAGAGATTATGTCAAAATATTCATTTATTTGAGACAAGATCTCATTGTGTTGCTCTGGCTGGCCTGGAACTCTGAATGTAGACCAGGCTGGTCTCAAACTCAAGAGATCTGCCTACATCTGCCTCTTGAGTGTTGGGATTAAAAATGTTTGCCACCGTGCCCAGTATATGCTGAAATATTAAGGTTGTATTATGTCTATACAGTTTTCAAATCTATAAAAGTTAAAAAGAAAACATTTTAAAAGATCACATTAATTTTTTGATCTCCATGGAGTGCGTAAGTTCTTATTTCAACTTATCTGTGTTTGAAGTTTTTCTAAATGAAAAAAATGGGGCCCGGCTGTGGTGGCTCATACCTTTAATCCCAGCATGTGGGAGGCAGAGACGGGTGGATCCCTGTGAGTTCGAGGCCAGCCTGGTCTACAGAGTGAGTTCCAGAACAGGCTCCAAACGACTCTAGTGGCAGATCAGGAGTTGGGTTTATGAGAGCATTGCTTTAATATGAGACTTGTTACAGTAGATCTGCCCTGTCTCCTTCCCCCGCCTGTGCTTCCTCACTGCAATATTTCCTCGTGGCTTTGGCCATTACTAGCTTTTAGGATGTTCTTTCTCCCGTGGCAAATGTCTCATCCTCTACATCTTTAGCTCAATGGGTACTTCTTCAGGTGCCTCTCATCTCCAGGCCAACCAAGACCCTCGTCTTTCTGCCTGCGCCTCTGTCCCAGAGCTCACGGCACACTGGCTGTGATCGTGTTTCCCTGCTCCCACTGCAGACTCAGCTCCCGGAGGCCAGGGCCAGGTTTGTTCCTCGGTATCCTTCCACTCTGGCCCCACCCCTAACACTCTGTGCAGTTAGCAAACACTTGAGGGTCCGTGAGTGAGGCCCACTGCTGCTGCTGTGGCCTTTATGTTAAATGTGTCTCCTCTCTTCATTTTGCTCTGACTAAACCTTGGTGCTAGCTTCACCTGGTAAGATCCTCTCCACCTCAGGGTTTTTTAGGTTTGTTTTTGTGAGGAGGTTTTGTTTTGTTTTGGTTTTGGTTTGAAACAGGGTTTCACAGTATAGCTCTGGCAGGCCAGGAACTCAATACATGGATCAAACTAGCCTCAAACTCAGAGATCTGCCAGACTCTGCCCCTTCCACATGCTAAGAGTCACATAATTGGCAGGATTGTTTTTTCCTCTAGTTCTGACCCCAGGACCTCACTTGTACTAGGTGTGCTTGCTCACCTCGCTCTGCCTTAAGCTACACCCCCAGTGCCAGGGGTATCTTTTGAAAATATTCTTTCCCTTCATCTCTGTATCCGGACTGTCATTTGTCCCACCCTCTCAGTATTTGTTGTGTGCTTCCTTCAACAATAGAGTCCAGGAACTGCACTCCCTGCCCTTGTTGCTGGCTCGGTGCGCCTCGGCTGCTTTCATGCTTGTTTGCCCTGCTAGTACCACGCCATATCCAGTGTAAGGCACAGAAACCTGGCCCCCTGCCTTGTGTTGATCTCTTAAAGCCGCTCTTGCTTCCCACTCTCTGCTCCCATGTCTTTCTGAACTCTTTGCTGTCCCAGAAGTCTGCCCTCCATTCCCATGACACTGTGTCCTGTACATGTTGTTCTGACTAGAATGATCACCTGCTTGTCCATCTGTCCTGCTTGGCCTCCGGGGCAGAGCTGCAGTATCGCTACTGGATCCCTTGTGCTCCTGATTCCAAGCTGATGACTCATCCCCTTGAGCTCTGGCAGCGTGTGTCGGCTTTGGTATCTGTGTTCATCCTGGCTGTTTTCCCCAGGAGACTGTATGGGCGTCTGGTTGAACTTGCTATCAACAGAGCCTAGTGCACAGAACTTATTCTAAAGTCCAGCTTTTGACAAAAAATGGGGAACTCTCCAACACACGCACGCATGCGCCCATCTGTGTGTCTGTGTCTGTCTGTCTGGTTTTCAGTAAGAACCCATGCCTTGCCTGGATCTTATCACTCCGGCAGCTCTTGGCATAGCCCTCTCCATATTTGGCTTATACAGAGAGATAGACTGGACAGTGTATCATGCATCCTGTGCCCAGGACTGAACATTTTCATATCAGCTTTAGCCAACTGATAGCTGACACCCAAAGAAAGACTTCAAAGTTTGACACTCAAAGCTAGGCGCACACACATTCAGCCGCAGAGTTGCCTATTTGTGAGGCATCCGTGATTAGTAAAAACATTTTGAATGTTGTTTGTCCTTGCCACTTCTTACCAGATCTTTTGGTCTCTCTAAGCCAGTCTTTTGCAAGACATACCTGGCTAAGTTGTTTTGAGATGCCATAGGCAAATGACATCAACCAGTCCATGGAAAGAAATGTGGTTATTAGTTCAGTTCTTAATACCCTTGAGCCCTAAAGAGAAAGAGAAAAGTGTCTCTGGGTTTTTCTACTCTATATTTAGCCTACAAATAGTTCTTTATTAGATTCACATATATAAAGTATTAAATGCAGTAAGAATTAAATAGCCATGCATCTTTGCATTTCTGAAGGACACATTAAAAACAATTAGAGTGGAACTGGGGGCACATGCCTGCAATCTGAGCACTTAGGAGGCAGGGACAGGAAGGTTAAGAGTTCAAAGCTAGCTACATAGTGAATTTCAGGTCAGTCTGGGCTACATGAGATGCTAAGCAGTTTGCTAGGCCGTGGGAGAAGCTAGCTGGTAGTAAGCCAGCCTGTCTGGACTTCACCAGTGACAATCATGGCAAAAATCATGGATTCTGTGCTCTGTACAGTTCATAGAGGAATCCAGGAGAAGGAACTGGTGCTCTTGGTGCCAGAGGTCCCACCGAAGAGTGCTTACCTAGAATATCCTACATAAAGATGAATGCAGGGGAGAGGGCTTGGGAAGAGACTAACACAGAAAGCTCTTGGGGCACACTGATAAAAACAGCTCATTCAGAGCAGACAGAGGCCAGCAGAAGAAGGTTCGATTCCCAGCACCTACGTGGTGGCCCACAACCACCTGTAATGAGATCTGGTGCCCTCTTCTGGTGTGCAGGCAGAATAGTGCATACATAATAAACAAACAAATAAATAAATATGAAAAAGAAAAAAGTCAGCTGCAGTGCTTCGCAGCTGTCATCCCAGCGCACCTGTATTGAGATGGGAGGTGGAGACGGAAGTTTGAGGCCAGTTAGCCTGGAGGAGGCAGTGTGTCAGAAAGGAGAGAAAAAATACAGCAAGTTAACGTCCAGCCTGGCTTATATGAGCCCCTTTCTTGAAAGAAAGAAATGGACAGGCAAGATGGCTCCAAAAACAAACAACACTTGCTGTTCAGGCCTGTCCCAGGTACCTGAACCACAGTGAAAGGAGAGAATTAACTCCCAAATTTGTTCCTCTAATCTCTGCACTCGTGAGTGAGACAGGAGGATTGCCCTGAGTTTCCTGCTAGCCTGGGCTACAGAATGATGGTGACTAAAGTGCTCACTAAAGCCCCAGACCACCCTTTTAAGACCGGGGGAGGGGGCTCCACTCTCCACCTCCCCACCTGTAAGTCAAGCCTTAGAAGGTTGAGTCTGGATCCCTAAAGCAAGCCTACTAGCTACACTAGTCATATGGCGAGCTCTAGGTTTGCCTGAGAGACCCTGCCTCATTGAATAAGAGGGAAAGCAGGAACAATTCGCACATCAGCCTCAGCCTCCAGGTGCACACCACAAGCATACATGAAAATGGAGGGGGGCAGAAATCTTTCTTTCAAATTATAAAAAAAAAATTATATATGTAGAAAATTGTGTGTGTGTGGCTGTGGAGTTTGTTCAGTTAGTAAAGTCCTTGTAGAGGACTTGAGTGTGATCTCTATTTCCCACCCTCCCCTTCCCTCCCTCCCTCCCTCCTCCTCCTCCTCCTCCTCCTCCTCCTCATTCTCTCCTCTCTCTCTCTCTCTCTCTCTCTCTCTCTCTCCCTCCCTCCCTCCCTCCCTCCCTCCTTCCCTCTCTTTCTCTCTCTCTCTCTCTCTCTCTCTCTCTCTCTCTCTCCCTCCCTCCCTCCCTCCCTCCCTCCCTCCTCCTCCTCCTCCTCCTCCTCATTCTCTCCTCTCTCTCTCTCTCTCCCTCCCTCCCTCCCTCCCTCCCTCCTCCTCCTCCTCCTCCTCCTCCTCATTCTCTCCCCTCCCTCTCTCCCCCCCCCTCTCTCTCCCCCTCCCTCCCTCCCTCCCTCCCTCCCTTTCCCCCCAGCTCTGGCTGTCCTCAATCTCAAACAGGCTGACCCCAAACTCAGGGCATGTGCGCCTTTAATTCCAGTCCTTGGGAGACAAGGGAAGGAGGATCCCAGTGAGTTCAAGTCTGGTCTACATAGTGAGTTCTTAAGACAGCCAGGACTATAGAGAGAGACCCTGTCTCAGCTAACGATCCCCAACCCCACACATACCTCCAAAAAGAAATCACAAGCCAGGCAAGGTGTTGAACCCCTCTAACCTATAGCCGCAGCCTATTTAATTTCTAAAACTGCTTTATTTCTCTTGTGCACATGTGTGGAAGTCAGGCCAGCCCTCAGGTGTTGGTTCTCTGCTGCCACCTGGCAGGCTCTGGCAATTGAACTCAGGTCACCAGGCCAGGCCTGTGGCTGGCACTTCTACCTGCTGTACCAGAGAACCCAGACTATTTTCTAACCAGTTTTTAAATTGTGTATAAAGTAGGTTTCATTTTTAATTTTTTTCTAATAATAGGTTTCATGTATTTATCTGTGCACCTTGCTTATCTTGCCTCCCTCACCTCAGGAGGCCTGGCAGGGAGTGTCATGGAAAACGGTGTGTTTCTGGAGGTGTGAAAGAACTTAGCGAACACTAAGGCTGTGCAAACATTCAGTCAGAATGCAGTTTGCTTTTTCTTTTTCTTTTTTCCTAGATGGGTTTTATTTTGTTTTGTTTTTTTGGTGTGGTTTTGGTTTTTTTTGTTTTTTGTTTTTTTTTTTTTTTTTTTTTTGTAGCTTTGGAGCCTGTCCTGGAACCAGCTCTAGTAGACCATGCTGGCCTTGAACTCACAGAGATCCTCCTGCCTCCGCCTCTGGGATTAAAGGCGTGCGCCACCAGCGCCCGGCTCAGAGAACTGTTTTCAATTCTTTCCTAGAAGAGTGACGTCCTCAAGTCACAGAGCTCGGGAAGACAGCTGGCTCAAGTCCTTATTTGTCAGAAAGGTGGATCCAAGAAAAGACGCGCACTCCAACCTCCTGGCCAAGAAGGAGACAAGCAGTCTGTACAAGTTACAGTGTGAGTAGCGGCCGGCCGCCGTCCCCATGCGTGGCTCCGTCCCTCTGTTCACACGCTCATCGCTGCATTTTCTTTTCCTTTCAGTTCACAACGTTAAACCGGAGTGCCTAGACGCATACAACAAAATTTGGTGTGTATCTCAAACTCATTTCCTGGGGTGGTGGGAGGCGCCTCTAACGATCTTCATGTGTTGGCTCAGCTAACTCTTCATAGCAGAAGCGATATCTTTGAGACCCCTAGAGCTGAGTTCTCAGAGGTTGGCCTGAGTTGGGGGGAGGGGACTGCCAGTGGCATTTTGGTTCTGAGCACTCACAGCTCCCCCATCAGGACTCAGGAAGACCCTCCCATCCACCTGTGACTGACCTTGAGTCCCTTCAGGCCTTCCTGGCTGCCTGTGATTAAGGAACTCCCTCCCTGGACAGCTTGGAGGGTTAGCAAGTACAAGTGTGACCTCAGCTGTGTGAGGAACTGGGGTGGCCTTGGTGACAAGGTCTGTAATACCAGCACATGAAAGGTGAACACAGAAAGATTAGGAGTTCCGAGTTGTTCTTGACCACATAGTGAGTTCCAGACTTGATAGCAGCTTGAGCTGCAATGTGAAACTCTTTCTAAAACTTCAAAAAATTCAGCTAGACGTAGTGGTGCATGCCTTTAATGCCAGCACCTGGGAGGCCAAGAGAGGCCAATCTCTGTGAGTTCAAGGCCAGGTTGGTCTACATAGTAAGTTCCAGGCCAATTAGGAGTACATAGTAACACCCTATCTGGCTAATTTTTTTTCCAGTAAGTTAAAAATAAAGAATCTGGAAGCATGGCTCAGTGGTTAAGCGCACGAACTGCTCTTGCAGAGGGACCTGGGTTCAGGTCCCAGCACCCACATGATGAGTGATAACTTAGTTGCTTTTCTGTTGCTGTGCTGTGACATGACCAAGGCAACAGAAGAAACATTTTATTGGGGGCTTCCCATTTCAGAGGGTGAGTCTGGCCGTCATGGTGGGGAGGATGGCAGGCGGGCAGGTAGCTGGTAGAACAGTAGCCCCTAGCTGGCGTCCTGATCCACAAGCATTAGGCAAAGAGAGGGGGCTAACTGGGAATGGCACTGACTTTTGAAACCTCAAAGTCTAACCCCCTTATGACACACCTCCTCCAACAAGGCCATGCCTCCTCATTCTTCTCAAACAAAGTTCCACCAACTCAGGACCAAGCATTCGAATATATGAGCCTATGGGATCCATTCCCATTTAAGCCCCCACCAGGCCAAGGGATATAACGCCCTCTTCTGACCGCCACAGTCACTGCATGCGCATAGCGCACAGACATACATGCAGGCAAAACTACCTATACATGCCGGGCGGCGGTGGCGCACGCCTTTAATCCCAGCACTCGGGAGGCAGAGGCAGGCGGATCTCTGTGAGTTCGAGACCAGCCTGGTCTACAAGAGCTAGTTCCAGGACAGGCTCCAAAGCTGCAGAGAAACCCTGTCTCGAAAAACCAAAAAAAAAAAAAACAAAAAAAACAAACAAAACAAAACAAAAAAAAAACTATACATATAAAATAAAAATAAATCTTGGCTGCTGTGATGGCACATGGCTTTAAACCCAGCATCTGAGAGACAGGCAGGCGGATCTCTTGAGTTTGATGCCAGTTTGGTCTACAAAGAGAGTACCAGTATAGCCAGGGATACAGAGAGAAACCCTGTCTCAAAAAACACTAATAATAATAAACCTTTAAATAAATAAGTATAACCAAAACCAAAAAGGTTTATCTCTTAGTTTCTCCACACACACATTTTCTCTCTGCTTTTTTGTTTTTTCCTTTTCTTTAAAATTCTCAGCAGCACCTGATCCTAACTGCTGCCTGGTCTTTAGGGGCCCCTGTCAAGAGCTCTGCCCCACCCACCCAGTTCTCAGTACGAATCCCACCTGTCTCCCAGCGTCCGCTTAGATAAGGCCTGGGCCTGTAAGAGCAAGTTTGGGGCCCTGCACAAATAACTGACTGATTTCCTGTGTGGATCCATGTAGATGAAAAGCTCCCCACCCCCACCCTGGACCTTTCCGGACCCCAGCTTGGTTGTCCATATTGACGCTACTCCCCCACAGTAGCTCTGCTGCACACATCAGGGCACACAAAGAAACCATCCTCATCTATCCTCCCCACCTCAGATCTGCATTATTTATGAACAGTCCTGGCTTATATATCAGGCATATTTAATACCATATTTTAAGTTTTTTTTAAATCAATGTACACAAAAAAGTAAATGCCACCTCTCAAGAAATAGACTTGTGCTTTCCTTGGTAGTGCACGCCTGTGAGTCTAAAATTCCGGAATCTGAGGCAGGATTGTGAGATCAAGGCCAGCCAGGAATATGTAGTAACAAGACCTTATCTCAAAAGCAACTATAAAATTAGGTGGATGTGGTATCATGTAGCTCTAATCAGACACTGACATGCTGGGGGGCGGGGTCAGAGGCAGGAGACCATTGCAAGTTTGAAGCCCGTAGTTTACATAACAAGTTCCAGGCTGGCCAGGACTACACAGCAAAATCCTGTATCAAAAACAAAACAAAACTCTGGGGGCTAGAGAGATGGATCCGTGGTTAAGAGCATTGGCTGCTCTTCCAGAGGTTCTGAGTTCAATTCCCAGCAACCACGTGGTGACTCCGAACCATCTATAATGGGATCTGATGCCCTCTCTGGCATACAGGCATACATGAAGACAGAGCACTCAGACCCCCCCCCAACAGAAAACACTAAATAACAACATGTAGTGCCTGTCACCAACCTACTGTAATTATGATGTATTGTCAGCAAATAAATGGAATCAGTAGCATTTCTTTTTTTTCTTTCAGTTTTTTGACACAAGGTCTAGTATTTTTCTGTATAGCTAGGCAGGTAGCATATTTTTTTGGGAAAAATCAGCCCCAAGTTTAAAGTCATCAGCTACTTGAGATCGTGTCTACACCATAGGAAGGTTTCTGTGGAGTCAGGCTTGGATATGACACCTGTTAAAAGTCACACGTGGCTGTGTCAAGGCTCAGCACCAATCCTGCTCTTGGTGGTCCTGAGTTGGTTGGGTGTTCATTGTGATACTTCTGAGATCCCTGTAGCTGGCTGAATTGTGTGGAACCAATTGTTGCTTCAAGTGTATATTTTATTTTGATTCTTCCAATTGTTAACCACACTGGTGGAGTTGGGGACTGCGGGGGGGGGGGGGGGGGGGGGGGGAGAGGGGGGCAACTTGGTTCACACCACTATGCCTGGCTGTCTTCTTTCTCCCCAAAGGCCTTCCCACTGCTTTGCCCCGCTGAGCAGCCAATTGCTCACCTCTGGCTTGAATGCTTCTCCCTGCTTTCTGGTTTCTTTCATGATCTTGTATGTAATTCCTGACTTTCTTTCTTGATGGGAACCAGCAGAACTTAACTTCTGTAAACGTCTCGTTCCTCAGCAGCTTTTTTCTTCTTTCTCCTGAAATAGCAAATAGAGCCCTGGCTCCTGGACTCTGGGACCTTGGTCCTTTGTAAACACTTTTATCACACCGCAGGAGTTGCTTGTAACTCTTGTAAATAGCCTGCGGTTAAAACCTAAGCTGTTGGTCAGTGGGTGCTGATAGACAACGGAATTTGGCTAACACTTCAGATCCGGACACGATCTTACAAATCTGTTGTGTGGGGGGTTGGAGCGATCTGTTGGGGGGGGGGGGGGCTGGAGCGATGACTCAGTGGTTTGGAGGATTTGTTACTCCAGCAAAAGACTCTGTTTGACTCCTAGCACCCACAGGGTGGCTCACAACCATCTGTAACTCTAGTTTCAGGGAATCCAGTGCTCCCTTCTGACCTCTGTGGGCACCAGGGTCACACATGGTACACAGATGTACATGCAGACAAAATATTCATACACATGAAATAAATCTAAAACAAAACACATATGGATGGTATGGGCTCGTTTGCTAGAATACATAGGAAGTGGTTGTGTTTCAACTGACGCTCCCATGCTGTCTACTGGGAAATCTCTCCCTGGTTTAATCAGCATTACTGTCTCTTCTCTTTAAGTCAAGAAGTGTTACCAAAGATCCATGAAGGCAAGCAGTACCCTTGTACCTTGGTGGGGACGTGGAACACATGGTATGGCGAGCAGGATCAAGCCGGTAGGAAACAAAAGTTTTTGGGATAAATACCTTATTTTGTAAATGCAGTGCTTGTTTTTATAGTCCTTTTCAAGTTCCGTTCTGGTTTCCCGGATCAAGTGGTTTCTACAGTAACTCACTGTAAAAGTTACTTTTTTAATGTTCAAATCTGTTATGAAAACTTTGTAAAATAACTCAAGGGCAAATACAGGCACACTACAATGTTGTACTGTATCCCTGTGGTGGATACAGGCACACTACAATGTTGTATTGTATCCCTGTGGTGGATACCAGGTGCACTACAATGTACTGTGTTCATGTGGTGGATACGAGGCATACACTCCAGTGCTGTTCTGTATTCACGTGGCATGAACTCTGTATTGTCAAGGTAAGAGTGTCTCAAGACTGAATGTGTGCTATCTTTTAAAATGCATTTCAGTCCACCTCTGGAGGTACGAAGGAGGCTATCCAGCCCTCACGGAGGTCATGAATAAACTCAAAGAAAACCAGGTAACAATTTGGGAGGGGAGTGTGTGTGTGTGTGTGTGTGTGTGTGTGTGTGAGAGAGAGAGAGAGAGAGAGAGAGAGAGAGAGAGAGAGAGAGAGAGAGAGAGAGATTCTTGTGTAGTATAATGATTCAGGGTGTATTAACACAGAACTTCATAAAGACACTTACCAGCTTTTGTTAGTAAATCATTTAGTTTTCATAGTAGAAATTTCATCATATGAGTTCTTAAAATTGTATGTAAACATGAAATTACTAGTTTTTGTTGTTAATGTTTATTTGTTGGTTGGGGTTTTTTGTTTGTTAGGTCTTTGGATTTTGTTGGGTTTTTTGTTTTGTTTTTTCAGGGTTTTGTTGTTGTTTTGTTTTGGGTTCGGTTTTGGTTTTGGTTTTGGTCTTTCGAGATAGGGTTTCTCTGTGTAGTCCTGGCTGCCCTCACTCTGTAGACCAGGCTGGCCTCGAACTCACAGAGATCCACCTGCCTCTACCTTCTGAGTGCTGGGATTAAAGGCATGCGCCACCACCACACAGCCAAAATTACCAGTTTTAATACTATCAAAATCAGAGCTCCTGCATTATAGCATCTTTAAACTGACAAGACTGGACTCTGACATTGGCCACGCTGCGTGGTAAACTCAGCCCTGGATTGCAATTAGAAACTATCACCTACAGCATTGTTTGTTTGAGACAGACAGTTTCTTACAGCTTAGGCTAGCCTCAAACTCTTTATGTACCCAGGGATGGCCTTAAGTTTCTGATTCTCCTGGCTCACAGGTGTGTGCCACTATCCCTGGTGGCACTGTGGATCAAACTCCAGCTCAGTAGTTTAGAGGCCTTGTTGCTCTCCAGAGGACTGTTGAGTTCCAACATTCACAACCACCTGTAACTCCAGTTCCCGGGGATCTGATGCCCTCTCTGACTTTCCAGGGCACCAAGCACTCATGTGGTGCACACACATACATGCAAAAATAAATAAATCTTTAAAAGAAAAAATCTGGATACGTTAGGAAATGAGCGGGCATGCTCTATCCATTATTTCCATGCAGTAGATAAAAACTAAGATGGGCTTACTTATAACCGTGTTAGCCTTTGGAATTTGGTTGTTACTAAAGTCTATTTATATGTAAGTATCCAAAGATTTCATGAGCATCTTTTTTCTCTCCCAAAGGAATTTGTAAATTTCCGTAAAGCCAGAAGCGACATGCTTATCTCCAGGAGAAATCAGCTGCTGTTGGAGTTCAGTTTCTGGAATGAGCCCGTGCCGAGATCAGGACCCAATATATACGAACTCAGGTCCTACCAGCTCCGAGTAAGTAGTGAATGCAGGCCAGACCTCCCTGCACAGCTTCCTGATGCAGACAGTGAAACGTTTTGTTATGTGTGTTTAGCGTCTTACACATATTTTTCAGGGGTGGTGGCAATGACTGAAAACAGGGTCGCCCGTAGCCCCAGCTGGCCTTGAATTTGAGCTCCTGCGGTAGTCTCCTGAGTGCTGGGTTACAGATACCCAGCATCACATCCGGCTTGTATTTTGATTTGACCTGTTTTCTTCCAATCTAGTCTTTTTGTTTTACTTTATTTTCTCTTTCTCATCCTTTTTCTTCTGCTAAATTCTTTTGTATTTATGGCATTATGTATAATGTTTATTACTTGATATTTGATGTTTTTCCAAGTAATTTTCCTTTTTAAAAAAATTTATTTATTATATATACAGTGCTCTACCTGCAGGCCAGAAGAGGGCACCAGACCCCATCACAGATGGTTGTGAGCCACCATGTGGTTGCTGGGAATTGAACTCAGGCCCTCTGGAAGAGCAGTCAGTGCTCTTAACCTCTGAGCCATCTCTCCAGCCCCCAAGTAATTTTCTTGAGGCTGACTTCAAACTTGGTATGTAACCAGGGATAGCCCTGAGCTCTTGGTCCTCTTCCTTCTACCTCCTGAGCACTGGGGTCAAATGTGTGCACCACCACACCTGATGTGTACCTTGCTGAGGATCCAGCCTGGGACTCTGTGTGCCAGGCAAACACTGTTAACTGAGCTATGTTACATCTCCAGCCCTAATAACTTTCTGTTCAAGCACAGAACCAAATATGCAGCAACAGCCCTTGCTGAAGCAAGAGTGCCTCAAAAACACTGAGTGCTGCATGGATTAAACAGCACTGTCTGGGTGAGAACAAGAGTGAGCCAGGCCTGGCAGCGATGGCTTTTCATCCCAGCACTTGGAGGCAGAGGCAGGCGGATCTCTGTGAGCTCAAAGCTCCAGGATGGCCACAGCTCCATAGAGAAATCCTATCGAGAGAAAGAGAGAGAGAGAGAGAGAGAGAGAGAGGAGAGAGAGAGAGAGAGAGAGAGAGAGGAGAGAGAGAGAGAATATGTTTTTTTTTTACAGCTTTCTAGATGTATCCCTTCTGTGACTAATGACCTAGATATAGCCCCATTTTTATTGGTACATTCTGGTTGTCCTTCCAACAGAAAACTTGGTTAATTATGTCCATTTATCATCTTCTTTCTATATACATCCTTCACCCTTGGCAGCCTCCAGTGGCAGCAGCAGTACAAGGTGCACATCTCAGTGATGTAATGATCTTTGTACTGGGGAAGGTGGAAAGAGGTCTTCAGTGCATCAAGAGATGGACTGACCATGGTTGATTACTCTTAGCGTATGTGTTGGTTGTTTTCTCTTATGACGCTACAGTGATTGCGTGGGAACACAGCAGATAATTACAGTTCCCAGTTTATATATTTTCATACAACTAACCAAAATCTAAATTCCCTTTCAGCCAGGAACAATGATTGAATGGGGCAATTACTGGTAAGTATATTATTGTGTTGAGTCTGTATATCTCATTAATTATTTTAAGCCATGCCATGAATTTTTTTTTGTTTTGCTTTTTTGAGACAATCTCATATCCCAGCCTACTTTCAAACTCACTGTGTAACTAAGACAGGCCTTAAACTCCTGATCCTTGTGCCTCCACCTCCCAGGTTCCTGGATTCCCAGGTGTGAACCACCACATCTGGCTCACACCGTAAATCCTCAGATGAGAAACGCTCAAATGCCTTGACTCAGTGCTGCGCTTTCCAGGGCCTCACTGCTGCCAGGGTTGTCTTGAATGCTGGGCTCCAGTGCTCCTTCTGCCTCCACCGCCAACAAACCTGCAAGTGCAGACACACACCACCATCCTTTTTTTAGGGTTTAGTTTTCTTTTGTGTGTCTGGGCATTTTGTCTGCATGTATGTCTGTGTACTATGTGCATACAGTGCCCACAGAGTCCAAGAGTGTTGGATCCTCTTGAACTGGAGTTTCAGGTGTATGTTACCCACTGTGTGTGCCTAGGAGATGGGCAAGGGCCTTTAATTACAGAGCCCGCTCTCCAGCCGCCTTGATTTGTCTTCTCTGTTCCCTTTGTCTTCTTCCTCCACTGTTGTTTGTTTATTGGTAGGGCCTGGTGCCTGAAGAGGTCAGAGGACAACTTCCTGGAGTTGCCTCTCTCTACCTACTGCCTGGATCCCTAGGATGAACCTCAGGTCATCAGGTTTGGCTGCTAGTGCCTTTAACCCCTGAGTCATCTTGCTGGCCCCTGGTTTAGATGGCTTTTTTAAAATGTTTTGATGAAAAATCTCAAACATGTACAGAACTAGAGAGAACGATATGATGGATCCCCCATTCTATACTTATTTCTAAACTTCCATAATTATTATTTTAAAGTATTTTTTATTTTTATTTCATGCGCATTTGTGTTTTGCCTGCATGTATGTCTGTGTGAAGGTGTTGGATCCCCTGAAACTGGAGTTACAGGCAGTTACGAGCCACCACGTGGGTGCTGGAAATTTAACTGGATCCTCTGGAAGAGTACCCAGTGCTCTTAACCACTGAGCCATCTCTCCGGCACTGCTTCTATAATTATTAACACAAGCCGAACATCATATAAAATTCTACCTCTTAGGAGGTTAAAGGACAATCACAAGACACAGCAAGACCATCTCAAGAAAGACAGACAACAAAAGAAAAATGCATACACAAAAATAAATTACTAACACAAAACCAGTCGTGTTTAGGTCTGACCTCTTAGGAATTACCAAGACCACATGCTGTTTCATCCTTAACTGTTTCAGCATGCATCTCTCCAGAAAGGCTTGCCGACAAAATCCCTGAGGGGTAGCTCCTCAGGGACCTGGGGTTCGTTACAGTAGCAGGGCAGCTGGCATAGATGATGCAGCTGGTTTTTGGGTTTGGTTTTTTGGTTTTTTTTTTTTTTTTTTCTGTAATTTGAGTAGCAAAGCACCAATGCAAGCTTAAATAGACAAAGTAGGAAGACTGACAGTTCTCTCCAAGAGCCGGCACCTGAAGCCCGATGTTATGGCTTATGCCTGTACTCCTAGCACTCAGGGAGGTCAAAGCAGGAAGATTTCCAAGGTTAGATGCATGCTGGGATACAACGGAAGATGTCCTTTTTTTAATATTTATTTATTATGTATACAATATTCTGTCTGTGTGTATGCCTGCAGGCCAGAAGAGGACACCAGACCCCATTACAGATGGTTGTGAGCCACCATGTGGTTGCTGGGAATTGAACTCAGGTCCTTTGGAAGAGCAAGCAATGCTCTGAACCTCTGAGCCATCTCTTCAGCCCCCGGAAGATGTCTTTAAACAAGTATAGTCTTGGCACATGGACAAACATATAATATAGGTCAGTGGGCCAGAGCTGAAGGGCCAGAAGTTTAACACTTGACCGCAATTATGAGCAGGTGCTTTTTGAAAAATATGCCTAAGTAAATCTTCCTTCAGTGAGAGAAGATAACTATTTCCTGGCATCAAAGGTGCCAGGAAAACTGGGCATAGAAAAAATGTTTGCACTCCTGGCTTATAGTGTGTAAAAAAAAACCTGAACCAACTCAGGCCTGGAAAGATGGCTCAGCAGTTAGTAGAGTACCTAGATTGGATTCTTTTTCTTTTTTCCAAGACAGGATTTTTCTCTGTAGCCCTGACTGTACTGGAATTCACTCTGTACACTAGGCTGGCCTTGAACTCACAGAGATCCGCCTGTCTTTATTTACCTCCTGAGTGCTGGGATTCAAGGCAAGTGCCACCACACCCAGCATCAGGTTGGGTTTTTAACAACCATGGCAGCTCACAACCATTTGTACTTCCAGTTTCAGGGGGCTCGGATACCCTCTAATGGCCTCCAAGGGCACTGCATACACACAGTACACATACATGCATGCAGGTAGACACTCATAAACATAAAATAGAAACAAATATTTTCTTTAAATGTAAGAAGTGAAACAATGAAAAAAGCCAGGGAAACTCTGTTAGTCTGAACTGGGCAGAAGTTCTTAGGTTCAGTAGGCACAAAAGCTCTAGCTAGCTAGGTACAGTAGCTCCCACTGCTCCCAACACCGGGGAGGGAGAGGGAGAGGCAGGAGGATCCAGGAGATCAAGGCTATCCTCAGCTACATAGCAAGTTTGAGGCCAGCCTGGGCTACTGAGACTCTGCTTCAAGCAAACAAAAAAGGAATATATATTTGATTGTACACTGTGATAAGTGCCACTGTATCGAGGTGTTTTTGTTTGTGCTTTTGAGCTGTTCACGTTAGCTTATAGCAATTTAGATGTTCATACAACTAGGATGTTACTAATTAATATTTTTTTCACAGTGAATCTACAGGATATGTTGAGGTTACTCAGTTATTTTAAGCTTTTCATATAGCCAGCTCAGCATTTGATTTGTATTTTGGCATGTAGGTAACTGTTAAGATGGCGGTCTCCTCCGCAGCACACATTTCTGATTATTACCAGGCTACGGCAAGTATATTTTCTCTGCCTTCCATAACCAAATTAGAAAAGTCCAGAATGAAATTAATAATCCAGAATATTTTATCACGATCAATGAAAAACTCTTTCCTTCCTCCCGAGTGGTTACAGTGCACAGTTCAACTGATTTCCTTAATTCGAGACAATTGATCACATTTGTAATTTTTTGACGATATCTATAATTTGTGGGTAATCCATATGTGATTCACAACAGAGGAACCTGGAGGCCTTGGTGGGGTCCCTGTGGATGAGAGTGGCAGCACACAAAGTGGTCCTCAGCAGCCTGGCCTCATCACTAACAGGAGAGCTTGCTGCTCTGTTTCTGAGCCCAGTTAAGGCATTAGAATTCAGTCTGTGGTTTCCTTCAGGAAGAGAACACACTGGTCAGGCCATCTGGAGAATTGTACTCCTTCCTGGGCATAGTGATGCCCACCTGTAGGTCTAGCATTCAGCAAACCGAGGTAAGATCATGATTTCAAGGCCAGCCTGGGCTAACATAGTAAGGCCCTATTTCAAAAAACTTAAAGTATCCTGTCCCTTACTTAAGGGTTATTTTTTTCACTGTGGATATTCGTAGCTTATTTTTCAGGTTCTTTTTATTTAAATAAATGAAGGTGAATCTATCTCCCCAAATTTTATCAGTGCTAAGCCCTTCATGTGCCCGAGACCAGGCCAGAGCACGGAAGTATTAATACAGATTTCCTGGGTAAACCATGACGAGGACGCCCTTGATAGACCCCAGCTTTGCTCTCTGGTGGGATGGGGTCTCTGCGTCATTTGAAACCCCTGCCTTCATTTCTATTCGGATTATAGAAAATTGGTTTGGGAAAAATTCATTTTTAAACATTTTCAAGATTTCAGGTGATCTCACTAAATGTGAAGACAGAGTACCTGGTCCCAGGAGAAGATAATGTTTAAGTTTAAAAAAACAAAACAAACAAAAAAAAAACAAAAAACATGCTTTTTTGCAGTATTAAATCTTGAAAGCGAAGAGGGGTTTGTGTTTGGTGGTTGGTTTTGGAAAGCTTTGGTTGTTTTTTTTTTTTTAATATTTGTTTATTATGTATAAAATATTCTGTCTGTGTGTGTGCCTGAAGGCCAGAAGAGGGCACCAGACCCCATTACAGATGGTTGTGAGCCACCATGTGGTTGCTGGGAATTGAACTCAGGACCTTTGGAAGCGCAGGCAATGCTCTTAACCTCTGAGCCATCTCTCCAGCCCGGTTTTTGTTTTGTTTTTTTTAATGATTTGTTTATAATCAAATTTTTGTTGTTTTGTTTTTTCAAGGTAGAGTTTTTTTGTATAGCCCTGCTGTCCTAGACCAGCTCTGCAGACCAGGCTGGCCTAGAATTCACAGAAATTCCCCTGCATGTTGACCAGTTGTGGGTCTCTATGTTAGCTGCCGTTGGCAAGCAAAGCCCTGCTGAGGGTTCAGCCATGCTCTGCTCTCTGGTCTGGCATTATGTGGTTAGGAGTCACATTACTGCTGTGAACATTTAGCAGCATGGTCATCGCAGGTGTCCCCAGGGCCTGTGATGTGTCTGTTCTCGGTGCTGGACCTTGTTAGCAGTGTCGGGTATGGAGTCCATCTCATGGACAAGGCCTCAAATCCAACCAAATGTAGTTGATTTCCCCACTAGCGTTAGTGCCACCGTCACCCCAGTGAGCATATCTCATGAGGAAAGTTATTGTGGACTGCAAAGTTCACAACCGTGAAGCAGTTCCTTGTAAGTTCGCAGGTCTCTTCCCCTCCCATTTATTTCAAGAATCAGAGGTTTATATTTAAATTTAGGAATAAGCAGAAGTGCAACCACATATCTTCATATTGCTGTTTTTGTTTTGAAAAGTCATAGTTAAATATTATCTACTTATCATAAAAATAGCTTCCTTAGGAGACTGAGGCAAGAAAATCACGAGTTTGAGGTCACCTGGCCTGTGTAGTATATTCTGAGCTAGCCTGGGGTACAGAATGAGATCCTAACTTCACCCAAAAATAAAAACTTGATTGCATTTAAAACTTTGATACGCATTAAAAGAAAATGGTCTTTGAGCCGAGCAGTGGCTCAATGGCTAAGCACAGCGCCTGTGAGTCCAGAGGTCCCCAGTTCGATTCCCGAGTCCCTGTGCCCTCTTGTGGCATGCGTGGGAAAAAGAAAAGAAAGAAAAAAAAAGAAAACAGTCTTCATTCCCAATAGCTGGCCCTGAGTGGAAGAAATACAGTCTGAGTCTTTGTTAAGAAAGGGTCTCACTATATAACATGGGCTAGCCTGGACTCACTGTGTAGCCCAGGCTGGTCTCTAACTTACTGCAGATCCTCCTGCCTTTCTTCGTCTCTGCCTTCCAAGTGCTGGGATTGCAGGTGTGTGTCAGCATCCCCAGGCGCCTCCCGACTCTCCTTAACTATCGGAACACTGCTTTTCTCTCATAGGGCCCGTGCCATCCGCTTTAGACAGGACAATAATGAGGCAGTTGGGGGATTCTTCTCTCAAATTGGGCAGCTATATATGGTGCATCATCTTTGGGGTATGTGTACTTTTCCTTCTTTTGTGACTTACTGGGATTGAAGAATTCATTACTAATGACGTTGTAATAAACAGTGGGGTTAGTCTAGACTCAGTAACCTTAAACCCGATAGCAGCCGCAAGCGTTGCAGGTGGATGGTGACTGCTGGGCTATCTAGAACAAAAGAGGCCAGCAGCATGAGGTCAGTGGGTCACTGGCTTAGAAACTGGCAGCAGGCCGGACCCAAGCCAGATATGTTGGCACATGGCTGTAATCCCAGCACTCAGGAAGCCGAGGTAGGAGAATTGAGAGTTCGCTACCAGCAAGGGCTGCATGGAAGATTCCAGCCTTGAACTACAAAACAAGCCATAGTCAAAAACAAGCAAAAGAGGCTGTTGGGAGGTTACTAAACATTGGAGGGGGAGATGGGAGGATGGATATAATGGTATTTCATTGCATGCATGTATGTAAATAAGAATTAAAACTGGGAAAACCACAGCAGCCAGGGTTTGGAGAGATGGCACAGCAATTAAAAATTCACTATTCTTCCAGAGAACCCGAGTTCAGTACCTCCAGCTTATCACATAAACATATATACCTACACATAAGTAAATTAAAAATAAAAAAGGGTATGGCTGGGTGGAAGGACATGTACAAGGCCCGGCGTTCTACATCAGAAAAAAAGATCCCCACAGATAGTGCAGACTGGTTACATAGTAGCATCATGGCAGGGAAGCAAAACCTCAGTGGTTACATTGAGGCAAAAAAGATAACTTCATCCCTCCGCTTCCACCATCACTCTCAGAAACCCCTGCTGCAGCCTGGCTCTTCTGCTCAGTGGAGCTTACCTAGCACTTGTGAAACCGAAAGCCTGCGCTAAGGATAGATTATAGCAGTGACCCTCCTTCTTCCTAGCGTCCAGCAACAGCCTTGTCCCTAACAGTGCGTCTTCCGGTGAGCTGAGATTTGGCTCCACAAAGCGTCTGCATTTTCAAATGTTCAAATCAGAGTTTACAAAGAAATATCAAAAACAGCAACAGGCCTGGAGAGTTGGCTCGGCAGTAAAGAGTGTTGCCTATTCTTCCAGAGGACCCGGGTTCAGTTGCCAGTACCCACATGGCTGCTCACAACTGTCTGTAACTCCAGTTTCAGGAGATCTGACATCCTCACAAGACATATATGCAGGCAAAATATTGATGTGCATAAATAAATAATAAATCATTAACAACAAAAGGTGTGTTCTACAGCTGGTGAAGTGACTCACTGGTTAACAGCCCTGGCCTATCTCACAGAGGACCCAGTCTGTTTCCCAGCACCCACAGTGACTCACAATCCCCTGTAACTCTAATTCCAGAGGACCTGTGGCTCTCCTTTGGCCTCCATGAAATGCACAGATGCACATGCATACATATATACATGCAGGCAAACACATATACCTAAGATAAAAAATTAATTTTTTAAAAAAAATCTAAATAAAACACATGTTCTACCCAGATGGTGTTGTACATGCCTATAATCCCAGCACTTGAGAGAAAAAGGCAGAAGGAGTATGAGTCTAAGGTTTATCCAGTCTGAAGGTTCTCAGTCATAAATGGACTGTGTTACTGAAGAAGCTTCCTTGCTTTGTAGAGACAGCGTGTGGTCACTGGATTATAAAACCATGAGAGCAGGCAGCTTCACCCCTCCCAGAGGGCTGACCATGGTTTCTCTCAGTCCATGCTTGCTGTTCTCCAAGTCAGTTACTGAGTGACCAAAACAGTGTCAGAAAGCAAGACAGCCACCTGAATGACTGTACTCCTAGAATGTGGGTGTTGTACCTGACTCGGGTCTCTTTCCCTGTGTTTAAGCTTATAAAGATCTCCAGACCAGGGAGGACATACGGAATGCCGCGTGGCACAAGCATGGCTGGGAGGAGCTGGTGTACTACACGGGTAAGCTGCCAAAGACCCCTTAGAGCTCCCGCTTCGAGTGTTAGTGTTAGAAATGCGATGTGACAGTAAGGTTAACAGGATGTGAGGTAGACCAATGTTCTTTTCTCTTTCAATACTAACTTGACTTTGTTTCAAATTAATAATCCCGATTCTGTAACCCAGGGCGGTGCCTCATGACTAATTCCAGCTCTCTGGGAAGTTAATGGATTGAAAGTGTTGGGCCAGCCTAGGCTACAGCTAGACCCTGTCTGAAAAAAGCCAGAGATGGCTGGAGATGGCCCAGGAGACAAGCACTGGCTGCTCTTCCAGAGGACCTGGGTCTAATTCCCAGAAACTCATGGTGGCTCTCAACTGCCTAGAACTCCTGGTCTAGGGAATTCAGTGCCTTTTTCTGGCCTCCGTGGGCACAACACATATAGTCATGCATGCAGATAAAACACCTATATGTGTATAATTAATAAATAATTTTTAAAGCAGAAGACAGACAAAATAAGAATATTGATTGTTTCAACTATTATATTGCCTAGTAGAGTTTTTTCTTTTTTATTTTTTTTTAAACTTCCAGTGCACTGGGGCCATATGTCAGAGTTTGGGCCTCTGATATTCTGACAATGAAAGGGTTTTGAGTCTCTTCTTTTTTTAATTTTTTTATTTATTATGTATACAATATTCTGTCTGCATGTTATGTCTGCAATCCAGAAGAGGGCACTAGACCTCATTACAGATGGTTGTGAGCCACCATGTGGTTGCTGGGAATTGAACTCAGGACCTTTGGAAGAGCAGGCAGTGCTCTTAACCACTGAGCCATCTCTCCAGCCCGCCTAGTAGAGTTTTGAGACTTGTGGGTAG
This sequence comes from Arvicola amphibius, assembly GCF_903992535.2. Classification (NCBI taxonomy): domain Eukaryota; kingdom Metazoa; phylum Chordata; class Mammalia; order Rodentia; family Cricetidae; genus Arvicola; species Arvicola amphibius. The sequence goes on from NC_052056.1 coordinate 87,864,549, forward strand.
CTTAATTTTTTTATTTAATTATTTTATTCCCTTGCTGTCCTGAAACTCTCTATGTAGAATGGGCTGGCCTCGAACTCACAGACAGAGATCCATCTGCCTCTGCTTCCCAAGTGCTGGGATCAAAGGCTTGCACCACCATGCTGGACTATCTTAATTTTTAAAAAAATATTTTTTTAGTTAATTTGTTCTCTAAAAGTTACAATTTTTTTTCTAAATTCTTTTCACTAAGGCCATTACTTCCCCAAAATTATTAATACATCGATTAAAAAGAATATATTTGCAAACAGGTATGGTGGCAAACACATTTAAAAGGCTAAGGTTAAAAGAATGCCCCAAGACGGACTGGGCTACAGAGTAACAAACAGCAGCAATAATAATAGTGACAATGATAATAACTTGGCTCAACCCTGGGTTTGATCCACAGCACTAAAATTCAAGAGAAATTATGAAGTTAATTTTTTTTTTTTTAGTTAGTTGTTCTGCCAGACAGGGTCTAACTGTGTAGATCTGGCTGTCCTGGAACTTTCTATGTAGACCAGGCTGACCTCAAATTCATAGAGATCAGCATAAAGTTAAATTTGATGGCTATTTAAGCTGCATTCTGAGTAAGAAAATGAGATAGCAACCCAGAAAATAGCTTGCTTTAGTTAAAAAAAAAAAAAAATCAGTCAACAGCCTGGTCAATAAGAGCTAGTTCCAGGACAGACTCCAAAAGCTACTACAGAGAAACCCTGTCTCAAAAAAAAAAAAAAAAAAAAAACATAAAAACAAAACACACACACACACACACACACACACAGTTGGGCCAGAACTGTGCCAGGAAGTGCAGGTAGGAGGGTCCCAGCTAAAGGTCTTTCTCGGCTACATAGGGAGTGGACACCAGTCACAAAAGAAACAAAATCCTGTAATTTTGTGTGTTATTCTGTCGTTTCGATACACTCTCTCTCTGTTTTAAACTTAGCAGCAAACTTGAGGGAGTCCTCCTGCCTGGGCCTCCCACATGCTAGGATTACAGGTGTGGGTTGCCATGCCTATTTGTAATTTCCACTTAAATTTACCAGTTCCCAGAATGAGTCTCAGTCCACAGAAGTAGTTTTTACAAAATTTTTAAATGGGAAAAAATTTTCTTTTGCATTGATTTCCATGAGCGCTGTTGTTCCACTGGGGGTGGGCCCGCCACAGCGCATTTAACACGTATGTCCGTGGGCCGTTGGTGGGAGTCAGGTCTCTCTTCCGCCATGGTGGCTTCATGGATTCAACACAGGTCTTCAGGCTTGGTGACAGGTGCCGTCACCCACTGAGCCATCTCACTTTTCCTTTCTATGGGGTACATCTAGATTATTTGTTTTAAAGAATCTTTTGAGAAAGCGCTATTTTTCACAACCAAGACTTTCCTAATTTCCCATCACGCCGCTCTCCAGGTGGACTCTTTCAGTTTCGCTAGCATCCTAGTCGGTGCCGTCACAGATTTCTGCCCCGGTAACTGGTCTCTTTGCTAGCGCTCCCTTGCCTTCTCACAGCGTATGTCTGTGGTCTGAGCATGCGCCTTGGTAATGTGTCTCTACCCCAGTGCGTTTAGAAAGCCAGCGAAGTAAACCTCCGCCTTGTTTCCAGTTCCTCTCATTCAGGAAATGGAGTCCAGAATCATGATCCCGCTCAAGACCTCACCCCTCCAGTGAAGCTTCCATGTGCCTACACAGATCTCCGTGACGAATATATGTCATGAATTCATTTCAGCCATTCATCAATTGAAAAAGAAACCGAGGTGTAAACTGCTGTACATAGCTTATAAGATCTCTTTTCTTTAAGATTTGCATAATCACGAAGGGAAATCAGGGGGTTGGACTACGTGGAGCATCGATCTGCCGCATCTCTGCTTACCAAATGTTGCTTAAGCCTGCAGTCCCTCAGGAAAACACAATGGCCGGGGTGGTAGCTTGGCAGTCAGGGAGCCTAGGCAGGAAACTACGGTAAGTCCTAGGTCAGTCTGGGCTACAAAGAAAGTTTCAGACCAGCTTGGAGCCCTGGGCTTGCACAGTGAGACCCTGTCTCTAAAACCAAAATTCAAATTCAAATCATCTCTGAGGAAAATTCCAGCTCTGAAAAAGAATTAGCTATTGCTTTCTATTTTCAAAAATCTGTTTTATGTTTACAGATTTCTACTAATTTCCTTCCTTCAGGAAGAAATACAAATTACATCTTGTTTCCCAAGCAGTTTTTTTTTTTTTTTAAACAAATTGTGAGTGTACCCAATGGCTGAAAATGTTCTGATTTTGTGACTCTTGGCCAGTCAGCAGGCTGGGCGGTGCGGGCGGTCACGGTGTACCTGAGCAGAAATGCCAGAAATGCAGGCTCCACCAGGCGCTGTGTCCGCAGGGCTCGGCACAAACCAGTGCACCACATGCGATTTGGGAGTAAACACCTCAAATAGCTCTAATTTTATTTGTAATATTTTTCTATGAAACAAGTAACTCTTGGAAAAGAGGTTTTATTTTGTAAACCACCCTTTGTGACCTCTGACCTCTGGTTCTATTTTGGTAAGCTCACAGCAGACACTTCCAAGATCTTGTATGAAGGGCGCAGGGCACGCTGGGTCTCAGTTGGCATAAAGCTTCATATTCTGTCTGTCTCCGTTTGGTTTTGTTTTTTAATATAGTGTGCCAATTCTGTGACTGTAATCATGTGGAAGTCCCATTGAACTGAAGAATTATGTCTGCCCTACAAATTGATATGTATAAAATAAAGTATGACTAAAACTCCTATCAGATGCCTAATTTTTACATGTGAATGGCTTTCTCCAAGAACATATAAAAGTAAATAAAGTCCTCTTTAATTTTCACATTTTGCATGATTGAAACCTTCCTGGGTTTGTTTTTGTTGTCGTTGCTTTGTTTCTTCAGGACAGGGTTTCTGTGTGTAACAACGCTAACCTTCCTGGAACGCACTGATTGACCAGGTTGCTCTTGAACTCACAGGGATCCTCCTGCTTCTGCCTTCGGAGTACCGGGGTTAAAGGTGTACGCTGTCACAGCCCGGCTCTTGGTTTGTTTGTTTGTTTTCACAGAGTCTCACTCTATAGCCCATGCTGGCCCAGAGCCTTCAGAATTCTTCAGTCTTTCCTTTCCCAGGTGCCGGGATTTTATACATGACCCGCCACACCATTTAAAAAAAAAAAAAAAAACAACTCAGGCCGGGCAGTGGTGGCACACGCCTTTAATCCCAGCACTCGGGAGGCAGAGGCAGGTGGATCTCTGTGAGTTCGATGCCAGCCTGGTCTACAAGAGCTAGTTCCAGGACAGGCTCCAAAGCTCCAGAGAAACCCTGTCTCAAAAACCAAACACAAAAGAAAATGAAGAAACCGGGCAGTGGTGCTACATGTCTTTGATACCAGCACTTGGGAGGCAGAGGCAGGAGGATCTCTGTGAGTTTGAGGCCAGCCTGGTCTAACAAGAACTAGTTCCAGGACAGGCTCCAAAGCAACAGAGAGAAACCCTGTCTCTCACACACACACAAACACACACACACACACACACAAAGAATAACAAAAAGGCCAGGGCTAAGGATGCAGCTCACTTGACAGAGTGTTCACGCACAAGCTTTACTAGGCTCAGTCAGTCCCCAGCACCATATATATCCGTATATGGGTACAGTGGCAGGCGCTCTAATCCCAGTACATGTGAGATGAAGGCAGGAGGAGGACCAGGAGTTCAAGGTCATCCTCAGCTACTTAATAGTTTGAGGCCATCTTGAGCTCCGTGAAACCCTGTCTCCAAGAAAAGGCAAAAATCAAAAAGCATGGCATGCCTCCTCTCGTGTTCCAGTCCGACTCCTTCTCTAGATAAGCTGCTGTTCTGGTGGATCTGTGAAAGGAAAGGAGATCCCCCTAAAGCAGCAGCAGTGAGTGAGGTTTCAGGGATTCGAGAAGCACCTTAGTGGCAGAGATAGGATAGGGGGTTTTGTTTTGTTTTTGCCTCTACAGCCCTCAGAATCTTTTTTGTTTGTTTATTCATGGTTTGGGTCCCCCCCCCACACACACACACACACACACAGGGTTTCTCTGTGTAGCCCCGGCTGTCCCGGAACTCACTCTGTAGACCAGGCTGTCCTCTAATTCGGAGATCGCCTGCCTCTGACTCCCAAGTGCTGGGATTTTTTTTTTTTTTTTTTTTTTGGTTTTTCGAGACAGGGTTTCTCTGTGGCTTTGGAGCCTGCACTGGAACTAGCTCTTGTAGACCAGGCTGGTCTCGAACTCACAGAGATCCGCCTGCCTCTGCCTCCCGAGTGCTGGGATTAAAGCCGTGCGCCACCACCGCCTGGCAGCCCTCAGAATCTTAATTAATGGTCAATTTCATCTGGACAAGTGAGTGACCTGCCCACAGTCACATGAGTCCCGTTCACATCCTCCAAAGTGTTTTCCCGTCTCTCCTCGTGCAGTTCCCACAAGCCTGAGGTCAGCAGTACAAGAACTGCTGTCTTCAACAAATAGATCACCAGGCCACGTCCAGAGCTGGAGCCATTTCCACAGCATTCTGTATCTAATGTATTACTAAGGTTAACAGTTGACCTAAACCAGGCCCTTCCACCCTGGCCTACTACTTATTAACACTGGCCCCAGCGTTAGCATATTAATACAGCCGGGAAAATCTCGCTCCCTAAGGCTCTGACTTTGTGAAGAACGGTATTAGGAAGATGGGCCTGTGCAAACACACCTGGTGATCTGTGGTGCTGGGGACGGACCCCTAGGGCCTCCTGCAAGCTAGGCAAGCACCCTGCCAACTGAGCTCCTCCAACTCTTCACCCTGTGTGAGCCTGTCTACGAGTGCACGTGCCGCGACATGCGTGACACCAGAGGAAAACTTGCAAGAGTCTATTCTCTCCTCCTATTATATGGGTCCTGGGAATCAAACTCAGGGTGTCAGGCTTGTCAGCAAGTGCCTTTACCCACCGAGCTATCTCTGTGGCCCCCCTCTTAGTTATATTTTGTGGGTGTGTGTATGTGGAATCTCTTCTCTCCTTCCACCATTGGGTCCTAGGGAACAAGCTCAGGTTGTCCTCAGGATTGACAGCAAGAGCCCGTACAGGTCCAGCCATCACACTGGTCCTCACCACCCTTTCCTCATTTTGGTTTGGTTTGTTTTTTGTTTTTCTGTGTAGCCCTGGCTATTCTGGAACTTTTTAAGACCAGTCTGGCCTCGAACTCAGAGATCTACCTGCCTGTGCCTCCCAAGTTCTGGGATTAAAGGAGTGTTCACCACCACCACCTTTTTAATATCTTATGCGTGTGTGTAGACGTGCCTATGTGTAGGTAAGTGCAGGTGCCCGTGGAGGCCAGAAGAGAGCAGTAGATCTCCTGGAACTGGAGACACAGGGTAAGCCACCCTGTGTGAGTCCTAGGAACCTGAATTCTCTTTAGCGCCCCCAAAAGTTTATTAGTTTTACTCACATGTGCTCGTGTGTGTGTGTGTGTGTGTGTGTGTGTGTGTGTGTGCTATGGAGTGGCGGAGGTCAGAAGACAGTCTTGTGAAGTGGCTTCTCTGGGGTTCGAACCAGGGTTGTCTGGGAAGCACCTTTTCCCACCGAGCAATCTCACTGCCCAGTTGTTTTGAGACAGGGTCTCCTGCAGATCAGGCAGGCTGGCTTCAGTCTCTCTCTGTACCCAGGATGAGCCTTAACACGCTGATCATCCGGCTTTGCTGGGGTCACAGGCAGGCACCACTGTTGCCCGCTTGCTTCATTTCTTGGATACAGAATCATGCTGTGAAGTTCGTTCTTGCCTGGAGCCTCAGATCCTCCGGCCTCAGGCCCCAGAGTGCTAGGATTACAAGTGTCTGCCACTATAGCCAGCTATAAAGGCTTATATTGCTTCAACTTCCTACCAGGACGAGCTTCAATTCCTCAACTTCCTCTGGTTATAGAAGCAGTTTTTATAGATTGAAAAAATGGCACCCCAAGCAGGAGCTACCACTCAGGGAACCCCCACCCCACTGTACTCTGAGAGGATCCCTGACTACTTCCACCCAGTCTACAATTAGAAAACCATGAAAGAGCTCTTGCCTCATTCATATTCACCCCCCTGACACAACAAAGAGGAGATTGTAGTACCTCGGGGTGGTGAGCTCAGAGCCAGTGGCCTATAGCCCACAGAACCGCTGGTAGCATTGTAAACTGTTCTCTATCAGAATCTCAATCTGCACCCTTATCAGATTCCTCCGGGGCCAATTTGGCGTTGCACCTGTGCAGGCTGCCCGCTGTCCTGTTGAAGCAAGCTCTCCTAACCAACTCGGTGGTGGCCGCCTCCTCCACCTCTGCTTGGGCTTGTGTGCCCTAGGTGGTCATGAGAACTAAGACATTTTGTAGCAGCGCTCTGCTGGGACCCAGCAGGCCTGGTCCTGCCCATTTTGCTCTGCTGAAAAGTGCAAAGCCACAAAGCGACATCTAGGAGAGCTGCCAGGAAGCATTTACAACTGTGGGACAACAGCCTTGTTGTTTGGGAGCCCGTGTGAGCTCTGCCAACACACTCCTCCGTGCCTTTCCTCCAAAACCTAAGGTTTTTGCTTTGTTTTGGTTTTTAGGATTTTTTTTTCTATGATTTTTCAAGACAGGGCTTCTCTGTATGTAGTCCTGGCTGTCTTGGAACTTGCTCTGTAGACCAGGCTGGCCACAAAGCCAGAGATCTGCCTGCCTCTTCCTCCTGGTGCTGGGATTAAAGGCTTGTTTTTTCCTTATTTGTTTATCGTTTGTTTTGAGCCAGGATCTCCCTATAGCCCAGGCTGGCCTGGCAATTATGGTCTTCCTGCCTCAGCCTCTTTTTGTTTGTTTTTGTTGTTGTTGTTTCAAGACTGGGTTTCTCTGTGTAGCTTTGGCTATCCTGAAGCTCACTCTGTAGAGCAGGCTGGCCTCTAACTCACAGAGATCCTCCTGCCTCTGCCTCCCGAGTGCTGGGATTAAAGGCGTTCGCCACCACCGCCCGGCCTGTCCCACTCTTGATAGTGGGAACCTTCAGGTCTTTCTTCCCAAGTCATCTGTGGAAAAGAACTTGGTGTGTGTGCCTGCGTGCACATGTGCATGTGTGGTTTGCACATGCCACAGCACACATGTAGAGGTTAGAAGACAACTTTTGAGAGAGTTGTCTCTTCTGTGCCGAATTCCAGAAATTGAACTCACATGGCAAGGCTTTTGCAGCGATCCCTTTTACCCATTGAGCTAGCTCTTAGGCCCAAGAACTGTGCAGTTGTTAGGAAAAGGCTACTTTCTTTCGTGATTTGTAAACCATACGTATTGGATGTAACTTTCAAAAATAAATGTGTTTTTTATTTCCTTTCTTTGTCTTGTTTTTGCTTGTTTGTTTGTTTTTTCAAGACAGGGTTTCTCTTTATCTTTGGAACCTATCCTGGAACTAGCTCTTGTAGACCAGGCTGGCCTCGAACTCACAGAGATTCACCTGCCTCTGCCTCCCGAGTGCTGGGATTAAAGGCATGTGCCACCACCACCCGGCCTAAACCAGTATTTTTATTTAAGCTTCCATCGTTACTTATTAAAATGTTTGTTTTTATTCTTTTCAATTATGTGTGTGCTTCTACATGTGGGTATGTACACATGAATGCACGTGGGTGTGTACACATGAATGCATGTGGATGTGTACACATGAATGCACGTGGGTGTGTACACATGAATGCACATGCCTAAAGAGTTACAGAAAGTTTTGAACTAAACTCAGATCTTCTATATGAGCAGCAAGTTCTCTTAACCATCATCTCTCCAGCTCTGTTACTTCTTGGCTTTAAAATTTATATTTTTATTTTACATGTGTGTTTTGCCTGGATGTAAGTGCACCACATGCATGTCCAGTATCTGTGGAGGCCAGATGAGGGCACCAGATACCCTGAAACTGTAGTTTCAGTTTTCCGGGAACAGTCACATGCTGGGAACCAAATCCAAGTCCTCTTTGAGAATGGCAAGGGCTCTTACTTTCTTAAAACCTTTGTGACATTAAAAACACAACACATCTTTTTTCTTTATATCCTTTTTCTAGAGACAGGCTCTTATTCTGGCTGGCCTGGGACTTTCCATCCCCCTGCCTCAGCATTCCAAGTACTGGGATCACACGTGTGCACCACCCACCATACCCAGCCACACGAAACAAAGTCAGGTGAAAAGAGGGTTTACACTCCTCTGTGCCAGGGCTTCCTCTAATGAGGTGGGGACAGGGACTCTGCACGCAGAATGGGGAAACTGCAACCCTCTTCTTGGCAAGGGGTTGTTTGTACCTACATACTCACAGTCACTGAAACACTAGACACAGGCATGCCTAAGAGGCTGAATAAATTGCCAGACAGCGGTGGCACACACCTTTAATTCCAGCACTCGGGAGGCAGAGACAAGAGGATCTCTGAATTCGAGTACACTCTACTCTACAAAGTGAGTTCCAGGACAGCCGGGACTGTTACACAGAGAAACCCTGTCTTGAAAAACAAAACAAAACAAAAAGACAATTGAACAAATCAGCTGGCTGTGGTGACATGCACCTTTGATCCTAGCACTCGGAGACAGAGGCAAGAGGATCTCTGAGTTCAAGGCTAGCCTGGCCTACAGAGCTAGCTCCAGGACAGCCAGGGCTATACAGTGAAACCCTGTCTCAAAAACAACAACAAAAATAAATAAATAGGAAAAAAGAAAACTGAACAGGCCTGTTCAGATATACCAACATTCTTTTTATAGCTAAGAGAAACCCCATACTCACTTAAGGCTGCTGAAACCATGTTGCAAGAGCAAAAGCATTTAATTTACCACGCACCTCAGAAAGCTCCAGGTAAAATATAGGTAGGAGTATACACAAAGAATTCAGAGTATAAAACTCTCCAGGTAATTAGTAGTCATATTAATATTGGAACTGCAGTAGACAAAACTAGCTACCTCCTGACTGTAGCTCTGAGAGACTGGAGTTGTTCTGAGTGGGCAGGAAGTTGAGACTATTCTTCCAATTCTCCCAAGAGCTCAACAAAGTCAGTGATGTACCACTTGGCATTGCTCTTGACTTGTTGCCTGATCACATTTCCTCCAAACCCAATGAAAGCATCCTAGGAAGGAAAGTGGGGAGGGGGTTAACATCTTTTAAAATGGCACACCCAGAAACATATATAAAATAAACAAAATATATTTGTGAAAAATTATGTACATACTTAAAAACATGTTTATATATGTATGTATGTGTGTATTGCTACTTATATGTATATATGTGTATGTATCTATATATACCCAGTATTGCTCTCTCTGCTTCCAATTGCTGATAGAATGTAAGCCATCAGCTATTGCTCCACCTGCCTGCCTGCCACCATGCTCCCCCATGATGATGACAGAGTAACCCTCTGAAACTGTAAGCAAGCTCCCAATCAAAATGCTTTCTCTGGTTGTCCTGGAACTCACTCTGTAGACCAGGCTGGACTCAAACTCACAGAGATCCTCCTGCCTCTGCCTCCGGAGTGCTGGGATTAAAGGTGTGCCACCACTGCCCGGTTCAAATGCTTTCTTTTATACGTTGCCTTGGCCCCGGTGTCTCTTCACAGCAATGGAGCAGTGAGCAAGACACATCATGCATGTTCCTAGGCTGAATGTCTTTTGGTTGCTTTGTGTTCTTATCATGATACTTAGCTGTTTTAGTTTAACTTCTGCTGTTAACTTCATAGGGTTTTCAGCCAGACATAGAAAAAAATTACCACCTGAAGAAAACCAGAAAACAAAAAACCAGCACCCTTGAGTACGTACGGCGGGAGGGCAGGCTTCCATGTCTGTAGCTCCATCGCCAATCATGATTATTTTCTTAAAGTGGAATTTTTCCTTTAAAAATCGAATAACCTTTCCTTTGCCACCAGACTCGGCTGTTGGCTGCATCTCGTCAAAACCTGCATATTCACCTTCAGAGGACAGTGAGAAGACGTTAGGCTCAGAGCTTGTTCATACGGATGACACCGAACTTAAATATAAGTGTTAAGTCTAAAACAGCTCTGGATTGGTCGCATAGCATGGGACCTGACCCATATTCCTGAGGAGGTGGCTCTAGTGGGTCACTTGGATTGAATTAGCTGCATCTCCTCAACTTCAGATGTAGGTAGCAGTTTTAAGCCTTGTTGAGATATCAGACCACCATAATACATTAGTTTATATATTATACATAATACATTACATGTAATACATTGATTTATCACATTAATATAGTAATATTACCTAAAGGAATTAACCAACTTTCCTTACTTTTTTGAAGATAGGAGCTCCTGTAGAGCAGGTTATCCTTGAACTTACTATGAATCCTAGGATGACCTTCTCTCTCTCTCTCTCTCCCTCCCTCCCTCCCTCTCTCCCTCTCTCTCTCTCTCTCTCCCTCTCCCTCTCCCTCTCTCTCTCTCTCTGTCGCCCCCACGCCTGGAGCGTGCCATCACAGGTGTGTAAGCGCCCTTATGCCTGGTGTGTGCAGTGCTGGGGATGGAACCCAGGAATTCCTGCGTGTTAGGCAAGTGATCTACCAACTAAATCCCATCCCCAACTCTGGATTTATTTCTACTATTACAGAAATGAACACAGACACACTCATTAGTGGGGCCTGGGACTTGTTTGGTGTATTTCAGATGGGGTCACTTTGTAGCTCAGGCTGGTATAGAACTTGAAGAAATATTCTCACCTCGGCCTCCCAAGTGTTAAGAGCGAATCCCCAGGCCTGGTTCACTCATTTGTTTTGTTTGTTGGCTTAGTTTTGTTTTTATTTTTAAAGATGGAGTCTAAGTAGCCAAATATGACCTTTAATTCCTAATCCCCTGGTGCTGCTTCCCAAATGCTGGGATTACATAGGTATCCTCTTCCCAGCTTCATACTTTTTTTTTTCAAGACAGGGTTTCTCTGTGTAGTTCTGGCTGTCCTGGAACACACTCTGTAGACCAGGCTGGCCTCGAACTCAGAGATCCTCCTCCCTCTGCCTCCCGAGTGCTGGGATGAAAGGCATGTGCCACCAAAGCTTGGCTAACTCAATCAGTGGGAAGGGACGTGCATGCTATGGCACCTGTGTGGAGGTCAACAGACAACTTGTGGGGTCCGTTCTCTCCTTCCACCTTTATGTGGGTTCCAGGAACTGAATTCAAGTCAGGCTTCTTGGGCGAGCTCTTTCACCTGCTGAGCCCTCACTGGCCTCATGGGGTTGGTTTCCAGACTACTCGCTACCTATGCTATGACATAACTACAGAGCTTCTGGCTCTTTTGTAACAGGGTTTCATACAGCCCAGGTTATCCTAGAACTTTACTGTGTATCCTAAGATGACCCTGAATGCCTGATCTTCTTGCTGCCACCTGGGAGTATAGGTCGGAACCACCCTGCCTGATTTAAGTGCCAACCAGTGCTTTAGCAGGCTGGGCAAACGCTCTGCCAAGGGACCCCAGCCCCAGCCCCAGAGCACTCTGTTCGCTGTCTATTTTGTTTTCCATTATTTATTATGCTTTATTTGTGTGTGTGTGTGTGTGTGTGTGTGTGTGTGTTTGTGAATAAGGAGGCTGTACATGTGGGTGAAGGTGTGTGGAATCTGGACTATTGTGAGCTGCAAACCAACACTACTCTGGGAACAAACTCAGGTCCTCCAAACGACAGCCTGTACTCAGTTAACTGCCGAGCCGTCGCTCATCCTGTATTTAGAGACTAGGTTTTGTTCTGTAGTTCACACTGGACTCCAACTTGAAATACTCCTGCCTCTGCACCTCAAGAGCCCAGCATCACTGGAGCCCTCTTGAGACAACGGAAATTGTAGCTGTGACCCCAGTGTCCCAAGGGCAATGGAAATGCAGTAACTCATTATTAACCAAACTCCTTCTTGGGTGGGTCTATATTGCTCCAGACACAGTAAAACAAGCAACCAGCCCTGAACTGTAGCATCACAAAGTAGGCCAGCAGGCTAACATTTTAGATTGGTGGCAGCATGAATATGCAAAATCAAGCCAGGGCGGATGACCTCAGCCTGTTTAGCAGAGTAAAGAACACCAAAGTGCAGAGGCTATCAGTCAACAGAGCCATTCACACGGGGCTGGAGAGATGCCTCAGCAGCTCAGGGTACATCTGCTCCTGCAGAGGCCCAGGGTTCAGTTCCCAGCACCCGAGCCAGGTCTCCCAATAGCCTGTAACTCCAGCTGCAGGACATCTGGTAAGGTCTTCTGGCCTCCAAGGGCACTTGTATCACACACACACACACACACACACACACACACACACACGCACGCACGCGCGCGCGTATGAATTTTTCTTGAAGATCTATTTGTTTGCCGGGCGGTGGTGGCGCACGCCTTTAATCCCAGCACTCGGGAGGCAGAGGCAGGCGGATCTCTGTGAGTTCGAGGCCAGCCTGGTCTACAAGAGCTAGGTCCAGGACAGGCTCTAAAAGAGCTGCAGAGAAACCCTGTCTCGAAAAACCAAAAAAAAAAAAAGAAAAAAGAAAAAAAAAAGATCTATTTGTTTTTATTTATGTGTGTGGATGTTTTGCCTGCATGCTTGTTTGTGCTCCACATGAGTGCCTGGTGCCCTTGCAGAAGAGGGAGTTGTATTCCCTGGAACTGAAGTTACATAGCTGTGGATCATCTGATGTGGGTGCTAGGAACTGAACCCAGGTCCTCTGGAAGAGCGCCAGTGCTTTTAACCCCAGAGCCACCACTCTTTAAGTTACATTTCAACGGACACTAACAAGAATATTAAATAACAGAACAGATAAGAAAGGGAATATATTACCATTAAAATCTTATCATTAGCCGGTGATTAAAAAGTCTTACCATTGAAGTAGAATTTCAGCCTATTGGCAAATACATTGGCTGTTGGGATATTGAGCTTTGCAGCAACATGCTCCACGATACTCCTAAAGCCACCAGATATGAGGAACACCTGCACATTGCGCTCCTGTAGGCGACTGACCAGCTCCCTACAAAATAAACACAAGATACAAAACAGCTGTTAATACAAAAAGGAAACATGAAAAAGGTGCTTTTTTTATTATTATTTTCTTAGCTTCAGTGCTGGAAGTCCATCTATAAAGATAATGCCTATGGGATTAACATTTCATGTTTGAGGAGGGGCTGGTGCTGGTGATGTGGTGTTCATTTGGGTTGTGTGTTTTTGAATAAAGTCTCTTTACTGAACTTGTATCCAGTCGGAGTGGCCATTCTGAAGCCATGAGTCTCTCTGCTGAGGCTTTGCCCTTTCCCCAGCAATTACATTTTTCTTATGGGTCCACTTTTGTGTTCTTTTATTGTGAGGTTGTTGTCTTTTTCATTGTTCTTTGTTTTGTTTTGTTTTTCGAGACGGGTTTCTCTGTAGCTTTGGAACATGTCCTGGAACTAGCTCTTGTAGACAAGGCTGGTTTTGAACTCACAGAGATCCTCCTGCCTCTGCCTCCCAAGTGCTGGTTAAAGACATGCGCCACCACTGCCCAGCTTGTTGTTGTTTTTGAGACAAACTCTTGCTATGTAGCCAGACTGGCTTTGAACTCACAAGAGCAATCCTGCCTGAGCTACCTCTGCACTAGTATTTCAGATGTGAACCCACACCTGTTTAGCTTTGTTGTTTGTTTTGCTGGCTTATTTTGAGATAGGATCTCATGTATCTGTGGATTATTTTGAACTTTTGATCACCTGCCCCCACCTCTTATGTCCTAGGACTACAAGGGTATGCTACACAGACACCCAGCCTATGTGTGTGTGTGTGTGTTCTGAGACAAGGTCTCAATGTGTGACCCTGGCTGGCTTTGAACTCAGACCCTCCTGTCTCAGCTTCCTGAGAATTATGAAATGCGCACCACCATTACCAGCATTATATGTGTTTTTCAGATGTGCTTAGAAACTAATGGGTGGCTGGGCGGTGGTGGCGCACGCCTTTAATCCCAGCACTCGGGAGGCAGAGGCAGGCGGATCTCTGAGTTCGAGGCCAGCCTGGTCTACAAGAGCTAGTTCCAGGACAGGCTCTAGAAACTACAAGGAAACCCTGTCTCGAAAAACCAAAAAAAAAAAAAAAAAAAAAAAAGAAACTAATGGGTGGGACTTCTCTGCTTCGGGAAACCATTGCACTAACGCTAAGATAAGGAACTCCTAGAGAAGTCTGGTGAAAGCATAAAGTCAAACATACAAGAGACCAGAGAATAAGATAAGAGCAGATATAAGTACCAAGAGAGCCCTGCAGAAGGCAACAGTAACAGATACTCTCTGGAGGAAAGAGTTCCGCAAATCCCCAAGCTCATAGCAAGACAGTATGCCAAGGGCCAAGGCTGTGTTTACCTTATCCCTGGGGTCAGGTGAGGGGGGTGCTCAGCTAGGAGCCTTTGCACCTGCTCCCTGGAGGGCTGGATCAGTGCCAGGCGTTCAGTGAGCGCATCTTTGAAAGGCAATGCTCCTCCCATGGCTTTCCGTGTCCTAGGAGGAAGACCCATGATCAGGCCAGCCGGGTTAGCTGTCCTTGAAGTCAACACGCCTTCCTGTGCCAGGACTTCATGATAACCATCAGGAAGGTATTGCCGCAAATCCAACTCTACAACAAGCATGGTGCATGCCGCGTACAGGAGGGGTCTGCTCGGGAATCACACAGAGACTCTGACACCGTGGACTGTGCATCCACAGACGGGTGAGAAACCCTCACATCCCAAACACAAGCACCTTACTTGCAAACCATAACCTCGAAAGAAACCGAAGGCTGAAAGCTCCCGTGTCAAATGCAGCTGTAGCTCAGGATGGTGTCGCTGCGGCAGAGCAGGGAGGGCAAAGGGAAGGGACAGAGCTTCTGGCCTGGCATCTCTCTCCACTGAGGCAGTAGGGTTGCACTTTTAACCTTGACCGGGGGCACTGAATATTTAGAGCCCTAGGCTCTCTTCTTGGATTAATCATTTTCCCAGCCTGCCTAAGACTGCATCTCCTCTGCGGAGACATTCATGCTTTGCTACCTTTGTTTGTGCTGGAATATTTGCAGATAAACAGATGAAGATAGCACTCTACCACTGGGGTGGGGGGAGGGGAGGGGGTGAATCTGGAGCTTTGTCTTAGCACTGGGCCAAAACCAGAATCTAGGAACTGAGACCTTAGCCTTTCATCCGGTCTTTTCATTGTTGTTGTTTGTTTGTGGTTGGTTGGTTGGTTGGTTTTGGGTTTTTTTGTTTGTTTGTTTTTTTGGGTTTTTTTTTTTGTTTTTTTGTTTTTTTTTTTTTTGAGACAGGGTTTCTCTGTGTAACAGCCCTGGCTCTTCTGGAACTTGCTCTGTAGACCAGGCTGGCCTCCAACTCACAGAGATCTGCCTGCTTCTGCCTCCCTGAGTGCTGGGATTAAAGGTGTGCGCCACCAGGCCCAGTTGGTCATTGCTTTTTAAAGACGTGGTGACTTCTTTAGCATCTCCTAAAGGGAATAAAGATAGCTCATACATTTCAGACACAGCCGCCTCCACACCACAGAATTTGGCCAGCTCATCAATGCCTTCCTCTCGGATGACTGTGCTGTCGACATCAAAGCACACTGCGTCTGCTGAGCAGATGAGTTCCCTCAGCTCGGAGTGGGAGACCATCCTGGGAAGAATTTTCCTCCTAGAAAAGAGAGAAACGTGTGCTTAAAGATGTCAAGTTGAATCACAAGGGGCGAGGGATGCGGCTCAGTGGGAGTTTGTTCAGCATTCACGAAACCCCAAGTTTCACCTAAGTCAGGTGTAGTGATGTATGCCTGGGATCCCAGCTCTTTGGAGGTGGAAGCAGGAGGATCAAGAGTTTAAGATTGGGGCTGAAGGCCAGGTGGTGGTGGCGTACTCCTTTAATCCCAGCACTCGGGAGATGGAGGCAGGTGGATCTCAGTGAGCTTGAGCCCAGCCTGGTCTACCAAGCAAATTCTAGGACAGCCAGGACTGTTACACATAGAAACCCTGTCTTGAAAAACAAAAAACAAAAACAAAAACAAAACAAAACAAAAAAGGATCGGGGCTGAAGAGATGGCTCCGTAGTTAAAAGTGCTTGTTGCTCTTTCAAGGGACCCAAATTCATTTGCCAGAACACTCATCTGGCTGTTCACAGCTACCTGTAACTCCAGCTCCAGGAGACCCATCACCCTCTCTGGCACACACACACACACCTAAAAATAGCAATAATAATTTTTTAAAAAGAGAGAGTTGCTGGGTGGTGGCGCATACCTTTAATCCCAGCACTCAGGTAGCAGAGGCAGGTAGATCTCTGTGAGTTCAAGGCCAGCCTGGTCTACAGAGTGAGTTCTAGGACAGTCAGGGCTACACAGAGAAACCCTGTCTCAAAAAAAAAAAAAAAAAGGAGAGTGAGAGAGTTAGTTTAAGACCATCCTTAGCTCCATAGCAAATTCGAGGCCAATCTGGACTACATAAGACCCTGTTTCCAATAAAATGGTAACAGGGAGATGGCTCAATAGGTAAAGATGCCTGCTGCCAAACCTCCATCCCTGGAAGCCGCACGGCAGAAGAGAAGAGAGGAATCATGAAAAGCTGTCCTATGACCTCTGTGCTCACACAGAAAAGAAATAAAGCTTGTTCCGTAAATACATCATGTGATTCGACGGGGCAGGACCATGAGGCACAGGTTAAGGGAGAGCTAGCCAGGAAGGCAAGTTATGTAAGAGCTCAGATGAGATGATGACAGAATACGGGGCCTCGGAACTAGAGAAAAGACAAATCCAGGCCAGGCACCTGGCGCGGAACCTGTCAGGAACCGTGTCCTGCAGAGGCTCCCGGTGTTCCAGAGATGTTGGGCGGCAGGGCGGTGCATGTTTGTGCTTGCAATCTCAGCCCGAGGGAGGGGAGGAGAGGGCAGGAGGGTGGGGGCTAAAGGTCATCCTTGGGCATGCAGTGGGCTTGAGTAATAAGGTCAAGGCAATCCTGGGCTAGAGATCCTATCTCTAAATCAATAAATAGTGGGTATGGGTGGTGGTGCACACCGTGTTCCCAGCACTAAGGAGGCCGAGGCAGGAGGATCGCGAGCGCCAAGCTGGTGCTACACAGTGAGCCTGGTCTAAAAAACACCTTGACAAAACTTGGCGATAGGGGAGAAAACTAAGTTCAGCTGCTTCCAAGTAAATTGTGTACATTAGACGTCCACAGAGAGAAAGAAAAACCACTGCTGGGAAACGGACTCTGGAACTTCACATGGGAGTGCAGGGAGAAAGGACTGTGTCCACACAGAGGCTCAGGCCCACCCACTGCCTTCAGGGGTGCAGACTGGGGCTCCAGCTCAGCAGTGGAGCCTCCTGACTTTGTTCTTAAGTTTGTGCTGACAAGCCCTTCACCGGAGCGCCAAAGTGAAGAAAGGGGTTTCCCTCCGGGGCTTGGATTTAGGAGGCCCAGATTGGGGTAAGAGGAAGAAAATCTCCTTGCTTAAACAGATAGAAGCTCTTCCATCTAGTATCTTGTGCAAGGCACCTAAGGTTACAGGAGCTCTTTCCAGTTGCATCAGCCATGCAAGCGGTACACAGATATGCATATGGGAAAAGCACCCATACACATATAACAAAAATGTAATTTAAAAAAAAGGAAATAGGGGCTGGAGGGATGGCTCAGAGGTTAAGAGCACTGGCTGCTCTTCTAGAGGTCCTGAGTTCAATTCCCAGCAACTTATAAACAGAAGTGACATGCGTATAGCATGTTATGATAGACAATGCTTCTTCTCCTCCTCCTTCTTTTCAAAGACAGGTCTCCTATATCCTACCTGGTGTCAAACCTGCTACATAGCCAAGGGTAACCTTGAACTCCTGATCCTCCCAGCTCTACCTCCTGAGTGCTGAGATGCCAGGCATAAACATTACACCTACATTACACCCCAGTGCTTTGAGCACAGTAAGCCTGCGCCCTACACACCAAGCCACATCCTCAAACCAACAGATGCTGCTTTTCACTTGAGGAGGTTAGCTCACAGGCAAATCTAAGGACGCAATGCATGGACATACTAGTACTCACGATTCTCCAGAGCTGGATTCCTGCGTGACAGTGTCTTTCTCTTCCCCTTTGAAGGTAAAAATGCACAGTAAACCTCAAGTTAGAGTTTTGTTTTTAAAGAAATATCTGTGGGTTTTGCAAGAGCCTAAGAAACCAACAAAAAAGAGAGAGAGAAAATGAACAACCAGGAACAGACTCATGGCAAAGAAGGAGGTAGAAAGGCTGGGTTTTTGGCTCAGTTGGTAAAGTACTTGCCTGGCATGCAGCAAGCCTGGAGTTTCGCCCAAGCCTGGAGTTTCACCCTCCGAAGTGCATAAGCCAGGGTTGATGACCTACACCTATAACCCCAGCACTCAAGGGACAGAATCAGTCCAAAGGATCAGAAGTTCAAGGTGATCTTAGGAGTTAGCGGTTCAAGGCAAGCCTGGGTTATATAAGACTCAGTCACAAAGAGAATTGTCGGGGGGCAGGGTGTGGGGGAAGGAAGACTGATAGACCTCCTAGTAAGATTGTTCTAACAAAAACTGCTTCCCCTGGGTGATGTTCAAACAGAGCAGAGTAATTACAGCCTTGTCCGTGGCTTCTACTCTGCCTGATGAACAGAACACAAAGAGGATCCGCGGGGAGAACAACATACAGATACAGAATGAAGAGACTTGAACATAGGGTAGACCCAATAGTCCTTGCTTTCTTCAAAATAAGACACACGTGTGTGTGTGTGTGTGTGTGTGTGCTGCCTCATGCCTGTAATTTCAACATTTGAAGGGCTAAGGAAGCCTGAGCCAGGAGGATGGCTCTGAGTTTTAATCCTGTCTCAGGAAGGAAAAGAAATAAATAACGAGGAGCTAGAAGCGCAGGTGTGGCTCAGCGGTAGCGTGCCCTGGCCTGTGCTCCATGCTCAATACTACAAAACCACGTAATCGATCAGTTAGTTACAAGTCAGGGAAACAAAGCCAAGAGCAATGGTGAAGGAGTCAGGACGATTCAGGGACTGGCAAGATGGCTCGGCAGACAGAGATGCTCACCTTGAAACCCTGATGGCCCTCGATCAATCCCTGGAGCCCTTGGTGAAAGGGGGGAACTGGTTCCTGAGTCAACCTCTGACCTCTACAGATGTGCCATGGCATATGCATATATATATTTAAAGGAATTCTGGCGCTAGCCTCAAGGGAGTAAAGCTAACAACTGTGAACTGTGATTTCCATCACTAACATCAGGGAAGTACTCAGTGGTAAAGAGTTACTTAGTGGGCACCAGGTTCCATTCTCAGCACCACCAGAAGTTATTTTTAAAAATTAAGTAGAAGAAACAACAACAATAAGAAACATTAAAATGCAAATAGAAGCTGCAGAGAAAATGGCTTCGCAGTTAAGAACACTTGCTGTTCTTGCAGAGGACCTAGGTTCAAGTCCCAGGACCCAGATGTTATATCATACTCCTCTGTAACTCCAGTTCCGGGGATCTGATGCCCTTACCCTCTTCTGACCCCTGGGAGGCACCAGGCGCACATATGGTGCACAGATATACATACAAGTAAAACATTTCACAAACATAAAATAAGTAAGTCTTTAAAAAATAAAACCGCACCAGGCGGAGGTGGCGCACACCTTTAATCCCAGCACTTGGGAGGCAAAGGCAGGAGGCTCTCTGTGAGTTCGAGGCCAGCCTGGTCTATAAGAGCTAGTTCCAGGACAGGCTCCAAAGCTACAGAGAAACCCTGTCTTAAAAAAATAAATAATAAATAAATAAAATAAAATAAAACTGCAAATAACTAACATCCTGATACACACCCATAATCTCAGTGCTTAGGAGAATAAGGCACAGGTTTTAAATTTAAAGTCAAGCTCTACTACATAGTAAGAACCTGCCTCAAAAAAAATTTTTTTTTCAAGGCAGTGGGTGCCAGGAAAACAGCTCACACGGTAAGGTCCAACCTAAGTTCAATCACTAGAATGGTCAAATGGCTTGGTGGGTAAAACCCTTGCCATGCAAACCTGATGACCTGAGTTCAATCCCCGGAATCTAGAATAGCCTAGAAAAGGGAAAAACTGATTCCAAAAAGTTGTCTTCTGACCTCCACCCGAGCACTTGCACACCCCCACACTCAACACACAAACATTCGGTCCAGCACATGCACGATGTGCCCTCAGGTACACAACTCTCTCTCTCTCTCTCTCTCTCTCTCTCTCTCTCTCTCTCTCTCTCTCTCTCTCTCCCAATAAACATTAAAAAAAAAAAGTAGAAACACCTGAGGAATAACACCCAAATTCCCAGATTTGTCCTCTGGCCTACACATACACACACACACACACACACACACATACACACACACGCACACACACTTCGAATATAAGTGTAGTAAATGAAGGTGCTAAATCTCGGGGTGGGGGGAGGGGAGAAGATAAGCAGGAACAGTTAAGAACTGAGCCAAAAGCCATGCCTGGTGGCTGGTGGCCATACTCCTGGCACCTGGGAAGCTAAGGCAGGAGGATCACCACAAGTACACACCAGCCTGGCCAGAGAGTACACCCTTCAGAAAGAGCTGTGCTCATAGAAAGAATGAGCAAAGCTGTTGTGAAGATAAACGTACTGAGGACATGGCCCAGCGGGGACTCTCATGTGCTGGGGGGTGGGGGATGGGACTTAAGCACGTTTCTTGTAGGTTAAAGATAAAGTTACAAACCCCAGCAGCCCCTGCTTTCAGAGATTCATACAAGAAAAGGGAAGGGCCGGGCGGTGGTGGCGCACTCCTTTAATCCCAGCACTCGGGAGGCAGAGGCAGGCGGATCTCTGTGAGTTCGAGGCCAGCCTGGTCTACAAGAGCTAGTTCCAGGACAGGCTCTTAAAAAAAAAAAAAAAAAAAAAAAAAAAAAAAAGCTGCAGAGAAACCCTGTCTCGAAAAACCAAAAAAAAAAAAAAAAAAAAAAAAAAAAAAAGAAAGAAAAAAAAAAAAGAAAAGGGAAGGTGGGGAGAGAAACATTTTCATGAGGTGTGTTTGTGGGTGATTGCCCAAATGTCTACCAACAGATAAGCTTTAAACTCCTGGAAAATGGAAGCGTGAGGATCAGGAGTTCAAGGCCAGCCTGTGCACACACACACACACACACACACACACGCACGAGACTAACTATGATATGTATGACTCATATATAGAAAATATAATTGTTACTGGAGAGATTGCTTAATGGTTAAGAGTGCTTGATGTTCTTGCAGAAAAAGGAGGTTGGTTTCCAGCACCCACATGGGTCGCAGGGGTCAGTTCACAATCTCCCATGACTCCAGCTCCTGCGGTTCTGACACATTTGGCCTCTAAAGGTACAGATACACACACACACACACACACACACACTTAAAGAAAACGAACAAATCTAATGAATGAAAGATTTAACACCCAAATTAAAGCTATTCCTTTATAATTGTATATGTTTATGTGTACATATATATATGTTTATGTGTACATATATATGTTTATTTCAAATTCTATTTCTAATGGAAATGATGGCAAAGTCAAGACACTTCAGTTTGGAGAATGTTCATGTCTTCTACAGATGAGTCTCCTGGGCCAGATTGCATCATTCATTCATGCTGTTTGTCTTGGAGAATGAAAAAAAAGTGAAGCTACCCAAAATATGAACTAACGAAAGGAAAGTCTTGGAGTCCTAGGAGATAATCTACTTATCCAGCAAAGAATCAGAGAGGTTACAGCTGTGGGAAAGCGAGGACCGGTGCATCTGAAAGCTGCCCTGTGGCTAGACAAGCGCGAGCGGGGAACTCACCCCGGTTCCTGGGCCGCGCTGGTCTTCACGGTTCCTGTGCCTATAACTTTCCGGTAGCGACGGGGTCTGGAGCTGCCGTGACGCGCGAGTACTGCGTCTTAAGGGAGGTGATCCGTGCAGGAGACCACAGTCCTCACCCAAGGCTCGTCTGGGATCTTCTGAAGAGTCCAGTGGCTTCAGAAGAGTTTCTCATGTGCGTTTCCAACTGGAAACAGCAGATCTCGGCTCTGCAAAACCGGGTTGGAAGGCCGCCTCGGTCCAGCCCCCAGGGGAGGGACTTCGCGGTCCCGCCCCCCACCCCTTCCCTTCCTAGGGGTTCTGCGCCGACAGAACCGTCTTGAGAGCTCTGTGACCTCCAGTTTGTTGAGATAGTCCGAAAGAGCTCCCGACTTTCAGACGCAGTGCCCCAGTGCAGGGTTCCTGCACGCGAGGGAAGCGAGGGACCTCTGCACTGATTTTGCAATGCACAAAGCCCCTTGTGAGCCCTTTCTGAAACCCCTGTTAATTACAAAATCTACATAGATCCGCTGGCAAAGTAACTCACTTGGCAGAGTATTTGCCTGGCGTGCAAGAATAGGGTTCCATTCCTAGCGCCACATAAACCCCACAGTGGCAAATGCTTGAAACTCCAGCTCTCAGGAGGTGGAGACAGGATTGGAAGTTCAAAATCATCCTGACGACATAATGAATTTGCGACAAGCCTGAACCACAGGAAAGACCCTGTCTAAAAATAAAGATACTCTGTTCATACTTAAAGTGAAGAAGAAGAAAAAAAAGCCAAAAATCTTTGCTGGGCTGGAGAAAGATCCAGGAGTTAACTGTACTTACTGCTATAACAGAAAACCCAGGTTTGGGTCCCAGCACCTCCATTAGGTGGCTCACTACCACCTGTGGCTCCAGTTCCAGGAGATCCAGTGCCTGCTGGCCTCCGAGGGCACCAGCACACATGCAGGCACATACATACACATGAATAAAAATAATTCTTTTTTATTTTAAAATTGTTATTTATTTAATATGTATGAGTGTTTCGTCTACATATAAGTCTGGCACTTCCTGCATGTGTGGTACCTGCTGAGGCCAGAAAGGGACATTGGATTCTCTGGGGCAGGTTGTGAGCCACCATGTGGGTGCTGGCAATCAAACCTACGTCCTCTGGAAAAGCAGCCACTGCTCTTAACTACTGAGCCATCTCTCCACCTCCTATCTTTTTTTTTAATATGAAACTTTTTTAAAAAAAGATTTATTTATTACGTATACAGTGATTTGCCTGCATATGTCCCTGCAGGCCAGAAGAGGACAGCATATTTCATTACAGATGGTTGTGAGCCACCATGTGGTTGCTGGGAATTGAACTCAGGACCTTTGGAAGAGCAGCCAGTGCTCTTAACCTCTGAGCCATCTCTCCAGTCCCCCTCCTATCTTTTTTTAATCTTTGCAATTTTTTCCTCATGTGTATATTTGAGTGGTGAGCATGCATGTTTTCTTGTGAGTGATGGGTGCTTGTGTGTGTACCTGGAGACCCAAGGTTGGTAGCAGGTGTCTTCCTCAATTGCTTTCCACCTTGTTCATTAAGGTAGGATCTCTCCATTGAACTCAGAGTTGGTGCATAAAGCTATTCTACCTGGGGCTGGAGAGATGGTTCAATGGCTAAGAGCACTGGTTGCTCTTCGAGATGTCCCAAGTTCAGTTCCCAGCACCTACAAGATGGCTCACAAACATCTATGTATAATAGGATCTGATGCCCTCTTCTGGCATGCAGGTATACATGCAGAGAACTTATACATTAAAATATAAATTAAAAACAGAACAAAAAACTATTCTACCCAGCCAGCTTACTTTGAGGATCACATTTCTGCCTTCCCAGTGCTGGAATTTCACAGGCTTCCATTTCCACGTTTATGTGAGTTCCATGAATCTCAACTCTCAATCTTGGCCTTGCATGGCAAGTACTTCAGCCTCTGAGCCAACTTCTCAGCCCGTGTACTTGTTTTGTTTTATCCGTCCATTTGGTTGATTTAGGGGTTTTGTTTCTTGGAATTGTGTGTGAGTGTGTGTGTGCGCATGTGCACACATGCGTGCACACATATGTGTGTGTGTGTACTTGGAATTGTGAACCTAGGGCTTTACACATACTAGTCAAATGTTCTATTTGTGAGTATTATAGCCTTACATAGCTCTCATTTTAATCCGTAATTTGAAAATGAGTTTAAGTTGCCCAAGCTGGCCTTCAACTCACTCTGTATCCCTGTCAGTCCTTGAACTTGTGCTCCCTCTACCTCAGTCTCTTGAAAGGCTGGAATGACAGGCCCTGATCCACCAGGTCCAGCATGTACCTGCTTTCTTCTTTCCCACCTACCCCCTTCCAGATGTCACTTGTCCAGCTATTATTTTAGCATAACCAGTAAGAAGTGTTGTTTCCAAATATTCACATTGCACGAAGCTGCCTGCAATTAGGCAATGAAGTCCAACTGAAGACAACTTGAAGTAGCTAGCTGATCCTCTGCTTTGCCAAGTAGAGAAAATGCCGAGGCTAAGGCAGGCCTTTAGCCACGACAACCATGCCCTTAAGCCAGAGAAGCTCTCAAAAATACACAATTCAGGAAAGATGGTACAAGTCTTTAAACTCAGAACTCAGGAGGGAGACAGAGACAAGTGGATCTCTGTGAGTTCAAGGCCAGTCAAGTCTACATAGTGAGTTCCAGGCTAACTTACAGCTATGCAGTAAGACCATCTCAAAACAAACAAACAAAAAAAAATATAAAATTCAACCCAGTAACACGAGTCCCCAATCTCTTTGATCAGACATGACTTTGAAGTTTATGATTCCCAGAATTCACTAGTTGAAAAATGGCTGTAAACGTGGGGCGTCCACTGGAGATGGGATTCTCTTAGGTTCCATTTATTTAATCACTGTGGGGGAGGTTCTACAGTGTGCACGTGGAACTCAGGACAACTTCATGAAGTCAGTTTCCTCTGTCCACTATAGGTGTCCTGGGGATCAAATTCATGTCATTAGGCTTAGTGGCAAATTTACCAGCTGAGCCATCTAGCCAGCCTCAGAAATGGTTTTGATGAGGTAGAGAGCTTGCCTAAGTAATCCTCAAGAAATTAAGAGTTTTAAAAAGTATCAATCTAGTCAATGACACATATGTGCTTGGTAATAAGTTCAAAATTAGTATAACAAAAGATGCAAGATGGTAAACACTAAACATATGCATTTAAGTATAAACAGCAATGAAAATTTTTATTTGAAAAGAAAAGCTTAGCTACTATAAATATGAATGACTACAAGAGCTCGTTTGTGCTATTATTCCTACATTACCTATTCATAAAAATTTCAGCTATTTAAATAAAATCTGCCAGCTGTTCCTGGTCCTTTTAGAGCCCTCATCTCATACCTGTACAAGGTTTGGGCACAAGGTGGCAGTGTTGATGTTCAGCAAAAGTACATATCCATCTAAAAACTGCGTCGGGGCAGGAGAGATGGCTCAGTGGCTAAGAGCACATATTGAGTTTAATTCCCTGCACCCACAACAGGCAACTCACAACTGCCTGTGAACTCAGCTCCAATGGGATCTGATACCTCAGGCCTCTTCAAGCACCTGCAACCACACACAAAGACAAACATAAAATTGAAAGAAAAAATATCAGTGTATTAGAAAGACAGGTGTAGTGGCTCACACTTTTTTTTCTTCTGATTTTTTGAGGCAGGGTTTCTCTGTGTAGCTTTGGAGCCTGTCCTAGAACTCACTTTGTAGACCAGGCTGGCCTTGAACTCACAGAGATTCTCCTGCCTCTACCTTTTGAGTGCTGGGTTTAAAGGCATGGGCCACCCTGCCCGGTATGGCTCACACTTTTAATTCCAACACTTGGGAAACAGAGGCAGGCAATCTTTTTGAGTTGAGAGTCAGGCAGGACTACACAGTGAGACACAGTGAGACTGTCTCAACAAACAACAAACAAACATACAAAAATACACAACTGTCATAAAAATAGCAACAACGCTGGGAGGTGGTGACACATGCCTTTAATCCCAGCACTCTGGAGACAGAGGCAGGCAGATCTCTGTGAGTTCAAGGGCTGCCTGGTGCCTGGTCTACAGAGCAAGTTCCCAGGCTCCAAAGATACAGAGAAAACAAAAACAAAACAAAACAACAAAACAAGAATATTTATAGAATTACTGACTGAATACAGAGAGCAAATTTAAAGATTTATTTTTATTATTTTTCTAATTATGCATAGGATTATGTACCTGCATGGAGGTGCGGTGCCCAAGAGTGCAGGCCAGAGGCGTCAGATTCCAAGGGGCTGGAGTTACGGGTACTCAGGTCTTCTAGAAGAGCAGCAGCAAGGGCTCTTAACTGCTGAGCCGTCTGCCCTGCAGATGCCCCCAAGAGAAAAGTTAAGACTTTTTGTAACCCAGCAACTTTCAAATAAATGGTCAAATTTAACAGCACTAACAATGGGCTAAACCGGAATCACATGACTTTTCTTAAGCCGCAATAAGCACATGTCATCCCTGTAATATTTCTTGCCAAAATGAATTTAGTCATTAGGTAACATCAAACTACACCAAATAAGTCTAAAATAACTGCTGGATACTCAAAGATGCCAAGATCAAAGCAGGGGAGTGCTAGAGGTTTGTTAATCCCAGCAATCTGGACCATGAGGTGTGAGGATTGCCGGGATGAGGCCAGCCTGGGCTACACAGTAAGTGTCAGGTCATCTTGAGCTACACAGTAAGCCTGTCTCAGAACAAAACCAGGTATGGTGGTACATAGCCATACTTACAACACTCTGGAAACTGAGGCAAAAGAATCAGTTCAAGGTCATCCTGAGCTCATAATGAGAATGAGGCCAGCCTAGACAACAGGAGACCCTGTTAGCTTTTCGCTTTAAGATATAAATAAGTTAAAGAGAGAACCAACTCTTAAAAGTTGTCCCATCATAGGGCAGTGATGGTGCATGCCTTTAATCCCAGCACTCTGGAGGCAGAGGCAGGTGGATCTCTGTGAGTTCAAGGCCAGCCTGGTTTATAGAGTGAGTTCCAGGACCACGTGGACTGTTACACAGAGAAACCTTGTCTCAAAAAAACAAAAACAAAACAGACAAAAAAAGTTGTTCTCTGACCTCTACTTATATGCTCTAGCACAGATAAAAGATGTAAACACATACATGTTACATGCATACACGTACATACACACAAGCAAGTATAATAAAACCTTTTTGAGACTTTGTATCGAACAACAACAACTCTTTTAAAAGATTGGGAACTGGGGCTGGAGAGACAGCTCAGCAGTTAAGAGAACTGCTCTTCCAGAGGTCCTGAGTTCAATTCCCAGCAACCGTTATAGTAGCTCACAACCATCCAAAATGAGATCTGGTGCCCTCTTCTGGCCAACAGATATACATGCAGGCAGAATGCTATATACATAATAAATAAATCTTAAAAAAAAAAAAGACTGGAACCCAAAAGAGTCATTAAATCCTGTTGTGGAAGTAGACCACAGCATGCAACAGCCTCAAATGTAGCTTCTATCATATATGTGAACTGTCATAGAGATTTTTAATAGCAAAATATCAGAATAAATATAACCCAGTGGAAGGTTGTTGAAATAAATTGTGATGCAGTCATTCAATGAATTATGTTAAAAACATAACAAAAGCCGGGTGGTGGTGGCGCACGCCTTTAATCCCAGCACTCGGGAGGCAGAGGCAGGCGGATCTCTGTGAGTTCGAGACCAGCCTGGTCTACAAGAGCTAGTTCCAGGACAGGTACCAAAAGCTACGGAGAAACCCTGTCTCGAAAAAAAAAAACCCATAACAAAACACAAAAATCTTAGCCAGATGTGGTGATGCTGTGTGATATTCACTGTGAGAAAGACACATTGCTGGGACTGTGGTTCAGAGGAAAAGCACTTGCCCAGCATATGCAAGCCAGGTGTGGTGGTGCATGTCTGTAACGCCTGCACTTAGGAGCCAGGCAGATAGGGCTGGAGACATGGCTCAGTGGTTTAGAGCACTGGCTGCTCTTCCTTCCCAACATTCACATGGGGTCTGATGCCTTTTTCTAGTGTGCAGATTTATGTGTATACAAAATACCCATAAAAATATATAAGTAGAGAGGAGGTGGGTAGAGGCAGGATTGCATAGTAAGACCTATCTCAAAAATAAAACAAACTGGGGTTGGAGAGATGGCTCAGAGTTTAAGAGCACTGGCTGCTCTTCCAGAGGTCCTGAGTTCAATTCCCAGCAACCACATGGTGGCTCACAACCATCTATGAGATCTGGTGCCCTCTTCTGGCATGCAGGCATACATGCAGACAGAACATTGAATACATAACAAATAAATTTAATAAAAAAATAAATAAAAATAAAACAAACCACAAGTTAAAAAAAGACACCTCCAATATCCCCCCCCCCCCATTTTGTTATTGTTGTTGCTGTTTTGCTTTGCTTTGCTTTTCAAGACAGGGTTTCTCTGTGAAACAGTCCTGGCTGTCCTGGAACTCACTCTCTAGACCAGGCTGGCCTTAAACTCAAGAGATCCACCTGCCTCTGCCTCCCAAGTCCTGGAATTAAAAGCATGCACCATCACTATCCCACTCTTTTTTCTTTCTTTCTTTCTTTTTTTTAAAGATTTATTTATTATGTATACAGTGTTTTGCTTGCAGGCCAGAAGAGGGCACCAAATCTCATTACAGATGGTTGTGAGCCACCATATGGGTGCTGGGAATTGAACTCAAGACCTTTGGAAAAGCAGTCAGTGCGCTTAACCACTGAGCCATCTCTCCAGCCCTCTTTTTTTTCTTTTTTGAGACAATGTCTCACTATGTAGCCATGGCTGGCCTGGAACTTGCTATGTAGATCCTTTGCCTTGAACCCACATTGATCTGCCTGCCTGCCTAGTGCTGGGATTAAAATGTATGCCACTATGCCTGGTTTTGTTTCATTCTTGCAGTAAGTATCAGACAGATACTGAAGAGCATGAAGAATTTGTTTCAATTAAAATAGCAAAACCTCCAGTATAGACTAGTATAATATATTCAATGGTGTTATGAATTGTCATCTTTGTGAAGTGATTTCTATTGATATACATGTTTATAAATTCAGGTAACAGCTTAAAAATTGAGCACAAAAAAAGAGCATATACACCTAAGTGCTCAGGCATACAGGCAGAGAAAACACCCATACATTTTAACACACACACACACACACACAAAGTCAGGCAGTGGTGGCGCATGCCTTTAATCCCAGCACTTGGGAGGCAGAGGCAGGTGGATCCCTGTGAGTTCGAGGCCAGCCTGGTCTACGAGAGCTAGTTCCAGGACAGGCTCTAAAACTACAGAGAAACCCTGTCTCGAAACAACAACAACAACAACAAGCTAAACGGGTATGGAGAGATGGTTCAGCGCTTGTTCTTCCAGAGGACCCAGGTCCAATTCCTAGCACCCACATGGTAGCTTCCAACTGTTTGTAACTCCAGTTCCAGGGGATCTGATACCTTCACACCAGTGCATATAAAATAAAGCTAAGTTAAAAACATTTTTTATTTAAAGTTAAAGGATTCCTTTCAAAGCCTGGGTACCACTGTCAAGTTTGAGCTTTTAGCAGGCACAGTAGCTCACACCATTTTGTAGGTTAAAGCAGAAGACTTTTACGAGTTAGCTACCAGTCCAGACTACACAGTGGGTAGTTTATCTAGGGCCAGAGTGAGACCTTGTTTCACATACAAAAATAAAAATAAAAAGCCGGGCGGTTGGGGACCATGTCTTTAATTCCAGCACTCTGGAGGCAGAGGCAGGCGGGTCTACAGAGCGAGTTCCAGGACAGCCAAGGATACACAGAAATAGCATCTCGAAAAAACAACCCAACAAACCCTGAGTCTGCAAATCTGCCTCAGTGGCCCGGGCCCTAAGAATGAACCAACTCTTGAGTCACCTCAACGCCTATCGCACCAATCTAGTCGCCTCTAAAGCCATCTAGGAATTTCTACCTGGCATTGCACGTTTCTTCCCCGGGTTTAAACCACCAGTGTACTGGGGAAGCGTTCTTCTTCTGTGTTCCCACATTTATGGATAAAACAAGCAAGGAAAATGAATCTGGGGAAACCTCGCGAGAGAGTGAGAGGCACATCCCGGGACCCAGAGTCCACGAGCTACAGACACCACGCAAAGCGAAGCCGATGCCTCTGCTTCCTGTCACGCCCAGACGCTGAAGCATCCCTCAGACGCGATCTATAGGACGTTCTTGCCAGAGCAACCGCTACACTATAGAAGGCGGATCGGCGACAACGTGCTGCGACCATAACGGAACCTTAAGATTCGGAGCGCCGATTGCCAGAGAACAAGTTTCTCGGTGGCGCAATGACGCCGCAACTGGGCGTGATGGGCGGAGCCTCGAGAGACTAGCGTCCGTCTGAGCCAATCATCGGGCAGCAGCCGAGCCGCAGCCCAATGGAGGTGCCCTGTGAGCACGCTGGGGGCGGTCCAGGTGCGTAGGACTTTTCGAGAAGACCCGCATAGAGCACGTTGTTCTCGGCCTCTCCCTGAGCTAGGCCAACCATGGCGGCGGTGAAGACCCTTAACCCTAAAGCCGAGGTGGCCCGGGCGCAGGCAGCGCTGGCAGTGAACATCAGCGCTGCACGGGGCCTGCAGGATGTTCTGAGGACCAACTTGGGGCCTAAGGGTACCATGAAGATGTAAGGCCGGGATGGCGGGAGGATGGGCCTGGCGGGCCGGTGGCCGCAAACTCGAGCCGCCGCCTTCGGGCCTTCGCTGGGGCGTTTTCTACAATGTCTGTGCGGCCTCCCATCCAAAACGCCCAGTTCGCGCCTTTCGGGTAGACGGTCGCACCCACTTCCCTTGGAGGAAGAGGGTGGCGTGTGCACCTTTCTTTACCCAGCCCCGTGGCCCCGAGCTTACTAGGATGTGGGAGTAAGGTCCAGATTTCATGGGATTTTTTTTTTGTTGCCTTATAGTTGGTAAATTAATGAAATTTACTGGGACGTATCGCTTTACTTTGCTTTTAATCACCCCCGCTCCTTTTCCCTTTTTTTGTACCCGCTACAAAAAAAAAAAAAGCCAGCCTTCGTGTCCTACATTCTATTATGGCCTTTGTGGGGCTTTTCATTATCTATTTATTTGGGTGCTGGCTGATTTGCTCTGGCTGGCCTCCAACTCCCAGAGGTTCACTTGTCTCAAAAGAGGAAAAGAGATAGACATCACCAACCCTTGGCTTCCTTATGGAATTCTTAGTTGAGAGAAGTCACCTCTTGCTCATCAGTTTCTGCCCTTTTGACAGGCTTGTTTCTGGTGCTGGAGACATCAAGCTTACCAAAGATGGCAATGTGCTGCTTCACGAAATGGTAAGAGGTTGCCAGTGTAAGTTTAAAAAAAAAAAACTCGACCTCTTTGTTAGTGTTACTGTGTTCATTCCAGAGGTGGCTCATATCTTTCAGACAGAAACGGAGAAAATACTATGTTGGGTGAAGGGCTCTGGCTTGGAGTCTGACACTCGTATTTAGGTCCCTGCGTTTTCTTGAAGGGGGAGCTACTTTTGTAGTCTAGGCTAAAAGACTTTTATTAAAAGAAAAAAAAAAGGCCGGGTGGTGGTGGCATGATTTAATCCCAGCACTCAGGAGGCGAGGCAGGAGGAGCTCTGGATTTAAAGACAGTCTGGTCTACAGAGCAATTTCAGGACAGCCAGGGGCAGTTACAGAGAAACCCTGTCTCAAAAAACCAGAAACGTAACAAAAATCAAAGCCAGGCAGGACTGCATAGTGAGACCCTCCCTCAAAAACAGGACAAGTGGGGAAGAGAAACCAAAATAAATCCTCGCCTTTCCATTCAACTACAGGAGAAATGAAAATTTTCTTTCTTTGATTTTTTTTTTTTTTTCTTTAAGCCAGAATTTCACTATGCCCTGACTGGCCTCGAACTCACAGCGGTAACCAGCTTCTATCTCCTGTATGCTGGGGTTGAAACTGTACACCTTCACACCTGACTAATTATATTTTACTATAATTATTTTTGTCCCGAGGGTCAGATGAAATTGGTCCAACAGTTCAAATCCTAAAAAAGAAAATGACTTGATAATCCAAACAACGTAGCCAAGCCGGACAGTTTAAGTAGATGTTTGTCTTATGTTTTACCTTAGGTAACGTTTTAAGTCATTTAAATAGTTCTTTTTCTACTTTCAGCAAATTCAACACCCAACAGCCTCTTTAATAGCGAAAGTGGCCACAGCCCAGGATGACATAACGGGCGACGGCACCACGTCCAACGTCCTCATCATTGGGGAGCTGCTGAAGCAGGCGGACCTCTACATCTCCGAGGTGCAGTGACAACTGTTTCTGTGGCGTGCTGTGTGGTGGGCTCTTGGTGTAGATTGATGTGATTCTACCTGAGAGCACACCATAGAATATGAGATCAAGATGCTTAAATCTGGGAGCCTTTGCATGTCTTTATCTTGGTCCAACATGAATGAAGAAAAAGTCAACTATATATAAAATGACTATGTATTTATATGTAATAGGCTAGTCTCTCTTTTTTTAAATATTTCAAGACAGTGTGAATTAGTTGAGATTACCTGAAGGCAAGATACTGACAGCAAAATTTTAGGAGCCTGTTTTAGGTTTGGTATTCTGGTTTGCACAGTGAACACCCAAGTGTGCTTTGTGGTTCTCTTGGCCTTGACTCTGTGCTAGAGTAAAGTCTGTTCTTTTCCTCTGCATTGAAAGGAGTACTGTGTCCTTTAAATGTATTCAGAAAATGAGCACATCATGTTACCTTGATTGTGTTAATATAAATGGCCCTGCTGTCCCTTCCAGTGGTACTGAACTTAGTGAATTGTTGTTTATGCAAATGTTGGCAGTGGTTTTGTAACTATTTTGTTTATAGGGTCTTCACCCCAGGATAATAACTGAAGGATTTGAAGCTGCAAAGGAAAGGGCCCTCCAATTTTTGGAACAAGTGAAAGTAAGCAGAGAGATGGACAGAGAAACACTCGTCGATGTGGCCAGAACATCTCTGCGAACTAAAGTTCATGCTGAACTTGCAGATGTCTTAACAGAGGTGTGTGATTAGCATGGCCTGTGCATGTGATACATTACATAGAGAAAATCTCCTATAAGTGTCTGTTTAGTGTTGCACACATAGGGTCTTCACAGGAATGCTGTGTAAAGTAAGGCATTCGGGTTGTTCCCTAGGTAGTAATAAAGTAATCTGTCTTCAAAGTGGAAAGATTGGGAGAATAACTGAAACTTTCAAAAAAGAATTATAAAGTAGAGACTTAGTTTTTAGAAATAGGTTGGTTCTATTCCCACACACACACCGCGTACATTTATGGAAACTGATAGTTTGATGTTTCTCATGGTCTAATCAGAATTTAATTTTGTTATTGTTTTAATGCGACAAGGTTTCTCTGTAGCTTTGGAATCTGTCCTGAAACTAGCTCTTGTATCTGGCCTCAAAGGCACAGATATCCACCTGCCTCTGCTGCCCAAGTGCTGAGATTAAAGGTGTGTGCCACCACTGCCTGGCTAATCAGGGTAATTATCTATTCTTTTTTTGTTTTGTTTTTCAAGACATGGTTTCTCTGTTTTAGAGCCTATCCTGGAACTAGCTCTTTTAGAATAGTCTTGTAGAGATGCCTGCCTCTGCTGGGATTAAAGGCATGCGTCACCACCGCCCAGCTATCAATTCTTTCTAATACTTTGGAGCACTTTTCAAACTTGTCTGCTAGTTCTCTGTAAATTTATTATAAAAAATACATTGTAGTCTAGGCGGTGGTAGTGCATGCCATAATCCCAGCACTTGGGAGGCAGAGGCAGGAGGATCTCTGAGTTCCAGGCTAGCCTGGTCTACAAGAGGGAATTCCAGTAAAGCCAGGGCTGTTACACAAAGAAACTCTGTCTTGAAAAACAAAAAATAAATTTGTTACAAGGTGTGGTTGTGCTTTTTTAGGGATAGAGTGTGTTTGAGATTTTTTTTCCTAATCTTAACCCCAGTCCTTCTGCCTCTTCTGAAGGGCCACAGACTGTGCCCATGAGTTACCTGTGTTTGCAATAATAGGAAGGTTGATAATTTTCAGACGATTGCAAGTTCGGGTTTTAGAGATATAAATTACTTCAATCTTTACACTTGTATAAAGTCAACTAAAGTGTGTCATCCTCTAAAAATTAAAGTTTATATAATGGTTATCTCATAGGCTGTGGTGGACTCCATTTTGGCCATTAAGAAAAAAGATGAACCTATTGACCTCTTCATGGTTGAGATCATGGAGATGAAACATAAATCTGAAACTGATACAAGGTAGGTAACCTGATGCCTGGACATGCTTTCTAACCAAAAGTTTACCTGAAAAGTTATCAAGATGTTTATATAAAAGTTTATTGGTGTGTCTCTCTCACCTGGCATATATAAATAGGAGTGGTGTAATTTTCCTGTTTTATAGCTTAATCAGAGGGCTTGTTTTGGATCATGGAGCACGGCATCCTGATATGAAGAAAAGGGTAGAGAATGCCTACATCCTCACATGCAACGTGTCTTTGGAGTATGAGAAAACGTGAGTTTATGGCATAACCCTTCAGGGTAGGAGGACATTAACATTTCCCCCACTGTAAAGACAGAAAGGGACGTGGGTTATACGTAGCTTGGTGGTAGAGCACCTGGAATGTGTCTGTCGGGATGCAGTCCCTTTACTCTCATTAAAACCGAGGTAAAAATGAAATCTCCCCTTTCTATATGGCTTTTTTTTTTCTTTTGTAGAGAAGTGAATTCTGGGTTCTTTTATAAGAGTGCGGAAGAGAGAGAAAAGCTAGTAAAAGCTGAAAGGAAGTTCATTGAAGACAGGGTTAAAAAGATAATAGAGCTGAAGAGGAAAGTCTGTGGTGACTCGGATAAAGGATTTGTCGTCATTAATCAAAAGGGGATTGACCCCTTTTCCTTAGATGCCCTTGCAAAAGAAGGCATTGTGGCTCTGCGTCGGGCCAAGAGGAGAAACATGGAGAGGTGAGTGGAGCCAGCTTCATACTTTGTAAGAGATTAACATTATTCCTTTTGCGCTTCTGCTTGTTTTTGCATTTTGTTAGCTTATATTAATTGAACAAAATCATTGATTTCATTACAACATACCACAGTATATAATAAGCATAAATTCAGTTTGCAGTAGTCAGCTCTGTCTTAACATGTGGGTCCCAGGGATTATATACTCATTGAAGGACCTAGCCTTTAGTTTAAGGCCCTGTCATGGGCCTCCAAATTTATCATTTAATTTCACTGTTGACAATCCTCAGCCTCCAAAGTGCATGGCTACAGATAAGCACCTCTAGTGCCAACCAGCATGGTGCTGGAGGAATGGCTGTTTTTAGAAATACTTATGTTCTTAGAGAGGACCTGAGTTCAGTTAGCAGCATTTGCATGGGTTCATCTGCAGTTTGTT
This sequence comes from Arvicola amphibius, assembly GCF_903992535.2. Classification (NCBI taxonomy): domain Eukaryota; kingdom Metazoa; phylum Chordata; class Mammalia; order Rodentia; family Cricetidae; genus Arvicola; species Arvicola amphibius. The sequence continues at coordinate 87,899,700 of NC_052056.1, forward strand.
TCAGAGGATCAAGTCCCTCTTTTGGCTCTCTTGGGCTTCTATGTGCTCAGAGAAAAATATAAAAAGTGAGGTCATTGGCATTGAGTACATTCACTACACTGCTCATCATCGCTGCCTGTCATCTTCTCTTCATTCTTTTTTCGTCTCCCAGCATTTGACACTAAGGGGATTGAGGATAATTGTCCTTTTCCACATCTTTTTAATTTTGTTTTAAGATTTTATTTTTAAGTCAGGCCCATATAACCTCAAACGAGATCTGAGTGATGGGATTAAATGCGTGTGCCACTGTGCCATCTGTATTTTACGTGTATGTGTATGTATTGTGAGCATGCATTGGAACCCCTAGAACTGGAGAGTTACAGGCGGTCAATCAACATGTGTGTGCTGTGCAAGAGACACTTAAGTGCTCAGTGATGTGCCATCATCCCTGTGTGCTCCTCCCCTTTATTAGCTTTAGAGAAAGTAGTTGAAAATGGAAAATACACATTTGGGGTGGGGATGTACAGACTTAGGAACAGTAGCTTGATGTATTTTATTTAATTGGCTTACCTTGTAACATGAGTCCAACTCTAAAGCTGGCTGTTGTTTCCTTGGGTGTGTGTTGGTTCATCTGCCTGTGGGGATACTGGTTGCTCTCACCTTCTGAGATTTTACATGTCTTATTTTGAGACAGTCTCACTATGAACACACTAACAAGGTTGGCCTCGAGTTCACAGACCTCAATCTGCCTGCCTCCTGAACACTGTAATTAAAGGCATGAACCACTATGCCCAGCCACATGATCTATTTTTAACCATGACATCAACAAGACTTGCTTCTTTCGTCTAGAGACATTAGGAAAACAGTGTGTTGGTGTGATTGCATACAAACTTCTAACACTGACACTTGGAGAGAGGAGGCAGCCTACTAGTCTGCATACATATCTCGTCTAAGCTTTTAAAATAAGAACAGAAGGGCTGGAGAGATGGCTCAGAGGTTAAGAGCATTGCCTGCTCTTCCAAAGGTCCTGAGTTCCATTCTCAGCAACCACATGGTGGCTCACATCCATCTCTGGCGCCCTCTTCTGGCCTGCTGGCATACACACAGACAGAATATTGTATACATAATAAATAAATAAATAAATATTTTTAAAAAAAGAAAGAGAAGGAAGGTTCCTGAGAAATATTCTCCCCCATAGAACCCCATCCATATTCTGGTTTCCTAGTGTTTTGACAGCCTTGGTGGGGAGGTTTAAATGGAGATTTATAAGCTCAGTTACCAACTGAGTTACAGTGAGTGGGAAGGGATTTGATTTAAATGCAGTTTCTTCTAGAATAACCAGGGCTCTTACGCAGAGAAAGCCTGTCTTGAAAAATCAAAATAAATAAAATAAAGTAGACTTTCATCAGCTGGGCAGTGGTGGTATATGCCTTACATCCCCGTACATAGGAGGCAGAAGGCATATCTCTGGGTTCGAGGCTGGCCAGGACTGATACACAGGGAAGCCCTGACTTGAACAAAGCAACAAAAATGCACTTTCATGGTGTCATTCTGAAAATCACCTTCTGAAAGAGTGTTGTCTTCTTGAACATAACCGACATGGCTTACTATATATTTTTGGATAATGTGCTTCACTGTTACAGGCTGACACTTGCTTGTGGTGGGGTGGCTCTGAATTCCTTTGATGACCTGAATCCTGAATGTTTGGGACATGCGGGTCTTGTCTATGAGTATACCTTGGTAAGTATTTTCCTAAAGAAATAGTATTTTGTTTATCAGTGATTGGATAGAAAATTACAAACTCAAAATCTGATTTTTCCTAATTTTGTTTGGTTGATTTTTTTGTGTATATATATTAGTTTTATTGATATTCATTGAACTCTACATTTTTCTCTGCTCCCCTCCCTGCCTCTCCTCTCCCCCTTCAATCCTCCCCCAAGGTCCTCATGCTTCCAATTTACTCAGGAAATCTTGTCTTTTTTTACTTTCTACTTCCCATGTAGATTAGATCTATGTGAGTCTCTCTTAGTGTCCGCATTGTTATCTCAGTTCTCTGGGATTGTGGTTTGTAGGCTGGCTTTCTTTGCTTTATGTTTAAACTACCTATGAGTGAGTACATGTGATAATTGTCTCTCTGTGTCTGGGTTTCCTCAGGCAAAATTCAAGCTGTCATATTTTTTTTCTCCTGAGTAGTACTCCATTGTGTGAATGTACCACATTTTTCTTACCCATTCTTTGATCGAGGGGCATTTAGGTTGTTTCCAGGTTCTTGCTATGACAAACAAAACTGCTATGAGCATAGTTGGGCACATGTCCTTGTGGCACAATTGAGCATCCTTTGGATACATACCCAAAAGTGGTATTACTGGGTCTTGAGGGAGGTTGTTTCCTAATTTTCTGAGAAATCACACTGACATCCAAAGGGGTTGTACCAGTTTGCACTCCCACCAGCAATGCAGAAGTGTTCCCTTTTCCCCACAACCTCTCCAGCATAAGTTGTCATCAGTGTTTTTGATCTTGGCGATTATTTCAGGTGTAAGATGGAATCTCAGAGTTGTTTTGATTTGCATTTCTCTGACTAAGGATGGTGAACATTTCCTTAAGTGTCTTTCAGCTATTATAGATTCTGTTGAGAGTTCTCTATTTAGATCTATACTCCATTTTTTATTGGATTATGTGATCTTTTGGTGTCCAATTTCTTGAGTTCTTTGTATATTTTGGAGATCAGACCTCTGTCTGATGTGGGGTTAGTGAAGATCTTTTCCCATTCTGTAGGCTGTCGTTTTGTCTTGTTGACTGTGTCCTTTGCTTTACAGAAGCTTTTCGGTTTCAGGAGGTCCCGTTTATTGTTTCTCTCAGGGTCTGTGCTGCTGGGGTTATGTTTGGTTGGTTTTTGAGACAGTTTCTCTGTATCAGTTCTGGCTGTCCTGAAACTCGTTGTAAGCCATGCAGATCACAGAGATCTGCCTGCCTCTGCTTCTCAAGTGCTGGGATTAAAGGTGTGTGCCACCACCACCCAGCTCTCCTGGCTTTTCTTAACAATTTTATGTATTTGTTTTGAGACAGGGTCTCCCTATATTGCCTGGGCTGGACTAGAACTCACTCGGGCTTTTTGACTTCTCAAGATAGGGTTTCTTTGTGTAGCCCTGGCTGTCCTGAAACTTGAACAGACTGACCTCAAACTTAGAAATCCTCCTGCCTCTGCCACCCAAGGGCTGGAACTAAAGGCATGTACCACCACCACCCGACTTGTGTATGTCTCTTTCATTGAACTTGTTCCAGGTTGCTTGCATGAGGGTTATTTACCAAACCTGAACAACTTAACAGTGGTTATACCATTCTAAAAAAAAACCTGACTTCCTCAGGCTGGAGAGATGGCTCAGAGGGTAAGAGCACTGGCTATTCTTCCAGAGGTCCTGAGTTCAATTCTCAGCAACCACATGGTGGTTCACAACCATCTGTAATGAGGTCTGGTACCCTCTTTTGGGCTACAGGAATACCTGCAGACAGAACAGTATATATACATAATAAATCTTTGAAAAAATTATTTCCTCATATATCTTGGTGCTTTATATGTAATATGACTTTAAATTTTTTAATTTCTTTTGCACCTGTGATCATTCCCCCCTTTCAAATTTTCTGTAATTGGAATAATGACTGTCCTGTTATTCTTCCATATACTCAATCCTGTATTCTTTGCATACTACTCTGTTTTTACTTCTTATGTGTTGGTTTTTTTGTTGTTTTAAAGCAAGGTTTTACTGTATGTGTTTGGGTTACCTGGACATCATGCAGACCTGTCTGCTTCTGCCTTTAAGTGCTGGGATTAACGCACCCATGCATGGTGCACCACCATGCCTGGGGTAACCTGTTTTGACAATTTCTCTTCTCCCAGGGTGAAGAGAAGTTCACCTTTATTGAGAAATGTAATAATCCCCGTTCTGTCACATTGTTGGTTAAAGGACCAAATAAGCACACACTGACTCAAATCAAGGATGCTATAAGAGATGGCTTGAGGGCTGTCAAAAATGCCATTGATGATGGTAAGAACCACACTATATTTGCATTGTGTTTTTGTTGCAAGTCTAAAAGGCATGGCTGAATACTGTGTTCTTTAGTCAGTAATTTACACAGCCAGACACCATGCAAAAGTAATGTCTTCCTTTAAAATGATTGGTATGCTGTTTTTATGGTATATCATTATTAAAAGTAAGTACAAGTAAGTGATTAAAATTGGTGGCTCTTGAGCTATCAAGTACTGAGTTATGGTTAGGTAGGACCATTTTGCTATTGGTTTTGGTGCTCGTGTGGCTTAAGAGGCAGGTCCGTGCTGAGGTATTGCCTGTTGGTATGGCACATACCTAGCGTATATGAGATCTGCATTTCCATCGCTAGTACTGCAGGAACAGGTGAACTGCATATGACTAATCACAGGTGAAGTGAAGACATAAGAAGTTAAGTGCTATGTGTGTGTTTCTCCTTACAATGAGCTCTAAACTTTTGTGTTTTTCTCCATAACGTAGCGTTTCCTTTCCTTGTCCGACAGGCTGTGTTGTCCCAGGTGCTGGTGCAGTAGAAGTGGCAATGGCAGAAGCTCTGATTAAATACAAACCCAGCGTGAAGGGCAGGGCTCAGCTTGGAGTCCAGGCATTTGCGGACGCCTTGCTCATTATTCCCAAGGTTAGAATTTTTACCTTAGTTTTATTTGCTGACAGCCTTTGGGCTAGAGTCGGTTGTAAATGTTAGTTTCCTAAACTATGTCAGGCAAGGCAGGGTGGCACATGCCTTTAATCCTAGCGCCTGTGGCAGGGCAGGCTGATCTTGGCCAACATAACATTTCAGGCCAGCCAGCAGTGTTTGTAGAGTTTAGAAGAATACCCACCCTACCACACCCCAAGACAGACGAGCTGTAAATCTCTGCGGCTGTGCAGAGGAGAATGGACAAAAGAAAGGTGGAAAGCCAGCATGGAGGTCTGTCACAAAGTAAGGACCAGTAGCCACATAGCAGAGGGGGAGGCTAAGTGGACAGATGACAGCTGCATTGCGCCAGCCTGGGAAGCCATTGTCTGTATGGGTTGTGTAAGGATAGGCATCAATCTCTGTGAGGTACGTATTTATGGTGAGGGTTTGAGGTGTATTATCAACAACACCTGCCTGTCCCCTGGACGAGACCGTGAATGGTTCTGACCCTGTGCATGCAAACCACCACCTCAGTTATTTATTTGGTAGGAGGGCAACTAGGGTTTTTATTTAATTTAAAATACTGTTTGTTTATTGTAGGCTTAACATTCTATTCTCAGTTTGTCTTTTATTAAATCTCTTTGCTAGGTTCTTGCGCAGAACTCTGGTTTTGACCTTCAGGAAACACTAGTCAAAGTTCAAGCGGAGCATTCAGAGTCGGGTCAACTAGTAGGTGTGGACCTGAACACAGGTGAGAGCGCACCTTGTTGGGTGGAGCTGGATGGAGTAAATGACAGACTGAGGGGTCTTGGTGCTTGGGTACCAGTGACACATAAACTGGACTAACTAGATGACAGATTCAGGCATAGAGTGGATATTTTAATTGGTGGAGTAAAGTTCGTGGCATGCTTGTATCCCTGCTTTTAGTCCCTGTAACACAAATATGCACATATAAGAGGCCTACCGTCCATACTGTCACTTGGTAGAAGGTATTGCTGGAATGAGGAGTCAAAAGCCCATTTAGTGTAGGTCAACAGGAACGTATCAAGAACAGGAATGTCCAGATGTTTGGTAAGCAGTGAATACTTTGACTGTAAATCATTTTTAAAGAGAGAGCTCAAGCACACACCAAAGATATTTTGGAGAGGAGCAGTGATTGGGGGACTCTGGTGCTTACTAATGCATTGAGTGGTCAATTGAGATGCTGAGGTTGACATGATGCAGCCTGTGATTCCAGAGCTGAGGTGCAGGAACAAAGCCTGAAAACCGTCTTTGGCTACATAGCAAAACACTGCCTAAAAATACTCTAAATTGGCCCTTGTTTCCTATTCTAGAGTTGGCACGGTTTGTTTATAAAATAGAATGGTTTCTTGAAAAAGACATTTGATAATACGTGGTTTCAAGTTGTGGTGTCTTGCAGGTGAGCCGATGGTGGCAGCCGAGATGGGGGTGTGGGACAACTACTGTGTGAAGAAGCAGCTGCTGCACTCCTGCACTGTGATTGCCACCAACATTCTCCTGGTGGATGAGATCATGAGAGCCGGGATGTCCTCTCTGAAAGGTTGAGGAAGTCTCCCTTGTCACTGCATCTGTAATACTACAGGATGACGTGGGGAAATGGTCGTTTTTATCCAAGCTTCAAGTGATTTGGAAAAGAAATTTTCTCTTCCCGGTTGAAGAAAAGGGAACAGGACATTTGGCACCTATTCAAATTATAATACTGTAAAAAAAAAATTTTCTCTAAGTGTACTCATAAAGCAGACACACTGAACAAGATGTTTCAGCTACAATGATACAAAATTACATATTAAGATAAGTGTGTTGTCTTCCTTGTTCCTTAAATGTTCTTTGAAAAATTGTAATGGTTTTCTCCTAAACAAGGCATAGTGGAGCAAGCCTGTAAGCCTAGCACTTTGGGGGGAAAAAAGGTCAGGGCGTTCTTTTCCAACTCAGGCTGCAGGAGACCCCCCAGCTCAAAAGATTTTTTTAGCGGATGTATTATAAATTAGCCAACTAACTCTATGTTAAACATGTAAGATTCTTACCAGTGCAAAACATGTGGTTAATTTATGGTTTTCATAGTGTCTCTAATAAATACTTAAAGGTACTGGATCATCCAACTTCTGAAGTAACTGCTAAAAATTGCTTCCCTCAGAAAAGTGAATTTGAGGTTATCACATGGAGGCTGGGGCAGGGAGTAACAATTCTGAAGCCCCCTTGCAAACAGCTTGAGAACACTAGCAGCAGAAAGGGTAATAAGGATCACAGCCAGAATATGGCTGAAGAATGAAGACGGTGAAATAAAGCAATTTCAGGCTGTTTCCAAACCTTTGAGTTTTACATTTTCGCATCATACCTGTCACAAGTCTTGTCAACTATTTCCCATCTAAATACTCTTGGTTTCCGTGTATTTATATGTTGAGCTGTGTATGCCATCTTCCCAAATGGGAGTGTGGTGGGGGGGGGGGGTCCTAGTATTCTCTACAATGAGTGAAATAAGGTAAAACCTGGCTGGGCAGTGGTAAACGCCTTTAATCCCAGCGGGAGGGAGAGGCTCCAATGCTACAGAGAAACCCTGTCTAGAAAAACAAAAAACGTTGATCCGCACACCTTTAATCCCAGCAGAGGCGAGGCCAGCCTGGTTTTTAAGAGCTAGTTCCGGGCGCTATTTAGAAGTGCTCTACTGCTCATGCTCAGTTCCCAGCAGTTCCTGGGCTGCTCCTAACCAGCTGCAACTCCAGCAACTTGGGCATGCACGCACTCAACATTACAGTACACAAACAATTTCAGGATATATGAGTTCAGTCCAAGTGGATAAGCCAGTGTTTAATTCATTCATGGGCGGTCCCCGCGGGCGATCCACCAAGGAGCGCCACCTGGGTCTCCTAACGGCTCTGCCATTGGTCAAAGAGCAGGGTGCTTGCCCTCAAGCAAGTGCGCAGGCGTGAGAAAGTCAACCCAGAGACCGGTTTCGAGCAGACGCATGCGTGCTGATTCCTTGCTCGTCGGCATGGGTACCTCGTTCCTTCTCTTGTCTCTGCTGTGGTTCCTGTCCAGTCCCAGGCTTCAGCTAGGTCAGTGTTCGGCCCAGTACCTGTTTACCCCATTCCTGAGCACCTGAAAAGGGATGGCACCCAACCTTTCAGATGCTGCCCCCGCCTCGGGAGGGTTTTTGCGGGATCTCGGGTCGCTTGCTAGGGGCTGCCCACCATGAAACTGCACTTCGGTTTTGTGAAGCAGGGTCTGTCTGGTATGCAGCTCTGCCTGGGCCGTTGAGTGCCGAGAGTACTGCACGCTGGTTTTCCTGCCCTCCCAATCCCACTTCCCTATCTTGAGCTGGTGCACTCACGTGTGATGCATAGCTTTTATTTGTAGAAAGTCAGCTTTAAAAGGTCAAGATCACAAAGTCACACAGAAATCCGATGCCATCTCCCTCTTTACAACTAACAGAACCCTATCGTCTGTTTAAATACACCTTTTTTTTTCTCTAGTTACTGGTTGGATTGAACTTTTTTGTTTTTTTTGTTTTGTTTTTTTCTTTTTTTTTAAAGATTTATTTATTTATTATGTATACAATGTTCTGTCTGTCTGTATGCTTGCTGGCCAGAAGAGGACACCAGATCTCATTACAGATGGCTGTGAGCTACCGTGTGGTTGCTGGGGATTGAACTCAGGACCTCTGGAAGAGCAGTCAGTGCTCTTAACCTCTGAGCCATCTCTCCAGCCCTTGTTTTGTTTTTTTCGAGACAGTTTCTCTGTGTATCAGCTCTGACTGTCCTGGAAATCGCTTTGTAGACCAGGCTGGCTTCGAACTCACAGAGATCCTCCTGCCTCTGCCTGCCAAATGCTGGGATTAAAGGTGTGCGCCTTTAACGGCTTGGACAGAACTTTCTGAGTGTTTTGCCTCTATGTATGTGTGTGCCTGGTGCCCACGGAGGTCAGAAGAAAAGTGGTAGGATCCCTGAAACTGAAGAAACGTGGTCATAAACCACTGACGGGGTACTGGAACATGGGGTGTCTGCAGGAGCAACAGGTGTTCTTACACGCGGAGCCATTTCTCTAGCACCCTGTTTTATCTTTGAGGCAGAGTAACTACGGCTCCCTGTCTGGCCTGGAGCTCTATGTAGTAGACCAAGCAGACCTCGAATTCATGGATGTCACAGGTTTCTTAGAGCTGGGATTATAGGTATATAAAAAAAATGGTCTTAGGTTTTATTTTGTTGTATTTTGAGACAGGGTCTCACTCTGTAGCTCTGACTGGCTTGAAACTCACAGAATCCACTTGCCTCTGCCTCCCTTGTGCTGGAATTGAAGGTGTGTGCCATCATCAATTTGTTATTTTATTTCATTTTTGAACCAGTCTCACTCAATAGCCAAGGCTAGCCTGAAACTCAGGATCCTCCTACCCCAGCCTCTCAGTTCTTAAGTGCTGGGATTGGAGGTGAGTCACCCCATCTGTCTTTTTTGTTTTTTGTTTTCTAGACAGGGTTTCTCATGTAGCCCTGGCTGTGCTGCAGCTCTTGGCCTTGAACTCACAGAGATCCACCTGCCTCTGCTCTCTGGGTATTGGGATTAAAGATGTGTGCTACCACTGCCTCACACCCCCATATGTCTTTTTAAAACTTTTTTTTCTCTTGAGACAGGTCTTACTCTGTAGTCCTGGCTGATCTCACTGTGTAGACCAGACTGGCCTCAAAATTACAAATATCTGTCTTCAACTCCAAGTGGTAGGATTAGAGTCCACCATCAGTGGACTTTAAAAGGGGGGGTCTTTTATTTTTCCTCTGTGTATATGTGTACCATGTGTATGCAGATATTGGCAGAGGATAGAAACTTAGCCTGGTCCCTAAAACTATTTTTAAGATTTTAGTTTATTTATATTGTAATTGTTGGATATTTAATTCCATTTTAATTTGATGTTTCCCTACTTACTCATTTTGATCCCTTGGAATTATTCCTGAAATGGATAGAATTGTGTCAGAATGAGAAGAGGGCTAGATGCAGCACCCTGAAAGTCTGGGTGTGGTCACTCATCCCTTTAATTCCCGAGAGGCAAAGGTAGGCAGATCTCTGTGAGTTCCAAGCCAGTCCAGGGTTGGAGGGAAGGGGAGACCCAGTGCCTTCTCGCCTCTGTGGGTACCAGGCACACACACAATACACTTATATACATGCAGATAGACACTCATAAAAATATTTTTTTTAAAAAAAAAAGCTGGGTATGTTGGAGCACATCTTCAGTCTGAGCACTCAGGAGGCAAGAGGGAGTGAAACTCTGTGAGTCTGGGGCCAGCCCAGTCTATATAGTGTTCCAGATGCGCCAGGTCTTCAGAGTGAGGCCCCATCTCAACAACAGCAAAGGCTATAAAGGGAAATGGTGAGGTAAGTGATTTATGTACAAGTATCTGCATGCATTGCTCCTACCTGTCCTGTTCTGCAGGAAGTGCTCAGGCTCCTGCCATGGTGCAGCTGCCAGGTGGGCGATTTTTGATGGGGACCAATGCTCCAGATGGCAGAGATGGCGAAGGGCCTGCCCGGGAAGTGACAGTCAAATCCTTTGCCATTGACGTGTTTCCTGTCACCAATAAAGATTTCAGGTATTTCAAGTTTTGGTGGGTTTTGTTTTGTTTTGTTTTGTTTTGCAGGGGGAGGTAAGGGTGCTGGTCTTTTCTAATTCTAATCTTCATGTCTCAAAAATAAATAAATACAAGAGATGGCTGTAAGACATTAAATAGAAGCTGGGCAATAGGGCTGGAGAGATGGCTCAGTGGTTAAGAGCACTGATTGCTCTTCCAGAGGACCCAGGTTCAATTCCCAGCACCCACATGGCAGCTCACAACTGTCTGAAGATCCAGTTGCAGGGGATCTGACACTTTCACACCAATGCACATTAAATAAGGTTAAACCATAAAAAAAAAAAAATAAAAAGCAGCTGGGTAGTGATGACACACAGCTTTAATCCCAGCATTCAGGAGGCAGACGCAGGTGGATCTCTTGAGTTTGAGTCCAGTCTAGTCTACAGAGTGAGTTCCGGCTACTCAACCAGTGAAATCCTGTCTCCAAAAACCAAAAAAGAAAGAAAAGATGTTAAATAGAAAAGTATCTTACTAATCACAAAAAATATTACCTCATTTGTTATTTCTTAAATCATGTACATGAGTGTTTTGCTTGTATGTTAGTATGTGCACCCACATGCATGCCTGGCACCCTCAGACGCAAGAAGAGGAAGTCAGATTCTCGGGAACTGGAGGTACAGAAGGTTGTGAGTTGCCATGCAGGTGTTGGGAATCCAACCTGGCTCCTCTTTAAGGACAACAAATGTAGCTGGGGATGGTGGCACACACCATCAATCCCCACACTCAGGAGGCAGAGACAGGTGGATCTCTGAGGTCGAGGCCAGCCTGGTCTACAAAACAAGTTCCAGGACAGCCAAGGCTACACAGAAAGACCCTGCCCCCCCCCCAAAAAAAAATCAATAAGTAAGTAAATAAAAGCAAAACATACTGATACTGAAAAAACACAAACAAAGCATAGGTGAATCTGATGCACAGTGCTAGTCAAGAAGAGCCAGAGCCAGACTCTCTGCTGTCCAGCTCCATGTGACGAATCCCAGCACCGGGGAGACTGAGGGTGAAGATGAGATTGGTTGTGTGAGTTTCGGGCTAGCCTGATCTATAGAGAAGGCCTGTCTCAAAAAATAAATAAATAAATAAGCCAAAAGGACATTTTCAGAAAAAAAAATGCCATAAAAATAAATGGTTACAGAGACAGTTGGAAATTTTGGAAGTGATTGATACAGTTGTTTTTTGAGTTATAGTATAATCGCAAACATATACTTTCTTGGTTTGTTTTAGTGACAGTCTCGTGTTTTAGCTCAGGCTGGTCTGGAACTCATGGTCCTTTCTTCCTCAGCCTCTTGGTTGCTGGGGCTACAGGTGTGTAGATGTGATTACATGCTTTTATTTATTTTATTTATTAATTTATCTATTTATTTATTATTTATTTTTCTGAAGGAAGACCCTAGATTCAAATGGCATGCAAAAACAAAGAGCGTTTATTATTGTACTAGCATACGCAGGGTTGTTTATCTGCACGAAATAGCGACAACGGCCGAGAGGAATGTGCAGGCTCTTTTTTTAAATATTTATTTATGTATTAAATATTTATTTATTATGTATGCAATATTCTATCTGTGTGTATGCCTGCAGGCAGAAGAGGGTACCAGACCCCATTACAGATGGTTGTGAGCCACCATGTGGTTGCCGGGAATTGAACTCAGGACCTTTGGAAGAACAGGCAATGCTCTTAACCACTGAGCCACCTCTCCAGCCCACGTGCAGGCTCTTTTTAAGCTTAGTTAGGGGAATTTCAGGGATGGTTAGGTCATCTCAAACACAATCGATTATGCAAGCAACAGTTATATTAGTATATTTTTAATTGGTTGAGGTTTCAGCTTTGGACATACTTGGGTAAGTTTTAAGGGGGTCGTGGGAATTGTCCTTGAGACATTGTGGGACCGACTCCGGCCTTGTTTGTGTTCTCTCTCATCCCTGTTGTCAAGAGTGTTTGGATGAACAGCCCTTTGTTTAAATAACTGAAATTTAGGCCTAGTTTGTGAAGTGGAGGAAGTTTAGACCTCTCTATTTATGTACTGTACAGGGGATTAAGCCTAGGGCTTCACCACTGCTAAGCGAATGTTCTGTCAATGAGTTGTCATCTTCAGCCCAGTATGTTGTATTAAAACTCACAGAACTATGCCCGGTGTGGTGGTGGTGCATGCCTTTAATCCCAGCACTGCCAGGCAGAGGCAGGCGAATCTCTGTGATTCGAGGCCAGCCTGATTTTTAAAAAGTGAGTTTCAGGATAACCAAAGATACACAGAGAAACCCTGTCTTCAAAAACAACAATAAAAACAAACAAAAAACTCTCAGACTTGCAATCTGGAGAGATGGATGAGTGGTTATGGTCACTTGCTCTTCTTGCAGAGGACCAGGGTTCAATTCCCAGCACCCATGTGGCAGCTCACAACTGCCTGTAATTCTAGTTCCAGGGGACCAGATGCCTTTTTCTGGCCTCCTTGAGCACAAGACAAAAAAGTCTTGCATATACATACATGCAGGCAAAAATACGCATAATTATAATAAATATATCTTTTTAAAAAGCTCTCAGAACTAGAAGTAGAGGATTCAGGCTTGGTGGTGTACCCCTTTAATCCCAAGAGAGGCAGGAGGATTTCTGTGAGTTATGGTGTGCTAATGAGTTCTAGGACAGCCAGGACTACATAGGAAGACCCAGAAAGTCTACACAGAAAGACTCAAAATAACAACAAAACACTAGATGTAGAGAGATGGCTCAGCAGTTAGGAGTGCTTGCTGCTCTTCCAGAGCCAAGCTCAGTTCCCAGCACCCGGGTCAGGTAGCTGGGGACTTCAGCTCCAAGGAATCTCAAGCCTGTCTGGCCTTCATGGGCACTGCTTGGATATGGTGCATATCCTGCCCTCCACACACATAAATGAAACTAATGAGATAAAATATTTTCTTAAACTTAAAAAGAAATCCCTCACAGAACTAAGCCAGGCATAGTGGCATATGCCCTTAATCCCAGGAAGGAAGAGACGTAGCTATCTGTGAGTTCGACGCTAGCCTGCTCTACCTACTGAGTCCCAGTCCAGCCAACAATACAAAATGAGACCCTGTCTACAATGAAACTCGCAGACTAGAGTTGGTTGTGGTATTACACTCCGGTTTTCACAACACTCAGGCAGGAGAATTTGGGTGTTCAAGGCCATCTTGGACTATATAAGGAAATCCTGTTTTATTTGTTTATTTTTGGTTTTTCGAGACAGGCATAACTAACTCCTTTAATAGAAAAAAAGAAAAAGAAAAACTGTCTTTGATAGAAAAAGCAAAAACGAAAAAAGTAGCTTTCATAGACAAAAGAAAAAAGAAACTTTCTCACAGGTGTCAGGCTAATTTCCCAAAGCTCGTGAACAAGGCTCCCTAGAGCGGAGGACAGCAGGGAAGGGCGCGGAATCCTAGCTGCCAAGTGAACTGTCTCTTCCCAGGGAATTTGTCCGAGAGAAAAAGTTCCGGACCGAGGCAGAGACCTTCGGGTGGAGTTTCGTCTTTGAGGATTTTGTGCCCCCTGAGCTTAGAAATCAAGCAAATCAGATGCCGGTGAGAGAGCTGGTCACAGGACCGGGACGGAAGGGGGTGTGCAGAGTCTTCTGAGGGAAGGGGAAGGGGTCAGCTGGGTGCCATGGTGGAGGCCGGGTGGAAGACAGAGAGAAGGAATACATACCGCTATGTTAACCCAAGCAGCCAGGGTGGTAACCGCCAGGCCTGATGGTGAATGCCTGGAAGCGCAGTTACTTGGGATGCTGGGGCAGGGTAATAAGGTCAAGGGCTGCCTGAGCACTCAGGGAGACCTCGTCTCAAAATGGAATCTTTAAAAAGGGGGCTAGATGTAGCTCAGGGGCAGAGGGCTCGCCTACTAGCTTTTGCAAAAACGTGGGGTTCAGTTCTGGGGTCGGGGGTTGGAAGAGAGACTGATTCTCCTCACTTTGGCTTTGCTTGGGGGGTGCTTTGTTTTTGTTTGCTTTTGAGACAAGGTCTCAACTATGTAGCTGGCCTGGAGCTCACAATGTAGCCCAGGTTGATCTTGAACTCGCAGAGCTCCTCCTGCCTCTGCCTCCTAAGTGCTGGATTACAGGTGTGCACTACCGTACTGGGTTTACGCAGTGCTGGTGACCGAACCCATGGCTTCGGGCATGCTGGGCAAGCGCTCTGCCCACTGAGCTGTGTGCCCAACCCCAGAGTACCATTTGAAAGATTCTATCCATAGCCAGGTGTTGTGGCGTATGCATTCAATCCCAGACTCAGGATCTCTGAGTTTGCGGCCAGCCTGGTCTACATAGTGAGTACCAGTTCCGGTCCATCCAGGGCTACATAGTGAGGCCTGTCTCAAAACAAAACAACAACAAAAAGAGTCCATGCACAGCCCGCAGTCTGTGTTCAGTGGCGAGTGGAGAAGGCTCCTTAGCTGGGTCAGAGCGTCTAGCCCTTGTGCTGTTTCTGTCTTTGCAGTCTGTTCTCTGGTGGCTGCCAGTGCAGAGGGCTTTTTGGAGGCAGGTGAGTATTGCTTCCTTTGTCTCATTTTCTGTGACTACCTCTTCTTGGAAATTTGGTTTCCCTGAACCCCTAGTCCCTAAAAACACCAAGGATACCGGGATGCTTTCATCTGTTTGGTTTTTGAGACAGGGTCTCCCTGTGTAGCCCTGACTGGCCTGGAACCGGCTATGTAGATCAGGCTGGCCTCAGACTCAGAGCTCTGCCTGCCTCTTCCTCCGAGTGCGGGGAGTAAAGGTGTGCGCCACCGTGCCTGGTCAGCCAGGAGTGCTGTTTTAAGGACTGACGAGGACATTTCAGGAGTATCCCTGTTCCTTCTGCGCTAATTCTTTCCCATGTTTCTTGGGGCTCTCTTTACTGACAAATCAGTCTTTTTGTCCCCCCTCCTTCCTCCTCTCTCATGGCATCTCACTCCGTAGCCAGGTTCCCCCTCCCACACTCTTCTGGGTGCCGGAATGAATGGCAGGTGTGTGCAGCCACGGTCCTGTTTCTCACTCACTGAGTCATTGTTCCCGACTTCCTCCCTCTACCTCATGCGAAAGCTGAACCGAGGCACCCCAAGTCAAGCCTCTGTCAGCCTTTCCCGTAGATCCCGGAAGTCCGTCTCACTTCTCCTTGACTGTCAGCCTGCAGGTCCCGGCTCTGGCATCCGAGAGAAACTGGAGCTTCCGGTGGTACATGTGAGCTGGAACGATGCTGTCGCTTATTGTACATGGCGGGGAAAGCGGTTGCCCACAGAGGAGGAGTGGGAGTTTGCGGCCCGAGGGGGCTTGAAGGGTATGTAGATGCCAAGGCCACTCTCTCATCTTCCTGCCCCTCCCTGCACTGGGGCTAGAAAGGCTGGAGAGGGCCCCGAGTTCCCCCAGTAATGATTTCTAAAACTGGTGAGGGCAATTGCTGTTCTGTGGTTTCATCTCCGATCCAGTTTAGACCAGTCATCTGCAACGCGACATAAAGGGACTTACAGATGGGCATACTGGGAACTGAATTCACATTCTCTGGAAAAGCAGCAAGAGTGCTTATCTGACTGGGCAGTGGTGGTGCTCACCTTTAATCCCAGCACTCGGGAGGCAGAGGCAGGTGGATCTCTGTGAGTTCGATGCCAGCCTGGTCTACAAGAGCTAGTTCCAGGACAGGCTCCAAAGCTACAGAGAAACCCTGTCTTGAAAACAACAACAACAACAACAAAAAATAATGTTTATCTGCTCATCTTTTTTTTTTTTTTTTTTTTTTTTTGGTTTTTCGAGACAGGGTTTCTCTGCAGCTTTAGAGCCTGTCCTGGAGCTAGTTCTTGTAGACCAGGCTGGTCTCGAACTCACAGAGATCCACCTGCCTCTGCCTCCCGAGTGCTGGGATTAAAGGCGTGCGCCACCACCGCCCGGCTTATCTGCTCATCTTGAAGCCCTAAAATATTTTCTTAGAAAGCTGAGCATAGTGGCACACACCTTAAATCCCAGAACTTGGGGGAGCAGAAACAGGAGAATCTCTGTGAGTTCAAGGCCCATCCCTGGTTTAAATAGTGAATTCTAGGACAACCAGAACTGCATAGTGGAACCCTGTCTCAAAAAAAAAAAAAAAAAAAAAAAAAAGAAAACAAAAAAACAATAACACACACACACACACACACACATATATATATAGAGAGAGAGACAGAGAGAGAGCCAGCCAGGTGATGGTTGTACATGCCTTTCGTTCCAACACTTGAGAGGCAGACACAGGCGGATCTATATAAGTTCAAGGGCATCCTGGTCTACAGAATGAGTTCCAGGACAACCAATGCTACACAGAGAAAGCCTACCTGGAAAAACAAAATGAACGGAAAGAGAGAGAGAGAGAGAGAGAGAGAGAGAGAGAGAGAGAGAGAGAGAGAGAGAGAGAGAGAGAGAGGGAGAGAGGGAGAGAGGGAGAGAGGGAGAGAGAGATTCTCCCTCTGTCGCCCAGGCTGGCCTGGATTTACTGTGTAACCCCAGCCATACTCCCAATGGCTCTAATAACAGGTGTGGCAGCACAGGCCTTCAACCCCAGCACTTGGAAGATAGAGGCAGGCAGATCTCTGTGAGCTTGAGGCCAGCCTGGTCTGTGTAGTGAGTTCCAGGACAGCCAGGACTACACAGTGAGACCGACCCGGTCTCTAAAAGAAAATAATAAGAACAATAACATCTGTGCGCCTCCACACCTAGCTAAGTTACATTTGAATAAATACAATAGAACACAATAGGTCGGGCAAAGAAGAGTTACCGGAAACTCCACTCCTTTTCCACAGAGATTAGAGTCTCAGCATTTGGAAGGCTGAGGCAGGAGCATCACCACAGTGGAAGGGAGAAGGAGTCACGGAATTTGCTCATGAATCTGTCCTTCAGCCCTGACTATGTAAACTGTCCTTAGGATGGAAACCAATTTCCCACGCTAGGCACTTCTGTACTCTTCATGAACACAAGGTTATATCAATAGCTTTATTTTATTTTATTTTATTTTACTTTTTTGCTTTTTGACATAGGGTTTCTCTGTGTAGACCTGGCTGTCCTGGAACTCGCTCTATAGACCAGGCTGGCCTCCAGCTCATAGAAATCCACCTGCCTCTGCCTTCTGAGTGCTGGGATTAAAGTCGTGGGCCGCCACCACCACAGGCCAGTAGTTTTAAAATGTAGCAAGTGAGTTGCTTTCTACCTGTTTGTAATTGCATTTTAAGCCCAGCTAACAAGCTCCTCATACCACCCCCATTGTGTGTCCCTCCGCCACACTAAGAACTGCAGGGCTGTGGTGTCCAGCGGTCTAATGAGATTCTATCTGTTTCTCCCCAGGTCGGGGGAGGACTCTGAATGAATGGAAGGAAGTGAAGTCAGTCTCCCTTTCTCTCCACCTCCTCCCTTCCTTCTGGCTTCCTTGTTCTTTTTGTCTTTCCACCCAGTTCTTTCTTTTTGGTCTCTTTGTTGTCATGCAGGCCAGGTTTATCCATGGGGGAACAAGTTCCAGCCAAACCGCACCAATTTGTGGCAGGTAAGACCCACCTTCCTCCTTCTCCAAGCCTTGCTCGAGCCCTGCAGAGGGACCGTTTCAGTCCCTGGTGGGACTCAGTGCTGTATGGAGCACCGCTAAGGCCATGGACACAGACGACAGGGCCTAGCAGGGCCTGGTAAGACAAGGATGTCCTCCCAGGAAGAATCACAAGTTCAAGGCCTTACCGAGCAGCTAACACAAAATTTAAAAATGGATCACTGGGCAAGGGTGGCACACGCCTTTAATCCCAGCACTCAGGAGGCAGGGGCAGGCGGATCTCTGAGTTCCAGGTCAGTCTGGTCTACAGAGTCAGTTCTGGGACAGGCAGGGCTACATGGGGAAACCCTGTTTTGAAAAAAAAAATTTTAATGAATGTACAGTAGCAAGACCCTGTCTCAATAAAATAAAATAAAACAAGATAAAAAAGTAAAGATATATGTGGGTGTGTGCATGTCAGAAGACAACTTATGTGAATTGATTCTCTCCTTCCATGCCTGTCTGGGGATTGAACTCAGGCCCTCAGCCCTGGCAGCAAATGCCTGCATCTCACCAACACCCTTGCAACATCGTTAAGCACTCACTTATTAAAAGAGATCATGCAACAGACTATCATATATTGTCGAGCTAATGACAGCCCGGTCATCTTCCCTTGTGGAGGAGGAGCCTCTAGTTTGTTGGGCATATGTGTGCTCTGTGCCCAACATAGAGCTATAGACCTGTGCATGTGTGTGCAGGTGTATATGTATTGTGTCTTCCTCAGCTGCTTATCCACTTTGTATTTGTAGCACTTAAAAATTTTTAAATTATAATTTAAATTTTAAAAGTTGAATTATAAAGGCATGTGGTGGCCTTTAATCCCAGCACTCAGAGGCAGATGCAGGCAGATCTCTGAGTTAAGGGCCAGCCTGGTCTACAGAGTGAGTTCCAGGACCGGTGCTGGGGACAGAACTCAGGTTCTCCTGGGCCCTCTACAAGCACAGTGGTGCAGTGCATGCAGTTTTTTTAAGACCTTTTTATTTATTTATTTTTTTGTGCATTTGTGTTTTATCTGCAAGTATGTCTGTGCCAGATCCCCTGGAACTGGAGTTACAGACAGTTGTGAGCTGCCATGTGGCTGCTGGGAATTGAACCCGGGTCCTCTGGAATGGCTGTCAGTGCTCTTAACTGCTGAGCCATCCCTCCAGCCACTCCACAGCATTACTGGGGACAGGACTTCTCAGTGGGAGATGGAGCTCAGCATTTCAGCTAGACTGCCTAACCAAGCAGTCCCAGATCTGCCTGCCTCTGCCCCCCAGAACCGGAGTTGCAGATGCATGCCCTATGCCCAGCTTTTATATGGGTTCTCAGGCTATGAACTCATTCTCATACTTTAAAAAAAAATATTTATTTATTTGTTTATTTATTTATTTATTTATTATGTATATAATATCCTGTGTACATGTATGCCTGCAGGTCAAAAGAGGGCACCAGACCTCATTACAGATGGTTGTGAGCCACCATGTGGTTGCTGGGAATTGAATTCAGGACCTTTGGAAGAGCAGGCAACGCTCTTAACCACTGAGCCATCTCTCCAGCCCCCTCATTCTCATACTTACACAGCAAATGCATTACTCATTGAGTTGTCTTCCCAGCTCCTGAACCCCAGTTTTGATAGAAACAACAATAAAATTGAACAATCACATCAATAAATACAAATGGTATATTTATATTTAAGCAAAAGCAGGAGCTATGTGACGGTATTGACTCCAGGGCTTCTATCCCAGGCTGGGGATGCAGGGCATAGATGGTTAGTTAGAAACAGCAGTGCTCTTTCCAAAGCTCCATGTAAGGGAACCTGAGGTCACCGTCCTTCCCCCACGCTGCAGAGTAAAGTGATCATTGTTTTCCTCTGGGTGGACAGGGCACCTGCCTCCGGACGGGCTGATAAATTTTACACTTTCATTCTTCTTGTTAGGGAAAGTTCCCCAAGGGTGACAGAGCTGAAGACGGTTTTCATGGACTGTCACCAGTGAACGCTTTCCCCCCTCAGAACAACTACGGTGAGATCTCCTATTGTATAGTGTCTGACAAGGTGGCCGAGGAAAATCTCCCCCGGCCTCCCGCGGTATCAGGTGGGTGGAGGGAGTCCCCTATTCCCCCATCTAATAACCCACTGCTACGCTGAAGGACTATACGACCTCATGGGCAATGTGTGGGAATGGACGGCGTCCACATACCAATCTGCTGGCCAGGATATGCGTGTCCTCCGGGGGGCGTCATGGATCGACACTGCTGACGGCTCAGCCAATCACCAGGCTCGGGTCACCACCAGGTAAGGATCTTAGGTCAGGGCACCACGAGCCTCTGTAGCCATGGCTGAGGGTGTGGATGCTGGGCTCCTGGGTCCAAGTGGCCCAGAGCTGGCGCGGATGCTGCTTCTGCACCCCATCCCAGCTCTTCACGCCAATCCCTTCCTCGCCCGCCTCTTTCAGGATTACAGCTCACACCTCTCACCCTTCTTGCACCTCCTGCCTCCACTGAAAGTTCTAAGAGAAACAAGCCAGTACTGCTGACCGTGGGAAGTAAACATGGGTCCCCAAGACAGCCGGGGGACCCCTTCCTGAGACTCAGCAGCAGTAAGGGAACTTTCCGGCAACCTCACACTGTGGGGTCCCTTCTCACAGGGAGCAGGGCAGAGGGAAGGAGATAGAATTGCACATGAGTAGGTCACAGCCGGGAGGCATGAGCTAACCCACTCAATTAGCGCTGCAGGCACAAAAAGTCAGTGCTTAGAGTCATTTGTCAGGGAGGTGTTGGGACTGCTTGTCTCATGGTGCGGTCAGTGGTGGCTCCCCCAGCACTGAACTCCAGCCTTCAGGACTTCTGCTTTACTCACTGTAGGTTTGATTTGTTTGGCCTTGGCCAAGACCCCTCAGGCTTTGTAGTTTCAGGTTGTAGGTTTGGATGATGGTGAGGCCCTGCCTGCCAGAGCCAACTAACTGCATGTATCAGTCAGGATTCTTTAGAGTAACAAAACTTATAGAATGAATTGCTGTCTGTCTGTCTGTCTGTCTGTCTGTCTGTCTGTCTATCTATCTATCTATCTATCTATCTATCTATCTATCTATAGCTATATAAAGGGAATTTTTTTAGAATGACTTACACACTGTGGTCCAGCTAATCCAATGACGGCTGCCTGCCTGCACAGAAGGTCTAAGAATCCAGTAATTAATTGTCCAGTCCATGAGACTGAATGTTTCAACTGGTCTCCAATATACACTGGAATCCCAAAGAAGTCGGCTCTCATGCCAGTGAAGGAATGAACTTGCTAACAAAGTAAGAGCAAGCAGGCAGGAAACAAAAGCTTCCTTCTCCCATGACCTTATAGACTTCCAGCAGAAGGTGTGGCCCGGAACAGAGGTGGGTCTTTAAAGATTTGGATGAGAAGTGCATCTTTCCACTTCAAATTAAACAAAAAATCCCTCACAGCTGTGTCCCTCCATTTTTGAGTTTTAGTTAATTCCAGATGGAGTCCAATTGACAACAAGGAATAGCAAGCATTACCTGCTGTGAAACTCATTTCTCACCTACAAGTGCATTGAGCGCAGAGTAGGAGCCACTTACCTATCAGTGGTCATTAAGATCGTCTTCCAGCCTGGCGGGGGGTGGGGGGGTGGGGGGGTGGGGGTGGCACACGCCTTTAATCCCAGCACTCGGGAGGCAAAGGCAGGTGGATCTCTGTGAGTTCAAGACCAGCCTGGTCTATAAGAACTAGTTCCAGGACAGGCTTCAAAGCCACAGAGAAACTCTGTCTTGGAAAAAAAAAAAAAAGATGATCTTCCATTGCAATCCTTTGTGGCCGCTCAGCTCCCCATTCTCTCCTCTTACCCCTTGTAGCACACGAGCTGGAGTTGCCTTCAGACCAGCTGCATTAGTTACTATCTGGCTGCTGTGCAGAGACACCTTGGCCAAGGCAACCCTTGTGAATGAAAGCATTTCGTTGAAGGCTTGGTGACAGTTTTAGAGTCTTAGTCCATGGTCATCAGTGGCCAGAAGCAGACAGGCATAGCACTGGAGCAGCAACTGAGATCATGACATCCTGATCCGCAGGCAGAGAGAGGAGAGACACTGGGCCTGTTGTGGACTTGTGAAACCTCAAAGCCACCCGCTAGTGACACACTTCCTCCAAGGAGGCTACACCTACTCCAATCCTTCTTAGTTCCGCTACCTGGGGACTAGGCGTTCAAATAGATGAGCCTATGGGGGCCACCACACCGGCTCTCTTCCCAGCAGACCCCATTCCCCCAACAGTATGCACACTCTCTCCCTGTTCTGCCACAGGATGGGCAACACTCCAGATTCTGCCTCAGACAACCTGGGCTTCCGCTGCGCCTCCAGCACAGGCCAATGGAAGGAGGATCTGTAAGCACCCAGGCAGGGATGGAGAAGGCCCTCCTCGGTCCTGCCCACGTTCCAGAGGCGTCGGATACCACGTTCCATGTCAGCCTGCAGGTGGCCTCCCTTTGAGCCTCCTTCTCTCTGGCAGATGCTTCCTAAGGGCAAAAGAACACTCAACCCAAAGAGGGGACTACTGTAGCTTGCAAGAGGAGGGCCGGGATGGTCATGGCTGGGAGGTGGGAGTTTCTGAAGTGCGGGATTACGGACAAAGGACTCCAGTGCTCCAGTATCTGGAGCAGTTCTCCAAAAGACAGCGAACGGAAAATCGTTCCCTCTCAAGCAGGCCATGGTGGCGCACACCTTTAATCCCAGCACTGGGAAAGCAGAGGCAGGGGGGTTCTCTGTGAGTTCAAGGCCAGCCTGGTCTACAGAGTGAGTTCTAGGACAGCCAAGGCTACACACAAAAAAAGAAAACCTGTCTCAAAAAAATAAATCTTTCCATTCTTCCTCTCTGATTCAGCTTTCAGTTCTCCTGGGAAAGTCTGTAGAAGGAAAATGCTTTCTTTGTGTGATGGTGCCCAAAGCCTCCCTGTTTGTTGTTTGCAACAGGGTACTCATCATGTGACAAGACAGGTCTGGAACTCTCAGTCCTCTGACCTCAGCTTCCCGAGTGCTGCGGTTATACACAGGGCCCAGTAGTAAAACACTCCAGTAGAGCAAATAATTTACCAGGTGAAGCTGTGCATTGTAGGAGTAACAAGGTCTGTGCTCTTCTAGCTTCTCCTCTGGGTGTTAATCATGTAATCATGTAGGGGCTTCCATGTACCTCTGCAAACATGTCTCTGGAGAAGCTCTGGTTCCCATGGTGTTGATGGATATCATGAAGTCAATAAACTCTGCATTTGTGTATCGGAAAGGTTTGTTTTTTGTTTTTTTTTTTTTTTTGTTTTTTGAGATAGGTTTTTCTGAAGCTTTGGAGCCTGTCTTGGCACTCGCTTTGTAGACCAGGCTGACCTTGAACTCAAAGAGATTTGCCTGACTCTGGCCTCCCGAGTTCTGGGATCAAAGGTATGCGCCACCACCGCCTAGTTAAGTCCACTTTTTAAAATTGTTTGAGACAGGGTCTCATGTAGTGCAGGCTGGCCTCAAACTCCTTGGGTAGCCAAGAATGGCCTTGAGCTCCTGATCATCCTCCTTCCTCCACTTCCTCAATTATCAGTAACCTTGGGCTCATAAAGAAACTGAGATGGGAGCTGGAGAGATGGTTTAGCATTTAAGAGAACTTGTGCTTACAGAAGAGGGGTTCAGTTCCTACCACCTACATGGTGGCCCCCAACTATCCAGAACTTCAGTTTCGGGGCATCTGACACCCTCTTTTGCCCTCCACAGGTACTGCAGGCAGGGGGTGCACATAATAAACAGCTGGATGAAGCCCACATAAAATACATAAGTCTAAGAAAGGAGAAAGAACCCAAGACCATGAGGAAGGTGCACAATAAAGAAGCCAGGAGGCCTCTAGCTCCCAAAGCACATGTGCTCTCTGCCCTTCCACTCCTGCCTGGCACCACGGCCTGTGCTGCATTGGATCTATCTATCTATCTATCTCCTATCTATTAATCTATCATCTATCTATTAATCTATCTATCAATCAATCGTTTATCTGTCTGTCTATCATCTATCTATCTATCTATCTCCTATCTATTAATCTATCATCTATCTATTAATCTATCAATCAATCGTCTATCTGTCTGTCTGTCTATCATCTATCTATCTATCTATCTATCTATCTATCTATCTATCTATCTACTTTTATCATACCAGGGGTTGAACTTGGGGCCTTACACTCACCACAGAGTTACATTCCCAGCCCTGATTTTATTTTGAAGCAACCATCACTAAGCTGCCTAGGCTGTATTGGAACCTGGGATCCTATTGCCTCAGGACAACAGGCATAGGCCACCACACCAAACCAGTAATTACTGCTGTTTAATGGGAACACCCTGTGCTTTTAGTGGGGTGCACAGAGTAGGGCCACCTGCAATGACGCAGAGAACTCTTGGGGACTCCACAGTTCTGGAGTGTCCTACTACCCCTCAGAAGTCCTCCTCCTCGGCCAAGGAGAGGAGCACAGCCTTGGGTGTGTTCTCGAAGAGGGCGGCTCTATTCTGCTGCTGCCCTTTCTTCACCCAGTGACCGTAGATTCGGAAAGCGTAGGCATCGATGAGCTTACGAAGAGGCCTCAAGGCATAGGGGTCTCGGATGACGATCTCCCTGGTTATGGGCTTCAACCGACGGTACTGGTAGTAGATCCTTACCGAGGCCAGCACAGTTAGGCAGATCACCTGCAGGGGGCAGCACCGAGAACCCTCAGCCCGCAGCTGAGCTTGTCAGAAAGCCCATGATGGATTTCGGGATGCTATTCATGAAGCCCCCTATTCCCAGACCACAAGTATCTACAGGGATTTAGGCTAACAGAATCACTTAGCTGACATTCCCTGCAACCAGAAACTGAATTGAAACAGTGGGTACAAGAAGAGGACCAATTTGCCCAGTGCCAGTGGTGGTGGTGCACAACTTTAATCCCAGCACTCAAGAGGTAGAGGCAAGCGGAGCTGAGTTCTAGGCCAGCCTGGTCTACAGAGTGAGTTCCACATTTTGATATACAGAGAAGCCCTGTCTCAAAAGAAAAAAGAGGGCTGGAGAGATGGCTCAGAGGTTAAGAGCATTGCCTGCTCTTCCAAAGGTCCTGAGTTCAATTCCCAGCAACCACATGGTGGCTCACAACCATCTGTAATGGGGTCTAGTGCCCTCTTCTGGCCTGCAGGCAGACACACAAACAGAATATTGTATACGGAAGGAAGGAAGGAAGGAAGGAAGGAAGGAAGGAAGGAAGAAAAAGGAGGGGGGGCAATTCTAGAATCCCCTGTAAGTTTAAGACTCTGGGAGCATCGTGCAAGCTGGTATAGAGTACCCCAGGAGCCAAAAGCAAAGTCCCCCTTGACCGCTGGGCCAAGTTAAATCTCAGTACCTTGAACTTTCCTCGGGGACTGAAGTGCCGCACTTCCTCCACCACGTACTGCTGGAAGAACGGGTGCGCCAAAGCCTCTTCTGCCGAGCAGCGGTCCTGGGGTTTCACCACCAAGAAGCGAGACACCTGTGAGAACAGAACGGCACTGAGGCTCCCAGCAGCGTTTCGGAAGACACAGGATGTGATGGTCAGTACTCGCTGCCACCGTGAAAAAAGATCTCTGGCGTCTGTGAGGGATTAGTTAGATAGGTGGAGGTGGGAAGCTGCACCCTCAATGTGGGTGGCACCATTCCCTAGGCTGGGATCCTGGACTGAATGAAAAGGGGAAAGCGAGCTGAACACCACATCTGCTCTCACTCCGCTTCCTGACTGTGGACGCCACGTGACCAGTCTTCTCACACACCTGGAGTCATAAAGCATGAGCCAGAATTAACCCTTCCTTCCTTAAATTGCAAAAAAAAAAAAAATTATTTATTTAGTATGCATATACCGTTCTGCCTGCATGTATGCCTGCAGGCCAGAAGAGGGCACCAGATCTCATTAGATGGTTGGTGTGGTTCCTGGGAATTGAACTCAAGACCTCTGGAAGAGCAGTCAGTGCTCGTAACCTCTGAGCCACCTCTCCAGCTCCTTAAGTAGCTTTTGCTAGTTTTTTTTTTTTTTTTTCAGCAATGAGACAAATACAGAGGGGTCCCTCCTTGAGATTCCTCCACTCTGGAGTGTGCTCCCTGTTTTGGGGTGTTTCTCTCTCCCTTGAGAACTGGAGAGCTGGCGGACGTGGCCTCTCACCAAGTCTTTCACTGTGTCTGAGTAGTCATCCCATTCTGGTGAGCCAAACTGGTATTTGCCGTCCACGATCATCCTCAACATCAACATCTGCTTCCGGTGCCAGAAGGGTGGGGAGCCAGCCAGGAGCGTGTACATGATGACGCCGGTGCTCCACCTGGAGGTTGGCGGGGAGTCAGGTCACTCTAAGCCTCATGGGTAAAGGAGGCATGCAGGAGTGGCTGGCCGTGGTTCCAGCTAGAGTTGTGACACCCCCCTCATCCCCCCCACCCCTCCACCCCCCCCACCCCCGCTTCCCCGCATCTACCCAGGTCACTCACATGTCCACCTCCTTCCCATAGCCAGGATGGCTCTCGTCCATGGAGCACTGGATGATTTCAGGGGCCAGATAAATGGGGGTCCCGCAGACCTCTGCAAGAACAGTCACTAATCAGGACAGGTCGACGGGGGCTTTTGGGAGAAGTTACCCAAGGCAGCCAAGGGATAGGCGAGAAGAAGGCTTGGCAGGGCTCGCGTATTTCACACTCGATGGGTAGTAGCACCGTGGTACACAGACTCGCAAGGCTACCTGTGGATTCCTCGGTCCTTCTGGGCACCCTGGCATGAAGCTCAAGCTGGGGAAACCTAGGTCCATGGAATCCTAGAAGAGGACTTGACTCAAGAGCCATCTAGCCTCTGAAGTAGGATATTTTTTAGGTTTATTTTTATTATACGTTGTGTGCATGTATCTGTATGAGGGTAGGTGCACATAGTAAAAATCCTCAGAGATCAGAAGAGTCTGATTCCCTAGAACTGGAGCTATAGGTGACTCTGAAAGTCTCCCTATGTGGGTGCTGGGAACTGAAACTTGGGTCCTCTACATAAGAAATACATGTTGTTTTTCTTTTTTAGAAATTTACGTATTTGGATGTCTTCTGTATCCTATCTGTGTATCATATGTGCCTGAGGCCCAAGGAAGTGAGAAGGTGTGGGATCCCCTGGAATTGGAGTTACAGACAGTTGTGATCAGCTATGTTGATGCTGGGACTCGAACCTAGGTCCTCTGAAAGAGCAGCCCATGCTCTTGACTGCTGAGTCATTTCTGGGATATGTGTGTGTGATGTGAAAGCCGGGAGTCAATGTCAGGTGTCTTCCTTGGTTGCTCTCTATCTTGTTTTTGAGGCAGGGTCTCTCCCTGGCCTGGAACTGACCAGCGATCCCCAAGGGTTGCTCCCAGCGGCCTGTCCAGTGCTGGAGGTATGTGGGCTCTGGGGATTCAGACTTAGGTCCTCATGCTTACATATCCCATTTTACCCACTGAACCATCTCCTCAGCCACTGAGGGGGCAGAGTTTTTATTCTGGGGAGACGTTCAGGCCATTTCCATCCCTGACGCCCCTCTATGGGGCAAGGCCATGGTACCAGACCTCGGAGCCTCTCTCCTGGCTGCAGCTGGCAGGAAAACCCGAAGTCTGTGAGCTTGATGTTCATGTCATCATCTAGAAGGATGTTCTCTGGCTTCAGGTCCCGGTGGACAATGTTGAGTTTGTGCAGGGTGCAGATCACCTCCAGCAGGGCTCGCATGATCTTTCTGAGGAGGCAGATACATGGCGATGGTTCATTTTTACATTCTTTAGTTTCTTTTTCTTTCTTTTCTTTTCTTTTCTTTCTTTTTTTTTTTTTTTTTTTTTTTGAGGCAGGTTTCTCTGTGTAACCCTGGCTGTCCTGAAACTCACTCTGTTGACCAGGCTGGCCTTGAACTCAGAGATCTGCCTGTCTCTGCATCTTGAGTGCTGGGGTTAAAGTCTAGCACCACCATGCCTGGACGTCTTTTTTTGTTTTGTTTTGTTTTTGAGACAGAGTTCTCTGTGTAGTTTTGCCTGTCCTGGAACTAGTTCTTGTAGACCAGGCTGGCCTCAAACTCACAGAGATCTGTCTGCCTCCCAAGTGCTGGGATTAAAAGCGTGTGCCACCACGGCCCAGCTCTGGCTGCCCTCTAACCTACTATGTAGCTGTGGATGACCCTGAACTCTTGAACTTCCTGTTTCTGTCCACCAGGTGCTAGGGTTAGAGGTTATGTGTCACTACGGCCGGCCAGTTTATGCTTCCTGCATGCTAGGCAAACACTCTGGTAGTTGAACTATGGCCTAACTGTTTTACTTTTGGGGAAACGAGGCGTCACCTGCAACTCATGTAGGCCTTTAACTTGTGATCCTTCTGCCTGAGCCTCCCTATTATTGAGATTACAGATATTTGTCACCAGTCAGTTTGAATTTTTTGTTTCGTATTTTACCCCAGGTACCAGAGACAGGAATCAGGGCTTTAAACGTGCTGGGTAAGCACTATTCTCCTGAGACACCCATTCAGCATATTGGCTTTTGTTCTTTCTGTTTTTGTTTCCAGACAGGGTTTCTGTGTCCTTGGCTTCCTGGTACTTGCTCTGTAGACCAGGCTGGCCTAACACTCAGAGATCTGCCTGCCTCTGCCTCACGAGTGCTGGAATTAAAGGCGTGCACCACCATCAGCTGGCTTTTTTTTTTCAAGACAGGGTTTCTCTAATCGTCCTGGGACTAACTCTTGTAGACCAGGCTAGCCTTGAACTCACAGAGATTCACCTGCCTCTGCCTCCTAAGAGCTGGGATTAAAGGTGGGCACCACCACTGGCCAGCGGCCTATTTTTTTTTTTTTTGTTTTTGTTTTTGTTTTTCGAGACAGGGTTTCTCTGCAACTTTTTTAGAGCCTGTCCTGGAACTAGCTCTTGTAGACCAGGCTGGCCTCGAACTCACAGAGATCCGCCTGCCTCTGCCTCCCGAGTGCTGGGATTAAAGGCGTGCGCCACCACCACCCGGCTCGGCCTATTTTTTTTAATAGATTGTATGTATGTATTACTTAATGTGTGTGTGTGTATGACTGAGTGTACACATATGCACCACATTCATAGAGTGCCCAGGGTAGCCAGAAGACATCAGATCCTTTAGAACTAGAATCACAGACATTTGAGCCACTGGTCTGGGGTACTGGGAACCAAACCTAGGTCCTCTGAGAGATTAGCAAGTGTGCCAGAGTGCTGGTGCAAGTGTTTAATGTCAGCACTCTGCAGGCAGAGAGGAGGCAGATCTCTGTGAGTTCAAGACCACCCTGGTCTTCATATCAGACAGGGCTATATAGTGAGACCCTGTCTCAAGAAACAAAAGCAAGGGTAGCAAGTGCTCTTAACTGCTAAACTATCTCTCCAGACACATTGGCTTAATTTCCGATTCTAGAATTGGACAAATCTTTTCCACACAACAGAAGTGAGTGTTCTCCTACACATTACTCTCCACTCATCAGGGATAAGAGGCGGGGCAGCCAAAGCCCACAGTCCAACCTCACTGCATGCAATGGGGGACCAGGATGGGCTGGGACAGTCTAGGTTCTAGACTGAAGATAAGCCAAAGAGCTGGGCGGCACAGAAGCCAGCATGACCTCAGCAAAACATGCGCACCAGGCCTCCTGCCAGACCACCGACGTGCTGGAGAACTGGTAGAGATGGCACACGTCCTTACCTGGTTTCCTTCTCAGTCAAGGTGACCTTCTCAGTGAGGTAGTCAAAGAGCTCCCCTCTCTTCATCCTGTGGGAACAAAGTGTTCCTTACCTGCCCCCAGATCTGTGTTCCCACCCTGATGCCATCAAAGACAAGGTGGGCTGTTCCTCTGAGGGCAGGAACCCCTGGGAGGGAGTGGAGGGGCTCTCTGGGAAGAACTGAAAGAAAAGCAAAAGGCTGAGAAAACGCAACGTCCCTGCTTATGGAAATGCTTGGCACCCTGGGAATTCGTCAGTACTGGGAGTGGGTGATAGGTATCAGGGTCTCTGGACTTGGGAATGTTTTTGCCAGGAAGCAAATGGAACGAAATCAACAGTGTAAGTGTTGGAGAAGCCAAGTTTGCCCATTATATATGCAAAGAGCCAGCAGCGGCAGCATAAACCTGTAACTCTAGTACTTGGTAAATGGCAGCAGGAGAATCAATCAGGAGTTCAAGACCCGCCTCAGCTACATAGTGACTTGGGCTACATGGAACTCTTTGGAGAAATGACTCAGAAGTTAAGAGCACTTACTGTTCTTCCGGAGCTGGGTTTGGTTCCCAGCACCCATGTCAAGCTGCTCACAATTGTCTATAACTGTAGCTCCAGGGGATTCAGAACAGCCTCTGTCCTCCACAGGCACGTGCACGCGCGCGCGCGCACACACACACACACACACACACACACACACCCTCGCCTAATTTTTTAAAGGTTTATTTATTAATTATGTATACAGCATCTGCCTGCATGTATACCTGAAGGCCAGAAGAGGGCACCAGATCTTATTACAGATGGTTGTGAGCCACCATGTGGCTGCTGGGAATTGAACTCAGGACCTTTGGAAGACTGGTCAGTGCTCTTAACCCCTAAGCCATCTCTCAGCCACACACCCTCACCTAATTAAAGATAATATAAATAAATGGTTTAAGCTAGGCAGTGGTGACTCATGCCTTAATCCCAGCACTTGGGAGGCAGAGACAGGTGAATCTCAATGAGTTCAAGGTCAGCCTGATCTACAAAGTGAGTTCCAGGACAGTTAAGACTGTTACATAAAGAAACCCTGTCTCAAAAAAGCAAACAAACAAACAAACAAACAAACAAATAAATAAATAAAGGTTTAAATAATGGAGGAACAGGCCAGTCCTGGTGGCGAAGGCCTTTAACCGCAGCCCTTGAAAATGCCCTGATGGCTTACCTACAGCTGGATCTCATGGAGGCATTTTCTCAATTGAGGCTCTGTCCTCTCCAGGGACTTTAGCTTGTGTCAAGTTGACAAAAAACTACCCAGAACAGGTGTCCTCTCTGTACGTCACAGCCAATGTAAGGAAAGGATTTGCTTGAGACAACTGACAGCCTTGTAGTGTTGAAACATTTCCTATTGTAGCTGCTGAATCCTTTAATACTTTCTGTTTTCTCTCTTCTCTCATTGTCTATATAAGAGAACTTTGAGACAGGGACCCACGCTGCTGCCAGGCTAACCTCAAATCTGTACCAGTAATCCATCCTCCTGCTTCATCCTCCTGCATGCTTGGATTATGGGACTGTGCCGCTGTGCCCAGTTCTATCTTCCATTTAACCACAGGATGGGCTGCTAGGCCCCCTCTCCTGCCCTGCTGTAACCATCCCTGCTGTACTCACAGGGCCCTGTCCTGAGTAACCTCTGGGGGCAGCTCAAATATCTTTAACCTTTAGAGAGGTGGCTTGGAGAAGCTATTTTTACTGGTGTCCCAAGGAGCCCTACAGGGTAAAACCAGATTGCTCTAGCAGTGACCACATTCTAGATCAGAAAGCTAAAGACTGAACTGAATATTTTTTTTTTGTTTTTTGTTTCTTGAGATGAGGTGTGTCTTTGTAGCACAAGCTGGCGTCAAACTTTTGATCCTTTGGTCTCAGCTTCCTAAGAGCTGGTATTGCAGATATGCGCCACCAAGCCCAGTTCCGAAGAGCAAGCCTTTCCTCTCCTTCCTTCTCCTCTTCCATCCTCTGATCCCTCCCTTCCCATCCACTCCCTTCTTTCCTTTGTTTTTGAGACAGGGTCTCAGTATAGACTCTGATTGGCTGACTCACTATGTAGATCAGACAGGCCCCAAACTCACCGAGATTCACTGTCTTTTGCCTTCCAAGTGCTGGGGTTAAAGGCATGTACCACCACGCCCAGAGGAAATTTTTTATTTCCTCCCTCCCTCCCTTCCTTTCTCTCTCCCTTCCTTCATCATCATAATTATTATTATTACTATCTGTTTTTTTTTTAGTTTTTTAAAGGTTTTTATTTATTATGTATGCAGTGTTCTGTCTGCATATATGCCTACTCGCCAGAGAGGGCACCAGATCTCCTTACGGGTGGTTGTGAGCCACCATGTGGTTGCTGGGAATTGAACTCGGGACCTCAGGAAGAGCAGTCAGTGCTCTTAACATCTGAGCCATCTCTCCAGCCCCCTCTGGTGTTTTTTTTTAGATTACTTCTAGCAGAAGTTTTCTTTTTTTAATATTTATTTATTTATTATGGATACAATATTCTGTCTGTGTGTATGTCTTCAGGCCAGAAGAGGGCACCAGACCTCATTACAGATGGTTGTGAGCCATCATGCTGGGAATTGAACTCAGGACCTTTGGAAGAGCAGGCAATGCTCTTAACCACTAAGCCATCTCTCCAGCCCCCCTCTGGTGTTTTTTGAGACAGATTTTTTTCTCTGTGTCTTGGAACTCACTCTGTAGTCCAGCTGGCCTCAAACTCAGGATTTGCCTGTCTCTGCCTCCAAAAGGCATCTATCACCACCACCTGGCAATTATTTTTTCAAATAGAAACTGATGGTAAGTCTGCAGTGCACAGTTCCCATGCACTTTGTGTTGTTATCATTTGTTCCCTTTTGTTTTTTGAGACAGGGTCTTGTCCAGGGTGGTCCGATACTCAGCATGTATCCCTGGATGGCCATGAACTTGAAGCAATTCCCCGTCTCAGTTTCTGAGAGCTGAGATTACAAGCATGTGCCACTAGCCTGGCAGTGGTGGCGCACACCTTTAATCCCAGCACTTGGCAGGCAGAGGTGGCAGATCTCTGTGAGTTCAAGGCCAGCCTGGTCTATGGAAATAGTTCCAGGACAGCCGGGGCTAGACAGAGAAACCCTGTCTCAGAGAACCAAATAAAACAAAAACAAACAAACAAACAAACAACAAAAAAAACACCAAGTTTGTGCCAGTATGTCAGGTTTTGTGTTGTTTATATTTGATGCTTAGTGTTAAAGACCTCCTGTCCCTTGTCCTGTTGGTGCAAACACAGAGTGATGATACTGGTCTTTGAACAACACCCTAAATGTCACCTCAGCCACGGGCTTCTCTCTCCCATATTCCTTTTTCCACCACCCAGCTGCTCTTTCCACTCTTTCCTCCCTTAATTCATCCCCAGAGACCAACTAGTACCAGGAGTGGAGGTCACACCTGTAATTTCAGCACTCTAGGGGTTGAAGCAGGAGGATCATGAGTTCAGTCTGGGCTAAGTATGGCCTTCATAAAGAGGTGTTGCCTCCAACAAAAAAAAAAAAAAAAAGAAGGAAGGCCTGGGCAGTGGTGGCGCACACCTTTGATCCCTGGGAGGCAAGTAGATCTCTATGGGTTTGAAGCCAGCCAGCCTGGTTTAGAGAGTTCCAAGACAGCCAGAGCTACACAGAGAGAAACCCTGTCTTGAAATGCCCAAAGACAAACAAGCAAAACAAAAAACATATAATCAAACTGAAGCCAGGCATGGTGGCAATGTCTTTTACCATAGCACTTGGGAGTCAGGCGCAAGTGGATCTCTGTGAATTTAAGGCCACCGTGGTTTACAGGGTGTCCAGAGCTACCCAAAAGGACCCTGTCTAAAAGAAACTTTTTAATTAAGAAAATATATAACTTTTCCATAAGTGGTATTCTAGGTTTCAAAAACTCGATTTTGCCTGGTGTTTCATCATGGGGGTTGGGAGGTTGATGCTGGTCCCCTGACAGCCTGGTGGGGCCCCGTGGAGAGCTCCAGGGTTGGGTACTTACAGATCAAATACCAAGAAGAAGAAAGTGTTGGTCTCGTAAGTGTCCTTCAGCTGTACTGAAATGGAAAAGGCTAGCTGGTCTCAAGGAGCAGAGGAGCCTTGGCATGGGCCACGGGGCACAGGGACCAGGCAGGCTGGCTCCAGAGGCAGGAGGAGGGCAATCACTGAGGTGTGGGAAGGACCCCTTCCTCACCTGCACCCAACCCTATCTATCCCCACCCTGTCTGAGTAGAGAGGGTGGCACCTGTGACCTCGAGCCGCAACAACGGGCTGGCAGTCACTGAACACAAAGTGAAGATGGACGAGTATCGCTGATCACGAGATGGCTCTCATGCCCTGACTTGGGTGGGATATTAGGGCAGAAGCACCACAAAGCACACGGCTATGGCTTGTGCCAGGGGTGGTGGGGCAGGAAGGAGCCACTCACTGATGTTGGGGTGTCCAGAGACCTTCTGCAGGATGTCCACCTCCTTCAGTGTGGCTTCCCGAAGCTCCTGTATCTCCTTGGAGCTGAAGCTGCCTCCGCCTGTGATGTCAATGATTTTGACAGCATATTCCTGGCAAGTAGGTTTGTGGATACAGCGCCTGACCACACTGCTGACTCCCCTGTGGGCAGAGAAGAAATGGCCTTGGCACCCCACACTCCAGGGGAGCCCCTTACTAAAGGCACTACAGGGACTAGAGAAAGGTCTGTAATTAAGAGCACTTGCTCTTTCAGAGGACCTGGGTACAGTTCTCACATAGCTACGGACAAGGGATCTGACACCCACTTCTGACCTCTAAGGACACCAGACATGCATGGAGTACACAAACATACTGGCGAAACACTCATATTCAGAAAATAAAATTAAAATCAGTCCGTCAGTCAAAGGCACAGATGTTCTGCCCTATGTTGTAACACATACTTCTCACCCTAAGCAGAGGAACAAAGGGGACAGAAATGGGGCCAGGGCTGAGAGTGGCACCAATCTTTCCCATCATAGGTAAAGGTGAGGTCAGGATTTCCGCAGGGGGTCTGAGTCTTACCTGCCCAAGATCTCCTTGGGCTCATAGTTCTCATAGAAGGTCTGTGCAGAATGGGAGTCAGGGAGGGCTTCATCCCGGGTCATGCTCAGGTAGGTCTCAGGGGAATCTCAAGGGCCTCTGAAAGGGGTGCAGAAAGAAGCGGTCAACTCCCCACTCCTCCCACTTTTTCTTTCTTTCCTTTCTCTTTTATTCGTTATTTCGTTTTATTTATTTATTTGAGACAGGGTTTCTGTGTAACTGCCCTATCTGTCCTGGAACTAGCTCTTGAACACCAGGCTGGCCTCAAATTTACAGAGATCTATCCAATCTGCCTCCTGAATACTGGGATTAAGGGCGTGCACCACCACTGCCTGGCTCTTTCTTTCTTTCCTTCCTTTTTTTTCTTTATTCCTTTCTCTTTCTCTCTCTTTCTTTCAACTTATTTATTTAGTATGTATACCATGTTCTATCTGCATGTGTCCCTGCAGGCCAGAAGAGGGCACCAGATCTCCTTACAGGTGGTTGTGAACCACCATGTGGTTGCTGGGAATTCAGGACCTCTGGAAGAACAGTCAGGCTCTTAACCGCTGAACCACCTTTCCAGCCCCCATTTTCTTTTTTAAGATTTTTTAAAAAGCATATAGGGCTGGGCTGTGGTGGTCAATGCCCTTAATCCCTTTTTTGTTTATACAAAGTCCCATATAGCCCTGGCTGGCCTAGAACTTGTTATGTAGACCAGGCTGGCCACTGGCCTGTTTGTTTGGTAGTTTTTTGTGTGTGTGTGTGTGTGTGTGTGTGTGTGTGTGTGTGTGTGTGTGTGTGTGTCTGTGTTTTGGAGACAGGGTTTCTCTGTGTAGCCTGACTGTCCTGGAACTCACTCTGTAGGCCAGGCTGGCCTCAAAGATCCGCCTACCTTTGCCTCTGGAGTGCTGGGATTAAAGTTGTGCACCATCACTTCCTGGCTCTCTTATTTTTATTTTTAGGTGCTGGGGGATAGAACCCAGAGCCTTGCGCATGCCAGGCAAGCACTCAAACACTGAGCTACACCATCAGCCCAGAGTCTGGGTGATCAGGCTTGGATGTGGAGAAGCTAAGCTGACCCATCTTGTACCAGGAACATAGAGACCCCCCCTACCAGGAAACTGAACTCCTCCTCCAGACCAAGGGTTTGAGAAAGGCAGAATATCATCCAGCAATAGGAAGAGGCAAGCAGGCAACAGCATATGCTTCCAGTCCACTTGTGGGAGCCCCAGAAAAGCCTGGTGTCCCAAAGGGCCCAATTTGCTGACCAGACACGCAGCAGTCCTGGCTGCCTCAAGCTGGCTGTTGCTGGAAGCCTGGTGTCCCAGATACTGGGTGCCTGGTTACCAAGAGAAGGTTTAGAATAACAACTGTCTCCTTTGCCAATAACAGGAACCTGGCCTGTTGCACATAACAGCCAACAGAACCTGAAGATGTTAGTTCCCCTCAACAACCAGCCTGTTTGCTGAAAGGTCATTGTAAAGCTCCAAGATGGGCATTTGTGACCCTCATTTATTATGACAGTCACACCATATCCCTTGCATAAGCATAGAGCAATTCTGGGCCCACACCGGACCAAGATGACATCCTGAGCCAGGCTGGCTACACTCACATTTTCGGATAATGTATGTGTCCATCTCCCCGTTCCTAGGGCTTGACTAGAGCCAACAATGGTTCTCTATTTACTGCTTCATTTAGCCCTTTACACTTGTTCTTAGAATCACTGTAGAGGGAAGCATTCTAAAGAAAAGTAGGTGGTCCAAAATTCTGAAACCTACTATCCCTCCCAGAAAGCTAATCAAAGGGCATAACCAGCTGCGTGACCTGCAGGTCACTGCCCGACAGGTGTTCTGAGAACCCGTGGTCTCCCAGGTCTCAAGAGAAATGGGTCAAACAGATCTGAGGCTTTGTCTTTGCCTCAAAACCCCACCGCTCCCCGACTGCTGCCTCGATACTCACCGTTATGTCCTTGTAGGCTCTTAAATGGAAATAAGAATTCCAAGGTCCTGGAGCCCTTTGGAGACTGAGGAGCGTGAAGGACCGAAGCGGTGTGGTGAGCAGCTACTTATGCTTGGAGTTGCTATCTTTTTCTACTTCTGGGGCTTGGTACTTGGTGATGGAAGGCTGGCCGGCCAAAAATAAACCACAACTGCAAACCCGGGATGCAGGCCAAGATAAAGTAGGGAGAGGGCCTGGGGCGAAACAGCATCAGGGGCACCACCTGGTGGAGGCTAGGGGAAGCTCGGATGGTTTTTGTAATTTTCATCATGTGTATGTGCACACATGAACGCACATGCCCAGAGAGGGCAGAGGTGCTGGATTTCCCTGGGGCTAGAGTTATACATTGTTTTAGCTACCTGATGTGGGTGCTAGAAATCAAACTCTGGAGAAGCAGCGTACGACCTTACTGGATGAACCAGTTCTGCTGTTTTTTTTTTTTTTTTTTTTTGTCGTTTTTAAGATTTATGTGTATGATGCCAGGGGGTGGTGGCGCACACCTTTAATCCCAGCACTCAGGAGGCAGCGGCAGAAGGATCTCTGAGTTTGAGGCCAGTCGGGCCTACAAAGCGAGTTCCACTACAGTCAGAGCTATACAGAGAAATACTGTCTCGAAAAACAAACCAACAAATGATGTGTATGGATCTTTTGCTGGCAGCATGTATGCACACCACAGGAATGTCTTACACCCTCAGAGGTCAGAAAAGGTCATTGGATCCCCTGGAACTGGAGTTATAGACTCTCGTGAGTCAGTATGAGTCTGGGAAACTGAACGCAGGTCCTCTGAAAGAGCAGCAAGTGTTCAACATGAGCCCTCCATCTCTAGGGCCTGGAAACACCAACTCTGAAAAGGAGCACACTGTTGTTTTTAAAGTCTTGCTACACAGCCCTGACTACCCTCAAATTTGCATGCCTGCCTCTGCCTTCCTGTGCTGGGATTACTGGTAGACACCACCAAGCATGGCAATGACCTTTTACTTCTCCTCGGATTGAGTGCTACATTTGACTCAGCCACATGTGAGACAGACTGGCTCAAACTTGTGCCAATCTTCTTGCCTGCTTCCTAAGTACTGGGATTACATGGACCACCATGCCCAGTCTGGTTTAAACCTGGAGCAATCCCTGAAGAATTAGGCTAGAGCTTGGAGCACTGGGATGAGCTTTCCCGAGGAGCTGAGTTTAATACCAAACATAGAGGGTGTGTGGGTTTAGCCTAGTTTTGCAAGTAGAAATATCCAAACACAGAAACTACTTGTACAGAGGATGGCAGCACAAGCCTCTAATCCCAGCACTTGGGAGGTCGATGCAGGATAGTCAGTTAGGCCGATTTGGACTACATAGGGAAAGCCCTATCTCAAAGGGAAACAAAACAAAAAGGCTTCAGAGTGTGTGTGGGGGTGGTGGTGGTGGTGCATGCCTTTAATTCCAGCACTCAGGAGGCAGAGATAGGCAGATCTTTTTGGGTTCAAGGTCTACAGATAGTTCTGGGACAGCCAGGGCTGTTACAGAGAAATACTGACTAGGAGAGGAAAAAAAAAGGTGGTTGGGGAGTAAGAGGGGTTCTTAGTGCAGTGACACACACAGGAGGCCCACCCTGTAGTATGTCTTGCTTAGCAATTACCCACGTGACCTGCTGGCATGGGTGAAGATTGGCCCCAGGGCCTGAATGCTAGGAAAGCATGCAGTCACCAAGTGTCACACACAGTCCCTAACACATCATCAGCGCGTGCTAAAGGTTAACAAAAATGTACTCTTCCATTAAAGGGTTAAGATTCCACACATACAGAACTTTAGTCCCAGTACTCAAAGAGGAAGAGGCAGGCAGATCTGTGAGTTAAGACAGTCAAGGCCCCCATTACATACATTGCCTTGAAAAAAACAAAAGGACCCCATATGAAAACATG
Organism: Arvicola amphibius; assembly: GCF_903992535.2. Lineage (NCBI taxonomy): Eukaryota > Metazoa > Chordata > Mammalia > Rodentia > Cricetidae > Arvicola > Arvicola amphibius. Next base: position 87,938,158 of record NC_052056.1, read on the forward strand.
GGGGGGCTAAAGACAGGGTTCAGTGGTTAGGAGCACCGCCTCCTTTCGAGCACTCAGGATGTTTCTAGCACCAACATGGTTGCTCTCAGCTGTATGTACTCCAGTTCCAGGAAGAACTGGTTTTCTGGCTTCTAAGGATACTACACACAAGGCACACTTGTATACATCCAAACAAACATTCACACACAAACAAAAAACTTGTAAACGAGCCATTTGGCAGGGAAAAAAACCCTTGAGGATCAGTACCTTTTGAAGTGAAGAAAAAAATGAGCTCAATGTTGCACCTTTCTCTCAAAAGCTGTATGCTGTGCCAACTGTCTTAAGAGTGTGAAGCCAGGCAGTGGTGGTGCACGCCTTTAATCCAGCACTCAGGAGGCAGAGGCAGGAGGATCTCTGTGAATTCGAAGCCAGCCTGGGCTACAAAGTGAGTTCCAGGACAGTCTCCACAGCTACAGAGATACCCTGTCTCTAACACCCCCCAGTGTGAGGCCATGCTCTAACCAGTGAGGCACAGGATGTCTTTGCCATAGTAATAAAAAAAAGGGATCCTTAGTGGGTGTGCTTGCCTGCAGGATTTCACATTGCTATGCACCAGGTACAAGTTTATGGGACCCTGGAGCAGCTAAAACCATAAATGAGCACCATGGTTGACAATGAGCTTTATGAAGTCGCAGCTGAATTAATTTTATGCCTGAGGATCTTGATAACATGAGGAAATATATTGAAGGGTCCAGCATTAGGAAGGTTGAGAACCACTAGACTAGATGAATCAAAAGACGTGCTGATATAGCTGTGTCCTTGTACAAACTCTATTATGTTGAGCAAGCATACAAAACCCATGACCCCACAATAAAGACAACTACCACACCTCAGAATAAAAGTTTTATTTTCGTTAACTCACAAAAAAAACAATACAGTTGATTCAGGGAGGTCATCACTTGCCCAGTCCCCAACACTATGAGCCTCAGGGAATACTATCTATACAGTTAGAACTCCTTCGTGGCTGCTCTGAAGCAATGGAGCTGTTAGAAATAGGTTTACTCAGGGTCCACACGTGCACTATTACGTAGGGCCACTTCAATTTCTTCAGTTTAAACTTCTTGATTAAATTAAACCTGTTAAAAGAAAAGGTTAAGTCAGACGACAACCAACAATGCGCAGATACACTGTTTACTTTTCCAAGACAATTAAGTTTTCCTTCAATCAAACTTCAATTCCATTCTTACCATGATGAAGACTGGTGTGTGCGTTTTTAGAGAAAAGGCCTGAAGCAGAAATTTAGCTAAAGAGTTCTAATCATCTCAGCACTCGAGAGGCAGAGGCAGGTTGATCTCTGTGAGTTCGAGGCCAGCCTGGTCTACAAGAGCTAGTTCCAGGAGAGGCTCCAAAGCTAAAGAGAAACCCTGTCTCAAAAAACAAAAAACAAAAAAAAAAGTTCTAATTTTGGACAAGTAACACTGCTCTCTCCCATAGGCTGGGAAAACAAAACCAAGCACTGCAGTGAGTCAGTGAACTGCTGAAATTACGAGGGAAACCACAGAACCACTGGAGTCTTCACTCCAAAACCCCACAGGGTGAGGACTATCAACCACTCGGGGCAGATGACAGGTCACCTACCATTTGCAATTCTGCACTGCCGCAGCACTTCGTTGAAGCCCTCGCAGAGCTTGACGTCACTCTGGTTCTGGGCACACTCCAGGAACTGTTTGATCTCAAGAGAGCAAGGTCCAAAAGACTGCTGGTTCATCACCTGGGCTCCCTGAGGCTCCTGCCAAGTCACAACATTAGGTATGAGAAGTTTGCTTGGTATACACAAGGCTCTGGACTTGATCCTAACATTGTAAACACAAAAAAGAGAAAAAACAAACAAACCAAACCAGAGCCAGGAGGTGGTGGTGTACAACTTTAATCCCAGCACTCAGAGGTAGAGACAGATAGAGTTCTAGACCAACCTGTCCTACAGAACTAGTTACAGGACACCAAAGGTTACACACACACAAACACATCCGAACAAGTTCTTTTAGCGACTGCACTACAGTATGGCTTGCGAGTCCGGCAAGGGGTTGGAGGTTGAAATACACAAAGACTCAGGTCATCCTTGAAACAAGAATGCCTCCTTTATTGTGCTCAGGGGCAGCTTATATAGTGTTCTGGCCACAGCCCATCTCTTGGGATCTTTCAGCTGCAGGCCCACCAGAAACCATGCCCCTGCCATCAGGCTTGTGCTCTGAGCAGCTGCAAGCATAGGAAAGACAAGCTGTTTCTTCTGGCACAGGAAATTCAGGGTCTCGGAGTCCACAGTCGCCAACAAGTTCTATCAAAACAAGCAACAAACCTGGCCAGGAACTCAATAGTATGTGTGCTTTGCCCAGGGATTGAACCCCAGCACCACAACGTACAAAAAAGGCCATTCTTAAAGAAAAATAGGATCATTACTGGAAAGACATGGACAAGAACTTCAAATGCACCAGATTTCAAGAGATTACATGCTTCTTAGTACACACAAAATCCACAGATGCACAAGAGGGCAGAAACTATCAGGTCAGGAGTCACAGGCTGTGAACGGGACTTGTGATTATGTAACCGAGACTGAACTGAAAGGCCAGGCCTCATGGCTGTAAATCCAATGCTTGAGAAGCCAACCAAGGAGACAGCTACAGACTTGGAGCCAGCGTCGGTCACACACTGAAGACTGTCTCCGAGTGAAGCATAGGAATCCAGTTAGCCAAGATAAACTCTTAAAGCCAAGGCAGGATTGCCATAAATTCAAGGTCAGCTTTAGTCAGATTCTCTCAAAAACAAAATCACCTAGAGGGAAAATGGCCATCTTCCAGTAAGTTGGGCTGGACTGTGACAATTCCAGTCTGCTCTACTTACTGGTGCTCGCCTAAGGGTCTAACTCAAACCACACTACGTGTGTGATGCTCACACACTAGTGTGTGGATGGGTGTGCCCACAGGAGCCCAAACAAGACATGGGTGGCCTTCCCTCTACCACTCTCCATCCTACTGCCTTGAGACAGGCCTCTCACTGAAACCCGTCATCTCATCTCAACTGCCAGCTGGCCAAGCTGTGGGTCTGCTCATCTCCCCTCCACAATGCAGGAGACGCACATATGCATGGCTATGCCCAACTCTTTGTGGGTTCATGGGATTTGAACTCAGGTCTGCATGGCTTCAGAGTAGGTGCTTACTCACTGAACCACACCCCAGCAAACCCCTACTTTAAAGGGGTGAGGTGGGGAAGCACCACTTTGTACTGCACTCCTAAAATTAAACAAACACAGCTCCTACGTAAAAGATGTTTACCAGCTGCCAAGTTCTCTCAGAAGACACAAGCACACAAAGGAAAAGCGGCCCCAGATCCTACCTGGTAAGTGATGTCAGGCCTCGCAGGCTCAGCACTGCCACCTCCACTGAAGGCCCCGGTGACGGCATGACCCAGGGTGTGGCCCACTGCAGAGCCCACAGCCACACCGGCTGCAGTGGTCGCCATCTGGGCCATCAGGCCTGGCTGCCGGGGGGCAGCCGCAGGTGAGCCAACTGCAGATGGTGCAGTCGCTGTTGCTGGAGGATGAGCTGCAGGCGCTTGTCGGGGAGCAGGCCTCATCTGAGGGGCCCGGCTAGGAAAGAAAAGAACCAAACTCATCAGTTCCCAGTTCCAAATGGCTCTGGAAGTTACTGAAGAAGTGGAAGAAGCCAGGTTCAGAGGCACACACCTGTACTGCCAGCACCAGGATGGAAGAGACAGAAGAATCAATAGGCCAAGGTCATCCTACACAGTCATTTCTTCTTCTACATCATTCTTTTTCAGAGCATAAAAATTGCAACACTGGAGGTTAAGAGTACTGACTGCTTTTCCAGAGGTCCTGAGTTCAATTCCCATTAACCACCGTGTGGCTCACAACCACCTATGAGATCTGCAGCCCTCTTCTGACTTGTACACGCCAGCAGAATATTGGTTTTTGTTTGTTTTTGATTTTTTTTAATATTTATTTATTTATTATGGATACAATATTCTGTCTGTGTGTATGCCTGCTGGCCAGAAGAGGGCACCAGACCTCATTACAGATGGTTGTGAGCCACCATGTGGTTGCTGGAAATTGAACTCAGGACCTTTGGAAGAGCAGGCAATGCTCTTAACCTCTGAGCCATCTCTTCAGCCCCCTGTTTTTGATTTTTTGAGACAGGATTTCTCTGTAGTTATTGGTGCCTGTCCTAGAACTAGCTCTTGTAGACCAGGTTGGCCTACAACTCACAAGATCCGCCTGCCTCTGCCTCTGCCTCTGCCTGCCTCCCAAGTGCTGGGATTAAAGGTGTGAGCCACCACTGCCCAGCCAGCAGAACATTGTATGCATAATAAATACATTTAAAAAAATTGCAACACTCCCTCCTTTGCTTTCCTCCCTCCTTGACTGACTGCAAACTCGTGGCTTCTTTTTTCATTAACTGATGCATATATGTGTACACATAGACATTCTTATATATGATCTCAGTCTGTATGGTACTCGTATGCATGTTTTCAGGGCCGACCTCTTGGTATTGGGTAACTAATGGGTGTGTCCTCACTGGGGAAGACTATCTCTCCTGCTCTGGGCATTTCTCAGTTGCTTGTAGCTCCTGCTGAAGGCTGAGCCTTCGGGTTTTCCACCGTACTTAGGCGTATCTACTGTCATCCTTGTTCTACAGCGTGATTTTAAAGGATATCCTCCTCTCAAAAAATAAAAACAAAAACCAACCAACCAACCAAAAATCAAATAAATGCCCTAGCCAAAACAAGAGCGAGTTCTACCTATGAATCCTAAACCAGCCTCACCCAGTACTGGGATTACAAGCATTTTCACCCTGCCTCTCTTCATTTTAAATCTATCTTATGATTGTTTACAGGCATGTATGTCTGTGTACCACCTGCATGCCAGAAGAGAGTTTTCAATCACCTAGAGTTGCTGGGAATCAAACCTGGGTCCTCAGAAAGATCATCAGCCAGTGTTTTTAACTATAAAGCCAACCTTCCAGTCTTTAAATCGTTTTTTGTTCGTTTGTTTTTACTGACAGGTTTTGTGTATGGCCCTGGCTGTCCTGGAACTCACCTTCTCTCCTAGTCGCTGGAGTTAAAGGTGTGTGCTACAACTGCCTGGCATCACCATCCACATGCGGGAAGACTACAGAAACTTGTTCTCATTAACACTGTGCCTCTCATGTACATACATATACAACATTGTGCCTCTTATATATACATATACAACATTCTGTCTCTTTAATCTTTTGGGTAAGGTCCATCATCCCATTTTGTCCCCCCCAAGACAAGGTTTTCTTTGTGCAACCTGGTTGTTCTATAATTGGCTCTGTAGACGAGGCTGGCCTCAAACTCATTTATTTATTTATTTATTATGTATACAATATTCTGTCTGTGTGTATGCCTGCATGCCAGAAGAGGGCACCAGACCCCATTAGAGATGGTTGTGAGCCACCATGTGGTTGCTGGGAATCGAACTCAGGACCTTTGGAAGAGCAGGCAATGCTCTTAACCTCTGAGCCATCTCTCCAGCCCCTTGGGCTCAAACTCATAAAGATCCACCTTCCCCCTTCTCTGGAGTGCTGGGATCAGAAGTTTTAAAAAACCAAGTATAAACAATTTTGTCTTTTTTTTTTTAAAAAAAATACTTTCATATATCCACATGGTTCACAGTATCTTTAAAGAACAGTTATTCCAATACTCCTAAAACATCAGCTTTAAGTGGGAAAGGGAGAGAAATGCCTCAACAGTAATAATTGTTCTTCCACAAGCACAAGTTAGGTTCCCAGCAGCTCTTAACCACCCGATGCAAATCCCAGCTCCAGGTCATCTGACAGCTCTGACCTCCCAAGGCTCACAAACCCACTTAACAAAAAAGAAAAAAAAAAAGAAAAACAAAAAGATCTAGAATTTAAGCCAGATGTGGTAGTGCACACCTTTAATTCCAGCACTCTGAAGGCAGAAGCAGGTGGATCTCTCTAGTTCTAGGCCAACCTAGTATACATATGAATTCCAGGACAACCAGTGCACAGAGAAACTCTGTACCAAAAATAAATAAATAAATAAATAAATAAAATGAAGAGCTTGAGAGCTGATGAAATACTTCCAGGTGAAAGGTGCCTGCTGCCAAGCCTGACAACCTCAGTTCAATTCCTGGAGTCCACAAGGAAGGAAATAAGCAACTCCCACAAGTTGCCCTGTGACCTTCACACAGGTACACAAACCAATTTAGACTTAGAATTTGGGTTAACAAACATTTTCCTAGCAGGCATTGAGACCCTGGTTGACTAAAGTAGGAAGAGAAAATATATAGAAAGCAAAAATATATCTGTAGTCCAGCGGGGGGACAAGATCATTAGCACATGACTTTAGGACCAGCTTGGACAATATAGAGAGATAGCCAAAAGTCAACAAAATCCAAGACAGTCATGAGATAATGTTTAGAATGTAGATCAAGGCCTTCATTTTACCAATCAAAAAAGATGAAGGCAGCTGGGTATGGCAAAGATGGTGGCCCACACCTTGAATCCCAGCATTCAGGAGGCAGAGGCAGGTGGATCTCTGTGAGTTCCAGGACAGCCAGGGCCACAATGAAACCAACCCAAATCAAAGAGAAAAATTTAGGTGAAGTGACCTGTCTTAACGGCAACTTTTATTAATCTTATTTCTCTTAGTTTTTGGAGACAGGGTCTCTTCATGGGTAGCCTTGAACTGGTGACAGCTCTTGTCTTTGGGGAGACAGTGGTATAGGGGACGATCTTGGTGGGAGATGGGGCATTCCCCTACCATAAAGACAGTCCTCAGATTCCCTTCCAGTAAGACAACAATTTTTAATTTTATACGATTCTATTCCCTAAAAATCTGGAAACTGTCAACAATTTCCTACTTATTTTCACGTGGGCCGCGGAGCTGTCTCAATTGAGCGTTTGTCACTAAATGTAAAATATTCTGGACCAAAGTGATGGAAGGAGAGAACTCTGAATATTAGGCTCACCACACGAGGACCCGTACATAGACAAAATTTATTTATTTTTCTAAAGACCAGCCGTCGGGAAGCGGAGTCAAGAAAATCAAGGAAGGCCAGCCAGGCCCATATGAAGTCCAAGGTTAGCCCGAGGACCTCAAAAACACAGTAAAATAAAACCACCGAAAGAGACCTTCACATAAATCAATTTCTCCTCGCCTCTTTTTGACTATGTCCTCTAAGGCCCGTAAGCAATCTAGGACAAAGGTCACGCTTTAGCGTCCTCTTCCGTAATGCACAGAGCGCGTCCCCGCTCTCGAGGCGCCCTCTTCCCCAAGAGCGGATCCCTTTCCCCGTGTTCGCACTGTCTCACCACCCGCCGGCCGCTCTCTGCCTCCAGAACGTCGCCCTGGCCGCCCTCGCTCAGTCCCCACCCCTAGGGAGGGTCTCACCTGGCCGGAGGGGCCACCCGGGAAGAGCGGCTTCGGCTTCCACGCGGCATCTTAGGTTCTCACACACTCGAAGTCCAAAGACTACGAACTGCGAAATGCCGACGAGCGTCCAGCACCTTCTCTACCAAGGAGAGCGGAAGAGGGGAGGCGGGTTCTCAGAGGGGAAACCAATCAGCGCCCCGGAGGAGCACGAGCGCTGAAGGTCATTGGACGATCCAGACATCAGTAACGGGGAACGCCGGGGGTCCTGCGTCACACGTCGGGAAGTCAAGACCTTGGCGACCAGGCCCTGTAGCTAACCGGAAGTTCCTCGGGTTGCCCTCTCAAATCTCGTCCCCAGATTCTCTGCTGGGTGGTAGCTTTTTGCTTCCGTTGGACGACTGGCTTCCCCCAGTCTCAGGCTGACTTTCATTTTCAGATCCTCCTGCCTCAGCCTCTGGAGGAAACTGGACTGGGGATTACAGGCACGTCGCCATGCCTACTATGTTAACGGGGTTAAATGCAACCTTGAGTGAGTCATCCTTGCCTTGTCTACCAGAGAGGGCCTTGGATTGTTTACTTAACCCTTCTCAGATTGTTTTCTTTTGCAACAAGGCCTTACCTAACGGACGTTGGCCTGCAACTCGCTGTTCTTATGACTCAGTCTCCTAGTGCTGGTGATGCAGGAGAGGCTCATAGTAAAATGGTGTTATAAGAAAAGAATTTACTAGTAAACTTGCTTGGAAATACTAAGCTCCACAAAGTCGAATTTAGCTAAAGGAGCCCTGCCTCCAGTGTGACTGGAAGATAGTGTACTAACCAGGCTTTATTAGAAACTGTGGCAGCCGGTTGTGGTGGCGCACTCCGGTTGGATTTGCTGAAGAAGGCAGAGGCGGGAGGATCACGAGTTGGAGGCAATGGTGTTGGTGAGATGAAGGCGTCGACTGCCAATACTGAGGACCTGAGTTCGATCCCCTGACAGGGATGGAAGGAGCGAATCCACTCCCATGAGTTGTTCTTTGACTTCTAATAGGAAAAGAAGTGGACTGTTACTGAATATGCCTCATTAAAAATTAAAAATTCTAAGATTTCTGATTGTTTCTACTTTGTAGGTGCCTTTGATTGTTATGATTGCTCTTTCGATAACAATTATGCTCCAATTTGCCCTGGAATCATGATCCTGTCTTTATTTTAATTTTTTTTTCTTTTGGTTTTTTTAGAGACAGGGAGCTATGGAGCCTGTCCTGGGACTCACTCTGTAGACCAGGCTGGCCTCGAACTCAGAGAGATCCACCTTCCTCTGCCTCCTGAGTGCTGGGATTAAAGGTATGTGCCACCACTGCCCGGCTATGATCCTGTCTTTTAACTGGGGACATAGACGGCACAGAAATGTTACAGAAATACTTTAATTTTACTTTGTGAGGTTTTCCCGCCCACTAGCTCCCATTGTTTCTCTGAAGGAAGGAAAACAAACTTTTTTTTTTCCCAAATGGAAGGAGGGTGACTGGGATAAGAGGCCTAACTTGACATCAGTGCAGCCATGACAGGCTGCAGACAAACAATACTGGGACTAGGCCTCACCCTTACAGTTAAAAAAAAAAAAAAAAAAAAAAAAAACAGGAAAAGCCACAGGCTGTATCTGTGGGGGACCAATCAGGATTGAGACAAACAAGTACTAGATGCTCCAGGATATTAAGAATAGCCTATTTAACTTATACATTGGTTGCCAATTCCTTTGCAGCAGCGCCAGTACCAATCCCTGTTTGACAAGACTTCTGTTACCCCACTCCTGCCCAATCACGAGTTCAGCCCCCATCTGAATCCAGAACTCCCCTTCCCCATCCTTTATTCTTTAAAAACCACGCCATAGCTGAGCTCAAAGCTCTCCCAGATCCAATGGACAGAGAGCCCAAGCTTGCGCTTGCAATAAAGGTTCTGCTTCTGCATATGAACTTGGACTCCTGGGGGAGCTCATTACGTGGGCATAACAGGATGAATTAATTTGTCTGGCCAGGGCTGGAGAGATGGCTCAGCGGTTAAGAGCATTGCCTGTTTGCCTGTTCTTCCAAAGGTCCTGAGTTCAATTCCCAGCAACCACATGGTGGCTCACAACCATCTGCAATGAGGTCTGGTGCCCTCTTCTGGCCTTCAGGCATACACACAGACAGAATATTGTATACATAATAAATAAATAAATATTAAAAAAAATATGACTGACCGGTCCCAATGTAACAATCCAGACTTGATTATAATTAATATTCTTTAACAATATCTGTTAATGGACATTGCAAATGCATTAAGATGAAAAAGAGAAAAACAGAGTCCTTAGTCACTTCTGTCTAAATTAACATAACTGGTAGTAGATTGGATATTAGTTTTTAGCTCCACCTAGGGTCTAACAGCAAACAAATTCCTTTTGTGTCTAAGGGGATCTTTCAATTCCTGGGCTTTTAGGAAAAACAAAAACAAAACAAAACAAAAAAAAAAAAACCAAGCAGGCACGTTGAACGTGCCCCAGTAAACACATTTCCAAGGTTATCGCGATATTTTTGTAAATGGTGCCTTTTCCCCTTCGCTGCCTAGGTTTTGATTGAACTGACGTTCCTCCCCACCTCAACCCTATTTCCAATCATGCACTCCCTGAGGGAAAACTCTTTTCGTGTATGACAATACACTTATTCTGCCTTCCGTGAAGGCTGTAAGAGCATGCGTGGGCTAGGACACGTCACACCTATTTCATTCAGTCGTCTCTACAATCTGCTAATAGGACTATGACGTCAGGGAACTGAAAACTCTGCTGATTCCCTACAGCTGCTGGAACCCACCTCAATGGCAGTCGCAGCTGCCTTTGTATTGCCTGTGCCTGCTTGGTTGTGGGGATGCAAAAGGAGATTTCTAAAATAACCTGCTGAATAGCTAAAGATGGCAAAAATTAATCAACAAAATGGGAGAGTTAAGAACGACAGTCTTACAAAATAGAGCTACATTATTAGGCTATCTATTGCTCAGACATAATCTTCATTGTCAGCAATTCCCTGGAATGTGTTGTTCCAATATATCAGATTTCTCCCACACCACTGATAACCAAATCAATGACTTACACAGAGAATGTACGGGTTGATTGGCACCTCCTGGCTAAGAAGGTTCTTTCCCTTCGTTGGCTCTCTGATAGTTCTCTCAATCATAATATTTGAGCCCCGTGTTTTTCAATGTACTACTAGCCTTATCACATGCAAGATATTCAATGCCAGAATACTGTTCAACCGACAACCAGCAATGCTTCTCTCATGTCAAAGATTTGGAAGGGTAACATAGGCCAACGGGGGAACGTGAGGCCCAAACAGGAGCAACATACCTTGCAAATCAAGAGGGCCATTATTTTAAACCCCCATACTTTACAAAAAAAATAGGTTTCTTTTCATGAATAAGGTTGCTTCTTAAATCTGATGTGTGATCCCATTAACAAGATGTATATATCCTTATCTTCCTCTTTCATTGTATTTTTCTAACAATCTCTAACAGCCAATTCTCTCGCCTCTGTAAACACACAGCTATTTTCTATTAATCTATTATCTTTCCCACATAAAAGAGGCTGCAAAAGTCTAGTAAGGGGTTGCTTTTTTTTTTTTTTTTAATGATTTATTTATTTATGCAGTATCCTGGCTGTAGGCCAGAAGAGGGCACCAGATCTCATTACAGGTTGTGTGAGCCACCACTTGATTGCTGGAAATTGAACTCAGGATCTCTGGAAGAGCAGTTAGTGCTCTTAACCGCTGGGCCATCTCTCCAAACCAGGGGTTTGCTTTTTAAATGCCGATTTAGGTTAGACAGCCGGCTGGCCAGTAAGGAGTGTACCTCTAAATCAAAGGTTGCTTTGATTAGACAATCATGACTTTAGTCTTTCTCCTTGCAAGTTTCAGGTTTAACACTTATTAATACAGTCGGCATGGCGACACATACCTCTAATGCCCCAATCAAATTTACTTGAGAGGCTGAAGCAGGAGAATCTCAAAATCAAGAACAGCCTGAGTAGTGGAGTAAGCCAATTGTCTATTGGATGCAAAAACCTAAGTATCCCTCACAGAATCTAAGAACAAGCTTTGACAGAGCAATCCCAAGAACTTCTGGTTAGCTACAACGCCCCGTCGCCAGGCAACTTCCCGGCGTGGGGTGCAGCCGCTGCCAGTTACTGACGTCTCGCTCTTCCAATGACCTTCAGCGTCCGTGCTCCTCCTGGGCTCTGATTGGCTAAGATCTGAGGCCCCGCCTCCCATCTTCCTCTCTTTGCCGATGATGGGCGTTTCGGAGTTTGCTGTGTCTGGACGGTGAATATACAAACACCTAGGATGCGGCGCGGAAGCCGCTCTTCCCGGGTGGCCCCTCCAGGCAGGTGAGACCCTCCTTAGGGGTGAGGACTGAGCGCGGGCCGCCTGGGCGTGGGTAGGGGGCTGCTGGCGGGTGGTGGGACGGTGCGTGCAGTCGGGAAGGGATCCGCTCCTGGGGAAGGGGGCTCCCCGAGAACGGGGACGCGCTCTGTGCGTTACGGTAGAGGACCCTAGAGCGTGACCTTTGTCCTAGACTGCTTGAGGGAAAGGCCTTAGAGGACATAGTCAACAAAGAGGCGAGGAAATATTGATTTATGTGAAGGTCTTGAGGTGATTTTGTTTTACTGTGTTTTTGAGGTCCTTGGACTTCATATAGGCCTGGCTGGCCTTCCTTGATTTTCCTATCTCTGCTTCCCGATGGCTGGGATTAAAGGCTTTAAAAGGTCTTTAGAAAGAAAAAAAAATTAAAAAAAATATTCGTGTACGTGTTTCCGTGTGGAGAGCGGGGAATTTAGAATTCTCTCTTCCCACCACTTCAGTCGAGGAGACCTAACATTGAGCTTAGTGAACCCCAACCTTTCTAATGCTGTGACCCCTTAGTATAGTTCACCATGTAGTGCTGACCACCCACAATAAAATTATTCTCGTTACTACTTCATAACTGTAATTTTGCTACTATTATGAATCGTAATGTAAATATCTGATGTGCAGGATGGTCTTAGGCAACCCCTCTGGAAGAGACCCGCGGAGGGGAAACAACCACGGATTAATAAGCACTGCTGCCCTTGAGGGAAGATAAGCAGGAAATTTGCTGACAGCATCCAGATTCCAGGTGTTCCGTTTTGGGGGAATAAGATCGTAGGAGGTTAAAAATTGTGGCCCTGCTGGGAGGAAACCTGAGGACTGTCTATATGGTAGGGGAATGAATGCCTTATCTACCGAGATTGTCCAACATGCCCGTCTCCCCAAAGACAAGAGTTGCCACCAGTTCAAGGCTAGTAGGGGCTACCCATGGAGAGACCCTGTCTCCAAAAACTAAAATGAAATAAGATTAGTAAAAGTTGCAGTTCAACAGGTCACTTTCCCTACATTTTTCTTTTTGATTTGAGTTGGTGGTTTGTTTTGTTTGTTTGAGGCAGGGTTTCATTGTGGCCCTGGCTGTCCTCGAACTCACAGAGATCCACCTGCCTCTGCCTCCTGAATGCTGGGATTCAAGGTGTGGGCCACCATCCATGCCATACCCAGCTGCCGTCATCTTTTTTGATTGGTAAAATGAAGGCCTTGATCTACATTCTCAACATTACCTCATGACTGTCTTGGATTTTGTTGACTTTTGGGTCATCCTTCTCCATTGTTCAAGGATTACAGCTAGGCGCTCACTCCAGGAGAGGCCTGGGAAGTGGGGGTTAGCTACTTGCTAGTTCTCTGGCAGCAGGCCAACAGAAATTCTGTCACAATGGCCTCTTATATATTTTCTCTTTCTCTTTCTAGTTTAGTAAACCCAGGATCTTATGCCTGCCAGGAAAATGTTTGTTAACCAGAGCACTAAATCTTTGAATTTCTGTGTGTGTGTGTGTGTGTGCGTGTGCGTGTGTGTGCACGTGTGCGTGTGTGCGTGTACGTGCACGTGTGTGCATGTGTGTGCAGGGTCGAGGGCAGCTTGTGGAAATTAGTTGTTTCCTTTCATCTTGTAGATTCCAGGATTCGAACTCAGGTTGTCAGGCTTGACAGCAAGCCCCACTCTCCAGTGAGAGATTTCATCAGCCATCTCCCCTCCTCCCAAGCTCTGAATCTTTTTTCAGAAGTTAACTAGGTTAGGGAGACTCCTTGATTGTCCTAAAATTTCAGTACACCTTGGCAGCTGTTCTTTTTTTTTTTTTTTTTTTTTTTCTTTTTTTTTTTTTTTGGTTTTTCGAGACAGGGTTTCTCTGCAGCTTTTTTAGAGCCTGTCCTGGAACTAGCTCTTGTAGACCAGGCTGGCCTCGAACTCACAGAGATCCACCTGCCTCTGCCTCCCAAGTGCTGGGATTAAAGGCGTGCGCCACCACCGCCCGGCTTGGCAGCTGTTCTTAATCTTTGAGTCAGGACACTGTTAGCCAGCTTCTGTCTCCAAACATATATACATTGCAATCGTAACAGTAGCAAAATTATAGTTATGAAGTAGCAACAAAAATAATTTTATGGTTGGGAGTCACCACAACATGAGGAACTGTATTAGAACGTCGAAGCCTTAGGAAGGCTGAGACGCACTAGATTCTCTGGCAATAGCTGTATGATATTTCTTCTTTAATCTGATGACATTTAATTTGAAACTGATAGAGTAATAAAATGAAAGCCGTTTGCTCCCTCTCTAGTTCTTGCTGTCCTAAAACTCACTCTATGTACTGGAACGGACTTGAGTTTACAGAGATCTGCTGTCTCTGCCTCCTGAGTATTGGGATTAAAGACATGAGCCACTGACACCCAGCCTGCAATACTGTTGTACAAGCAGTAACTGTTTAATATTTGAATAATCTTTCAGGCTGCTATTACCTGTGAATGAGTATGTGCACATGAAGCAGGGATGTGAGCCTTGGAAGGCCAGAGGTATTAGGTGGCTTAGGTCTCAGTTTCACTATGGGCGGTTAAGAGTTGTTGGCAACTGAACTTGTGCACTGTGGAAGAATAGTATGCAAGTCTTAACTGTTGAGCAATCTCTCCATCTTACTTTTTAACTTTCTTTTTTTTTTTTTTTTTGGTTTTGTTTTTCAAGACAGGGTTTCTCTGTGTGGCATTGGTTGTCTTGGAACTCACCCTGTAGACCAGGCTGGCCGTGAACACAGAGATCCTCCTGCCTCTGCCTCCCGAGTGCTGGGATTAAAGATGTGCACCACCACCACCACAGCCCTTTCTAACTCTTAATGTTTATGATTTTATGAAGTATTGGAATTAACTTTTTAAAAAGATACTGTGAGCCATGTGGATACATGAAAGTCGTTTCAAAAAGGACAAAATAGTATATGCTTGGTTGTTAAAACCTTAACAGAAGATTAAAGAGAAGCCGGGCGGTGGTGGCGCACGCCTTTAATCCCAGCACTCGGGAGGCAGAGGCCGGTGGATCTCTGTGAGTTCGAGACCAGCCTGGTCTACAAGAGCTAGTTCCAGGACAGGCTCCAAAGCTACAGAGAAACCCTGTCTCGAAAAACCAAAAAAAAAAAAAAAAAAAAAAAAAAAAAAAAAGAAGATTAAAGAGGTACAGCAATGTTTATATGCAGCAATTGGAAACAGTTTCTGTAGTCTTCCTGCGTGGGTTCGGTATGACAGTTTAGAGATTTAAAATGAGGCTGGAAAGTTGTCTTTACAGTTAAGAGAACTGACTGACCTTCCAGAGGACACAGGTTTGATACCCAGCACCCACGTGACCCTTCAAAACCATCTGTAACTCTAGGTCCAGGTGATCTAAAGGCCTCTTCTGGCATGCAAGTGGTACACAGACATATGTGCATGTAAGCAATTATAAAAAAGATTTAAAATGAAGTGAGGCAGGGTGAAAATGCCCCCCAGTAATCCCAGTACTGGGTGAGGCTGGTGTAGGATTCCTAGGTAGAACTCGCTCTTATTTTGGCTAGGGCATTTATTTGATTTTTGGTTAGTTGGTTTTTGTTTTTATTTTTTGAGAGGAGGATATCCTTTAAAATCACGCTGTAGAACAAGGATGACAGTAGATACGCCTAAGTACGGTGGAAAACCCGAAGGCTCAGCCTTCAGCAGGAGCTACGAGCAACTGAGGAATGCCCAGAGCAGGAGAGATAGTCTTCCCCAGTGAGGACACACCCATTAGTTACCCAATACCAAGAGGTCGGCCCTGAAAACATGCATACGAGTACCATACAGACTGAGATCATATATAAGAATGTCTATGTGTACACATATATGCATCTAACAACAGTTAATGAAAAAAGAAGCCACGAGTTTGCAGTCAGTCAAGGAGGGAGGAAAGCAAAGGAGGGAGTGTTGCAATTTTTTTAAATGTATTTATTATGCATACAATGTTCTGCTGGCTGGGCAGTGGTGGCTCACGCCTTTAATCCCAGCACTTGGGAGGCAGGCAGAGGCAGAGGCAGGCGGATCTTGTGAGTTGTAGGCCAACCTGGTCTACAAGAGCTAGTTCTAGGACAGGCACCAATAACTACAGAGAAATCCTGTCTCAAAAAATCAAAAACAGGGGGCTGAAGAGATGGCTCAGAGGTTAAGAGCATTGCCTGCTCTTCCAAAGGTCCTGAGTTCAATTTCCAGCAACCACATGGTGGCTCACAACCATCTGTAATGAGGTCTGGTGCCCTCTTCTGGCATGCAGGCATACACACAGACAGAATATTGTATCCATAATAAATAAATAAATATTAAAAAAAATCAAAAACAAACAAAAACCAATATTCTGCTGGCATGTACAAGTCAGAAGAGGGCTGCAGATCTCATAGGTGGTTGTGAGCCACACGGTGGTTAATGGGAATTGAACTCAGGACCTCTGGAAAAGCAGTCAGTACTCTTAACCTCCAGTGTTGCAATTTTTATGCTCTGAAAAAGAATGATGTAGAAGAAGAAATGACTGTGTAGGATGACCTTGGCCTATTGATTCTTCTGTCTCTTCCATCCTGGTGCTGGCAGTACAGGTGTGTGCCTCTGAACCTGGCTTCTTCCACTTCTTCAGTAACTTCCAGAGCCATTTGGAACTGGGAACTGATGAGTTTGGTTCTTTTCTTTCCTAGCCGGGCCCCTCAGATGAGGCCTGCTCCCCGACAAGCGCCTGCAGCTCATCCTCCAGCAACAGCGACTGCACCATCTGCAGTTGGCTCACCTGCGGCTGCCCCCCGGCAGCCAGGCCTGATGGCCCAGATGGCGACCACTGCAGCCGGTGTGGCTGTGGGCTCTGCAGTGGGCCACACCCTGGGTCATGCCGTCACCGGGGCCTTCAGTGGAGGTGGCAGTGCTGAGCCTGCGAGGCCTGACATCACTTACCAGGTAGGATCTGGGGCCGCTTTTCCTTTGTGTGCTTGTGTCTTCTGAGAGAACTTGGCAGCTGGTAAACATCTTTTACGTAGGAGCTGTGTTTGTTTAATTTTAGGAGTGCAGTACAAAGTGGTGCTTCCCCACCTCACCCCTTTAAAGTAGGGGTTTGCTGGGGTGTGGTTCAGTGAGTAAGCACCTACTCTGAAGCCATGCAGACCTGAGTTCAAATCCCATGAACCCACAAAGAGTTGGGCATAGCCATGCATATGTGCGTCTCCTGCATTGTGGAGGGGAGATGAGCAGACCCACAGCTTGGCCAGCTGGCAGTTGAGATGAGATGACGGGTTTCAGTGAGAGGCCTGTCTCAAGGCAGTAGGATGGAGAGTGGTAGAGGGAAGGCCACCCATGTCTTGTTTGGGCTCCTGTGGGCACACCCATCCACACACTAGTGTGTGAGCATCACACACGTAGTGTGGTTTGAGTTAGACCCTTAGGCGAGCACCAGTAAGTAGAGCAGACTGGAATTGTCACAGTCCAGCCCAACTTACTGGAAGATGGCCATTTTCCCTCTAGGTGATTTTGTTTTTGAGAGAATCTGACTAAAGCTGACCTTGAATTTATGGCAATCCTGCCTTGGCTTTAAGAGTTTATCTTGGCTAACTGGATTCCTATGCTTCACTCGGAGACAGTCTTCAGTGTGTGACCGACGCTGGCTCCAAGTCTGTAGCTGTCTCCTTGGTTGGCTTCTCAAGCATTGGATTTACAGCCATGAGGCCTGGCCTTTCAGTTCAGTCTCGGTTACATAATCACAAGTCCCGTTCACAGCCTGTGACTCCTGACCTGATAGTTTCTGCCCTCTTGTGCATCTGTGGATTTTGTGTGTACTAAGAAGCATGTAATCTCTTGAAGGTGGTGTAGCTAAAGTTCTCGTCTATCTCTTTCCTATAATAGTCCTGTTTTCCCTAAGAATGTGTCACGGTATTGTTTTTTCTGAGACAGGGTTTCTCTGTAGCTTTGGAGCCTGTCCTGGAACTCACTTTGTAGACCAGGCTGGCCTCGACCTCACAGAGATCTGCTTGCCTCTGCCTCCCAAGTGCTGGGATTAAAGACGTGCGCCACCACTGTCCGGTTAGAGTGGTTCACTTTTTTGTGTTTCCATATGTAGTTCTGGGGTTCAAACCCAAGGTAAACTAGACAGACTTATTATTGGATTCCTACCCTGGTTTGTTGTTTTGGTTTTGTGTTTTCGTTGTTGTTGTTTTCCAAGACACGATTTCTTTGTGTAGCCCCGGCTGTCCTGGACCTGGCTTTGAAAAGGTGCTCTTACTCAGAGACCTGCCTGTCTCTGCCTCTTGAGTGCAGGGATTAAAGGTGTGCACTGTCATCCCCGGCTTCCCTAGCCAGGTTGTAACTCTTTGATTTTATATTTACAGTGCTGGGGTGAAGTCCAGAGCTTGTGTATACTGAGCAAAGCCTTCATAGAACCACTCCCTCGTTCACACTCCAATGGCCTTGTTTGTTTTCTGAATTGGAGGGTATCTTTGGTTTTTAACCTTCACGTTTTTTGTTTTGCTTTCTGCCTTTAAATGGTTTTCACTACCATATTACTGGATGGAAAATTAAGTTTTCACCTTTTTCTAGTTGTTTCCCCAGCTGTGAACAGTCTGTGAATGCGACTCTTGTTGTGCACCTACACTTTCTCAGGAGTACTTAATGTTGTGTCTTGCCAGGAGCCCCGGGGAGCCCAGCTGCTGGCCCAGCAGTCTCCTGGACCTTGCTTTCTTGAGATCAAACAGTTTCTGGAGTGTGCCCAGAATCAGAGTGACGTCAAGCTCTGCGAGGGCTTCAATGAGGTGCTGTGGCAGTGCAGAATTGCAAATGGTAGGTGACCTGTCATCTGCTCAGAGTGGTTGATAGTCCTCACCCCTATGGAGTGGCTGTTCTCAACTAGCGAGTTGTTGTGACCCCTTTGGGGTCATCTAGGACATTGGAAAACACATCTTTGTGATCATCTTAGGAACTGACTCCCTGCTCTGCCATAGTCTCCGGGCGGGGCTGCCTACACGCAGATAAGTCCACATAGGGGTGACCAGTGATAACATCGTTGTGCCAACCCCATCACATACGCCCTGTGCATATGCAGGTGTATGTGACAGGGTTGGTGCCAAAATATAGTTATGCAGACCAGTTACTCATGTGTAGTAGCAGCTACTGTGTTGAAAGCAGCAAACAAACACTTCATGATTTATAATTACCTGGTAAGTGTCAAATCATGTACTGTAAAGTCATCAACTACTGTAGAAAAAAGTATGGATTATGGGAACTATTTTGTTTGTTTGTTTGTTTGTTTTTAAGACATGGTTTCTCTGTGTAACAGCTGTTCTGGAACTAGCTTTTGTAGACCAGGCTGGCCTCAAACTCATAGAGATTCAACTGCCCCTGCCTCCGGAGTGCTGGGATTAAAGGCGTGTGCCACCACCTTTAATAATCTTCTGTATTATTAAAGCTACTGTTGTGTATTATTTTCATTAGAGGGCCATCCCCCAAGAGTGGACCGTGTAGAGAAGAAGGTTAAGAACAGAAGATACAGTGAAGAATTTTTACGGTATGGTTTTACCTCAAAAACGACAGCAGGCGTTGAGAAACCGCAGTGTGTTATTTGTGGGGACGTTCTCTCGGCGGAGTCTATGAAGCCAAACAAACTGAAACGCCATTTTGACAGCAAGCACCTGAGCTTTGCTGACAAGGACATCAACTATTTTAGAAGCAAAGCTGATGAGCTCAAGAAAGCCAGGCTTGACACTGGCAGCAAATATCCCAAACAGAATGTCATAGCCGTTGAGTTTTCCTACTTGGTGGCGCTCAGAATCGCCAGGACTATGAAGCCTCACAGTTTTGCTGAGGATTTACTGTTGCCAGAGGCCAAAGACAGTGTTCGCGTTCTGATCGGAAAGGAATTTGGTATGCAGCTGAGCGCGGTTTCTTTATCTAATGACACTGTCCGCAGAAGAATAAATGACATGTCTGCCGATATTCTTAACCAGGTCATCCAGGAAATTAAGTCTTCTCCACTTCCGATGTTTAGTATCCAGCTCGATGAATCTACAGACGTCGCAAACTGTTCCCAGTTACTGGTTTACGTGAGGTACATTAACGACGGCGACTTTAAAGATGAATTCCTCTTTTGCAAACCTCTTGAAACAACAGCCACTGCATATGACGTATTTGACAGAGTTGGTTCATTTCTGAAGGAGCACATGCTCTCGTGGGATATGGTTTGCGGTGTTTGCACCGACGGTGCTCCGGCTATGCTAGGATGTCAGTCTGGATTTCAGCGTCTGGTCCTGAATGAGTCGCCGGATGTCATCGGAACTCACTGTATGGTTCATCTGCATGCGTTAGCAATGAAGACACTGCCGCAAGACTTAAAAGAAGTCATGCAGAGCGTCGTCGGTTCTGTCAATTTTGTCAAGGCGAGCACGTTAAACAGTCAACTGTTTTCGCAACTGTGCAGCGAGTTTGACGCCCCGAACAAAGCTCTGCTGTTTCACACCGAAGGGAGGTGGCTGTCCAAAGGAACCGTTTTAAAATGTGTTTTTGAGCTTCGTGATGAACTCAGAATATTTTTTAGTCAGAAAGCAAGACCACAGTTCGTAGCACTTTTCAGTGATCAATGTGAATTGCAGAAAATAGCTTACTTGGTCGACATCTTCGCTGTCTTGCGTGAATTAAGTTTATCACTGCAAGGACCAAATGCGACATGCCTCGATTTGTCTGAAAAGATCCAGTCATTCCAAATGAAGCTTCAGCTTTGGCAAAAAGAGCTGGAAGAAAATAAAACACACATGTTGCCTACCCTCTCTGCTTTTTTTGAGGAACATGACATTAAACCCTCTGGCAGGACTTCAGTGATCGTTTCCGTGAAAGAGCACTTGCACGTGCTTGCCGAAGAAATTTCCTGGTACATTCCAAATCTACCTGCCGTCCCATTTGCCCTTGCTAGAAGCCCATTCACAGTCAGAGTTGAAGATGTCCCTGAGACGGCACAAGAGGAGTTTGGCAGACTTATTAACAGCCAAGCAGCGAGATCTGACTTCTCTGCGTTGCCACTTACACAGTTCTGGGTCAAGTGTTTGCAGTCCTACCCTGTTCTGTCTGAGACCGTGTTGCGCCTCCTCCTTCCATTTCCAACAACATATCTTTGTGAGACAGGGTTTTCCAACTTGTTGGTTATCAAGTCCAAATACAGACGTAGGCTCGCTGTGGAAAATGATCTCCGTTGTGCTCTTGCAAAGACTGCCCCGAGAATTTCTGATCTAGTGAGAAAGAAGCAATCTCAACCTTCACACTGATGTTGGCATTGATGTTTTGCTTTTTATGTGTGTGTTTGTTTTGTTTTTGTTTTGTTTTGTTTTTTCGAGACAGGGTTTCTCTGTGGCTTTGGAGCCCATCCTGGAACTGGCTCTGTAGACCAGGCTGGCCTTGAACTCATAGAGATTCACCTGTCTCTGCCTCCCAAGTGCTGGGATTAAAGGTGTGCGACACCACTGCCTGGCTGAAGTTGGCATTTTACAGATACTGTTGCAAAATGTAGCAAGTTGTTCTGGGTTTTGTTTTGTTCTTTATTTTGTTTTGTTGGGAGATAGGGTTTGTCTGTGTAGCCTGACTGTCCTGGAACTTGCATTGTATACCATGCTGACCTCAAACTCAGAGATGCTCCTATCTCTACCTCCCAAGAGCTGGAATTAAAGTTGCCACCCAGGTACTGATGTTATATTAAGACTGTTACCCAGGAGAGGTGGCTTCGAGGTTAAGAGCACTGGCTGAGTTAATTCCTGAGTTCAATTCCCAGCAACCACATGGTGGCTACAGCCATCAATAATGAGATCTGGTGCCCTCTTCTGGCCTGCAGACATACATGCAGGCAGAACACTGTATACACAATAAAAAAAGACTTACCCGTGATACTACACCATGATTCAAGACAAAATTTCATTATTTATAACTGGAAATAAATATTTCACAATATATACATACTGTTTTTTTGGGAGAATTAATCACTATGCTTTAATAATGTTCAATTTGTAACAGTGAAAATAAATTCTATGCCAGGTGGTGGTGGTGGTACATGCCTTAAATCCCAGCACTTGGGAGGCAGGGACAGGCGGATCTCTGTGAGATCAAGGCCAGCTTGGCCTACAAAGTGAGTTCCAGGACAGCCAGGGCTACACAGAGAAACTTTGTCTGGAAAAAACGAAAAAGGAAAGAAAAAGAAAATAAATCCCACATATCAGATGTTTACAGTACAAGTCATAACAGTAGCAAAATTACAGTTATGAAATAGTAATGAAATAATTTTATTGTTGGGGTCATCACAACATGAAGAATTGTGTTAAAGGGTCACAGCAATAGGAGGGTCAAGAAGACTTGATCCATAATTAACAGTTTCAGAGGATCTAATTTCCATCAAAAAGTCTGTAGGGCTTTTTTTTTTTTAATTTAAAAAGTA
Organism: Arvicola amphibius; assembly: GCF_903992535.2. Lineage (NCBI taxonomy): Eukaryota > Metazoa > Chordata > Mammalia > Rodentia > Cricetidae > Arvicola > Arvicola amphibius. Next base: position 87,960,391 of record NC_052056.1, read on the forward strand.
AGATTTAGGGGCTGGAGAGATGGTTCAGCGGTTAAGAGCATCACCTGCTCTTCCAAAGGTCCTGAGTTCAATTCCCAGCAACCACATGGTGGCTCACAACCATCTGTAATGAGGTCTGGTGCCCTCTTCTGGCCTTCAGGCATACATACAGACAGAATGTTGTATACAAAATAAATAAGCAAATAAGTATTTTTAAAAAAGTAAGATTTATTTATGTGTATCAGTGTTTTGGTTACCATCCTCGGGTGCCAGGCATGCATGTGGTACACATACACACATGCAGGCAAAACACTGATATACATAAACAACTAAATCTTCTTCTTATTGTTTGTTTTCGAGACAGAGTTTCTCTGTAGCTTTGGAGCCTGTCCTGGAACTAGCTCTTGTAGACCAGGCTGGCCTCGAACTCACAGAGATCCTCCTTCCTCTGCCTCCCAAATGCTGCGGTGAAAGGTGTGTGCCACCACTGCCCAGCTCAAACAAAATATTTTTTTTGGCTTCAATATACATTTATTTAAAGTGAGGCATCTGCAAATAATTCTTAAATTGTGATTCAGGTTGAAACAACTTCATAAAAATATGCTGAGACCAGGCACATCCACAGATCTCAACTACAAGATCACTTCTTTGCCCATTCTTCTTTCTCTTTTCTTTCCCAAATAACTTCTTTCAGATAGGGTTTAAGGTAGAATTTGTCCTCCTCATATTTTGTCCACTGCACCTTAGGCAAGATCTGATGCCGCATGCACAGGTCCAGGGCTCTCTTAATTTGAAACATTCTGTCATTATAAAGATGCTCAGGAAGCCTTCTTATGGCTTCTTTCACATCTTCAGTCTCGTGTAGTGTATCATCTCGCATTAAACCCAGTTTGTTGAATCCAGCAGCATTATAATACCATTTTCGAAAACCAGCCACTTGCTTGATGCTGCAACAGCAGGTCTGCCCGCCATGATGACCTAAGATCAAAGCGCTGCCTTCTGGGTAAGTCCTAGAGGACACCAGGGACAAAATATTTTTTTAAAAAACCTTTTTGTTCCAGGCATCGGTGACTCATGCCCCTAATCCTAGCACTTGGGATCCAGAGGCAGGGTGATCTCTATGAGTTCGAGGCCAGCCTGTCTAGAGAATGAGTACCAAGACAGCCGAGGCTACACTGAGAAACCCTATCTTGAAAAAACAAGCCACTTCCAGTGATACAGTATCCCCAAGGCCTTACGTCTTAAACCTCTCCAAGCACTGTTACCAGCTATTCAAATCAAACTACCACTCACAATAAATGAGAGAGAGAGAGTATGTCCCTGTCCACCTGTCCTTCCTGCCACCTTGTGGGGTCTGGGGATGGAGTTCTTTTCATCAGATCTCTGTAGAAGTGCTATCTGTTGAGCCATCTTGCTAGCCCTTGAACAGCTACTTTTATTTTTGCTCTTGCTTGGTTGTGTATGTGTGTGGAAGCACATGCATACATGCACACATGCTCTTATATTCCATTCATTCGTACACACAGTGGTGGAGGATGTTGAGTGTTCTCCTCTATTGCTCTGCCTATTCCCTGGAGATAGGGTCTCTCACTGAATCTGTCCTGTTTTGGCTATACTGGCTGGCCAGCAAGCCTCTCTTGGTAGTTCCTCTACAGGGATGAGGGGAAAGGCCTATGCAGCCACACCTGGCTTTTTATGTGCATGCTGGGAACCCAAACTCAAGTCCCTGTGCTTGAATAATAAATGCTCTTAGTCCCAGGACTTGGGAGGCAGAGGCAGGTGAATCTCTGAGTTCGAGGCCAGCCTGGTCTACAGAGTTAGTTCCAGGACAGGCTCCAAAGCTACAACAGAGGAACCCTGTCTTGAAAAGCCAAAAACAACAAAACAAAACAAAAACTCTTATCCAGTTCCTCCGTTCCAGCTTGGGATGGTCATTCGGTCTGTCTTCTCAATTTATGAGGCATGCTTTTGGGTGTATCCGTTGAGGAAGTTTCCAGAGATTATAGACTGAGAAGGGGCAACCCACCCTGAATGTAGATCACACCATCCAGTGGGCTGCGGACTCAAAATGGAGAGGGGAAGAAAGCGAACAAGGCTCTAGAATTTCCCTTTCTTTACTTCCTGATTGACCAATGCAGGTATGAACAAGCAGCCTCATAATCCTGCCCACTATGCCTTCCCATCTGATTGTATTCTCAAACTGTGAGCCAAAACACACCCTCTTCTAAACTTATTCTTGCCAAGTATTTGGCTATAGCAATGAAAAAGTAATATTGAAGACAATAATCATGTCACACAAAGAAACGCACGAACAAAGCAAAAGTAATTCCGCAAGCCTATTTCCTTTTGCAAAAATAAACCCAAACTGGGCTAGCCAATACATACGGCCTGAAAGGCCCCCATCTTTTATCCCCGTGCTGGAATTGCAGGTGTACACAACCACACTAGATTTATACCGTGCTGGGGGTGGAACCCAGGGCTTCGTGCATGCTAGACAAGTACTCTACCCACGGAGCCACATTCCCTTGTTCCAGGTTTTTGACCAATGGCACCAGAAAGTTTACAGTTAACAATACTCTCCCGCAGGAACATTTAGGATTCCCAATCTGGAACAAAGAAGCGCCGCCGGAAGCCACGCCCCTCTGTGAGGTCACAGGGCTCACCCCTACAGCGGAGCCAATAGGAGCACTGGGCGGGGCCTTCCGGCCGGAGTAGCCAGCGGCGGCGGCGGGCGGAGCGCAGCGGCGTGATGGACCCGCCAGCTCGTCCTTCCGTCTCCCGCCCACGGGCTCGAGTGCGCCCGCCGCCGCCGGAGGCGCTTCCCACTGCGGGCTTCGACGACGAGCTGTACGACAGCCTGGACTACTACTACCTGCGTGACTTCCCGGCCTCCGGAGCTGGCCGCAGCAAGGGCCGGACGCGGCGCGAGCAGCAACTGCGCACCAACCACCCGGTGCCCGGCGGCCACGAGCGCAAGGTGGCGCAGATCCTGATCAACGCGCAGCGCAAGCGGCGTCAACGCCAACTGCAACCGCGGCCGCGCACGCGCCTGCCCTGAGAGGGTATTGGCAGGCAGAGCCCGTTGGTGGTGGGTAGGAAGTATAATCGCCTATTATCTCAGGCTGGTTTCGAACTCACTGTGTAGTGGAGGATTACCTTGAACTTCAGATCGTCCTGTCACCAGCTTCCACGAGCTAGGATGATGAGACATGTGCAACAATGTCTAGCTCTTTTTCTTTCTTTTTAATAATTTTTTTTTTTTATTTTCTGTGTTTTCGAGACAGGATTTCTCTGTGTAGACTTGGCTGTCCAGGAACTCACTCTATAGCCCAGGCTGACCTCGAACTCACAGAGATCCGCCTGCCTCTGACTCCCGAGTGCTGGGATTAAAGGCGTGCGCCCCGACTGCTTGGCCTTTATTTTTTATTTTCTGACACAGTAGTAGTCTTATGTCGCCTAAACTGGCCTGGAACTCCTCAGCCTCCACTGATCCCCTCCAAATGCCGAAATTTCAACCATGGGCCATGGTCACATGCTGTGTTGTTTTATTGATGTGGCCCAGTGTAGCCCAGGCTGGCATGGTATTTGTGGCAATCCTCAACCTCTGCAGCCTTGAGATTACGGGTCTGTGCCACCCTGTTCGTTCATCTCTCACACCCTTCCAAGACTTCCCGTGTTAGTTGGAACCGTACCCGACCCCTCCCGGGTGTCTTCTGGCTGCTAGTGAAAGTCTATGCTTTGGCAGTTTGCAGGTCGGTGAGAAAGGCCTCGCTCAGAAATGCCACAATACGTCTCAAATCTATCCCGGCAGACAGGGCAGCTTACCCCTGTAAGCCATCCCAGTGCTCCAGAGACCTACTGCTGGAGTTGGAGGCCAACCACGCAGGGATACAGTGTGAGGCGATGTCTCCAAACAAAACAGTCTCTCCTTGTTTGCTTTCTATTGCTGTGACAGACACCATGACCAAAGCACCTTGGGCAGGAAAGGGCTTTCTTTCAGTTTAAAGAGGAGGTCAGGGCAGGGACCCAAAGGCAGGAACTGAAGCACAGTCCTTAGAGGCTCATGTTCCCTTACCCTGTATCTCCCAGTACCCTTGCCCCGGTGATTCTGCCTACGGTGGGCTGGCCTCTCCCACATCAATCATTAATGGAGAAAATGCCCCCACAGACTTGTCCACAGGCCAATCTGATACCTCTTGTCTTCCCAGATGACCCTAGTATGTGTCAAGTTGACAAAAAAAAAAAAAAATCCAGGAGACAAGGGCTGGAGCGATGCCTCAGAGGTTAAGAGCACTGACTGCTCTTCCAGAGGTCCTGAGTTCAATTCCCAGCAACACCACCACCTGTAATGAGATCTGGTGCCCTCTTCTGGCCTGCAAGCATATACACAGGCAGAACACTATACATAATAAATAAATCTTATAAAAACAAAAAACAAAACAGGAGACAAAAACTAGGTATGATGGTGTACACCCGTACGCCTCTCAGCTCTAGGAAAGTGGTGAGGGAGTCAGAAGTTCAAGGTCAGAGACTGGAGGTGGCTCAGCAGTTAAAAGCACTTGCTGCTCTTTCAGAGGACACAGGATTGGTTCCCCCCACCCACATCAGCTGCCTCATATCCATCTGTAACTCCAGTTCAAGAGGATCTAATACCCTCTCTGGCCTCTGAGGAGACTGCATGCATTTCATACACAGACGTATATTTGGGCAGACACAAATATTTTTATTTTACGCCGGGCGGTGGTGGCGCATGCCTTTAATCCCAGCACTCGGGAGGCAGAGGCAGGTGGATCTCTGTGAGTTCGAGGCCAGCCTGGTCTACAAGAGCTAGTTCCAGGACAGGCTCTAAAAAAGCTGCAGAGAAACCCTGACTCGAAAAACCAAAAAAAAAAAAAAAATTTTTTTATTTTATTTTATTATTATTACTATTGTTATTATTATTTTGGTTTTTTGAGACAGGGTTTCACTGTAGCTTTGGAGCCTGTCCTTTCACTCACTGTGTAGACCAGGTTGGCCTCAAACTTGAGATTTGCCTGCCTTTGTCTCCCAAGTGCTGGGATTAAAGGCGTGCACCACCGCTGCTTGGTTCATAATTTTTTTAAATAAAAAGATTTTTAAAAAGTTCAAGATTATTGGCTACATAGTCAGTTTGAGGCTACCCTGGGCTACATGAGACAAAAAAGGAAGCAGCTGAGAAGCAGCTCAGCTGGCAGTGTTCTCCTAGTGTGCATAACTCCAGGATCAGTCGCCAGCACTGACTACATACCAGTAATCTTGGCGTGAGGGAGGTGGAAGGAGGAGGATCAAAAGTTTATGGTTGTCCTTGGTTACACAGTCTGAGGTCAGCCTGGGTTACTTGAGACCTTGTCTAAAAAATAACAAAAACAACCGACTAGTGGCTCTTACCTGTTCTTGCCCTCAGGAAGCAGAGGCAGGAGGATCCTGAGCTGTCATCCAGCCTGGGCTTTGTTGTGAGTTCCAGATCCCCATGGGCTAGAGTGACACCTGGTCTCACAGGAGAGAGAACTAGGAACTTCTGGTGCTCTTCGTAAGACCTGGGGGGATAACTGATGTTCATTTCTTTCTTCTTTTCTACAGGAAACCTGAAAGACCTCTTAAAAGTATTTTCGACCGCCACCGAGTTCCTCCATGTTGGTCAGCAGGCCTTTTTTTTTGACAGTTTTTAAGCTTACTGCTTCGATCTTTCCTTCCTCACTAATTAATTATTAAGTAAGTAGTTTCCAAGTGGGTGTGACTCTTTAGGGTTTTCAATTAAAAGAGAACAAGAATGCATTTTAACTCTTCTGGGTTTCCTCCCTCCCTCTCCCCTCCACCCCCTCCCCCAACTTTGGTGAGTCCTGTCCCCGTCCCCGTGCCCCCCCCCCCAGGTGGTAACTGGTTTCCAGTTAGTAAGTGCTTGGACTGTAAAGTGTGGAGAAGAAGAGATCACAAGGCTGGGGAGATAACTCGTTTGCTAAAGTGATTGCAACCAAAGCCTGAGTTTGGTCTTGAAAAGCCATGTTTTTTTAAAAAGCTGGTGCAGTGGCCTGTAGTGATGAGCAGCGGGTGGGCCTGCTTTTCATCCCTCCCGGCTCCGCATAGCTAGCTTAGCCCCAGAAATAACAACACACAAACTGTATTCATTTAAACACTGCCTGGCCCATTAGTTCCAGCCTCTTATTGTCTAATTCTCACATCTTGATTAACCCATTTCTAATACTCTGTGTAGCACCACGAAGTGGTGTCTTACCGGGAAAGATTCAGCATGTCTGACCTAGTGGCTGGCTTCATGGCTACTGTCCCAGAGAGGAGAGGCATGACGATTGCCCGAGGAATGATTGCCTCATTCCCAGCATCCTGTTCTGTCTACTCCACCCACCTAAATCCTGCCCTATCAAAAAGCCAAGGCAGTTTCTTTATTAACCAAGGAGAGTCCTCCATCAGTGGCTCAGTGTTTGGAAGGTAGAGACAAATTCCTGGGGCTCACCAGCCAACTAGTATAACCTGCCTTATGTGTTCCAGGCCAATGAGCAACACTGCTTAAAAAAAAAACAACAACAACAATGGATGTGTCCTAAAGATCCATACCTGATCTTGGGTAATTGCCTCTACATGTACATACTCACGCTCAAGTTTGTGAGTATGTGCACACATGCACATGAGTGCACACCCACACCCACCACAAACAGTGAATCAGGGAGACCCAAGATAGGATGTTTTACAGGAAAGAATTCTACCCATATGTCATCTCTGAAAGTTTGGTTTTGGTTTTGGGGGTAGCATTTTGGGGAGTGATTGAGATTGGGTCTCTCTATGTAGCCTTGGCTGTCCTGAAACTTGCTGTGGAAACCAGTCTGGCCAGGAGCTCACAAGTTCTGCCTATCTCTGCCCTCCTGAATGTTGAAATTAAATATATGCACTACCACTTCAGGCTGAAGGTTTTTGTTTGTTCATTTTCAAGACAGGGTTTCTCTGTGTAGTCCTGTCTGTCCTGGAACTCGCTCTGAAGACCAGGCTGGATGTGAACTCAAAGATCTGCCTGCCTCTGTCTCTGGAGTGCTGGTATTAAAGGCATATGCCACCATCCACCACCACCAGGCATCAGGCTGAAGGTTTTAATATGCATTATAGTAAGATATTGTGGTAGAGTGTTTGCCTTGTGTACTTGAAGCTACGGATTTCAGCCATAGAGCCTACATTAATTGGGTGTGTGGCAGGTAGAACATGCCTGTAATCCCAGCACCTAGGAGTTACAGGTGTAAAGATCAGAAGTTTGAGGTCATTCTTTGTAAATTCAGGGCTGGCCTGGGCTTTGAGAGACCTTAAGAGTAGACCATATTCAACAGTTGCTGAGGTCTCGTTTGCTTCACAAGAGCTCTTTGACATGGCTGCTGCAGTCCCCATTTTAAGAAAGAGATTCTAATAATGCCCTAGTTAGCTTTTGAAAAAATTTTATGTAGGAACTGGAGAGATGCTTAGAGGTTAAGAGCATTGACTGCTCTTCCAGAGGTTCTGAGTTCAATTCCCAGCAACCACATGGTGGCTCACAACCATCTGTAATGGGATCTAGTGCCTTCTGGTGTGCCCACAAATCTTGCAGACAGAACACTATATACGTAATAAATAAATACATCTTTTTAAAAAACATTTATGTGTCTGTTTGTGTATATGTCATGTGTATTCTGGTAATCCCAGAGGCCAAAGAGTGTCGTGTCCCCTGAAGCTGCAATTAATATAGGCAGTTGTAAGCCGTCTGCTGTGGGTGCTAGAGACCAAAGGCAGGTCACCTGGAAGCTCAGTAAACAATGTTAACCACTGTGCTGTCTGTCCAGCCCCCTGGTTAAATTTGGCACAGCCTACAGTCACCTGAGAAGGAAAGCCTCTATTGAGCAACGCCCTAGTTAAAACTGTCCTGCCAACAAGGCAGTGGGGGGTTGTCTTGATAAATGAGTAGGAAGAACCCAGCCCACTATGGGTGACACCATTCCCTTGAAAGGTGGCCTTGGGCTGTATAAATAGGGAAACCTGTTTTGGTGTCTTTTTAAAAAATATTTATTTATTATGTATACAATAGTCTGTCTACATGTATGTCTGCAGGCCAGAAGAGGGCACCAGACCCCATTACAAATGATTGTGAGCCACCATGTGGTTGCTGGGAATTGAACTCAGGACCTTTGGAAGAGCAGGCAATGCTCTTAACCGCTGAGCCATCTCTCCAGCCCCTGTTTTGGTGTCTTTAATGTCTTTAATCTCAGCACTTCAGAGGTAGAGGCAGGCAGATTTCTCTGGGTTTGAGGCCAGCCTGGTCTCCATAGTGAGTTGCAGGCCAGCCAAGGCTACATACATAGTTAAAGCCTGTCTCAAACATAACGGAAAGGTAGCTGAAGCGAGACAGCAAGCAGCATTCCTCTGTGGCTTCTGCTTCACACTCCTGCCTGAGTCCTTGCCCTGACTTCCCTCAGTGATGGGCGGTGCCCTGGCAAGTGGAAGCCAAGTAAACCCCTAACTTGCTTTCCGTCTAATTATTTTCACAAGAGAAAGGAAACCAGAACAAATGCGGGCAAGTAGCATGCAGAGATAATGCAGGAGTAAAGCAGTGGCCTGGTCCTGGCAGCTGTGGGCCTGGCATGTAGTGCACGTGAGGGTTTCCCATTCACTCGTCCCTAGGATGTAGCTCTGGGGTCTGGTAAAAATTATGCTTAAGGGGGGCTGGAGAGATGGCTCAGAGGTTAAGAGCACTGACTGCTCTTCCAGAGGTCCTGAGTTCAATTCCCAGCAACCACATGGTGGCTCACAGCCACCTATAATGAGATCTGGTGCCCTCTTCTGGCATGCAAGCATACATGGAAGGAATGTTGTTGTATACATAATAAATAAATAAATCTTTAAAAAAATTATGCTTAAGCCAGCCATATTTAATAACCTTTTCTGTTTGTTTTTCGGGGTTGGGTGGTTCTTTTTTGCTATCTTCCTTCTCTCTGTCTCTCTTAAGGCAAGGCCTTACTATGTAGCCCTGGCTGTCTTCAAAATTGGCACGTAGACCAAGCTGGCTTCATACTCAAAGAGATCCCCCTGTCTCTACTGAATATTGGAGTTAAAGCATGCATTGCCAGGCTGAGCTTAACAATATTTTTGAAAATAGTTGTTTTTTTTTTTTTAACCAGAGGCTCATTTTTTTTTCATGTTATCTGATGATGTATCTCGTCTCGTCTCTTCTTTCTTTCTCTTTTTGCTTTTCTGGGACAGTTTCTCTGTGTACCCTGGCTGTCCTGGAACTCACTCTGTAGACCAGGCTGGCCTTGAACTCAGAGATCTGCCTACCTCTGCCTGGGATTAAAGGTGAGTGCCACCACTGCCATGCCTCAAATGTATGTTTTAAATGACTCCAAGATTTTAAAGAAGCATTCTCGCTCAAAAACATTCCCTCTTTTTAGCTTCTTTTCCTCAGCCTGGAGACAACGTATACTTGACACACAAACTCCTTTTCAGACCAGAGTGGAGTTAGACAGGTCAGCCAAAGCTGCAGGTAGATTTTATTTCTCTTCTGCCTTCAGTCAGTCCCTCTGCGCCTTGCTTTGGCTAGGCGAGAGAGGCTTTACTGAGAGGAGCAACCTAACTTAGAGCGGAGGCTTTGGGGCTTTCCGGCTGCAGCATCTCATAGCCGCTTTCTGCTTCCTCCAGGCTGCTTTTCCCATTTGTGAAGTGGTAGTAACAGGGGATGACTGTCTTAGTTAGGGTTACTATCGCCGTGATGAGACACCGCGACCAAAGCAACCTGAGAAAGAGACGGTTTATTTCTCCCACAGTTCCATACAACAGTTATCATCGAGCCAGGCAGGGGTGGCGCACCCCTTTACTCCCAGCCCTCAGGAGGAGAGGCAGACAGATCTCTGTGAGTTCTAGGTCAGCCTGGTCTACAGAGTGAGTTCCGGGACAGCCAGGGCTGTTACACAGAGAAACCCTGTCTCAGAAAACCAAAACCAAGCTAAACTAAACCCAACCAAAACCCCAAACAAACAAAAACCATTCATAGAACCTGAAGTTATAACTCAACAAAGTGCTATTTAATATGTGCTTAGTCCCTGATGTTCAATCCCCAACACCACAAAACCAAGATGAGCACTTTATCCCAATTATCACAAAGTCTGGGCCTTAGAGTTTTGGTAACCGTTGTTCCCTCCTGAAATGCTCACATCCTTAATAAAGACGTGGCTTACTTCTCCAACTCATCAACTCAATTTGATGTTCTTGTTCAAGAGTCCTGTCCTGGGGTAGCAAAGACAGCTCAGTGGATAAAGATGCTTGCTGCCAAACATGATGACTTGAGATCAATCCCTGGAACCCCCATGATCGAAGGAGAGAACTGATTCCCAAAATTTGTCCTCTGATGTTGGAGGAGGGCTGCTTGTTGGTTCCCGGTTAGCTTAGACCCAAAATAATCACACAGAAACTGTATTAATTAAATCACTGCTTGGCCCATTAGTTTTAGCTTCTTATTAGCTAAGTCTTATATTAATTTAACCTATTTCTATTAATCTGTGTATCACCACATGGCACTGACTTACCAGTTAAAGTTCCCAGCGTCTGTCTCAGGTGATGGCTCCATGGCTTCTCTTTGACTCTGTTCTTCTTTCTCCCAGCATACAGCTCAGCTTTCCCCACCTAGTTCTGTTCTTCCATGCCATAGGCTCAAAGCAATTCTTTATTCATTAACCAATAAAAGCAACACAAAGAAGGACCTCCTACACCATTTCCCCTTTTCTGTTTAAACAAAAAGGAATGCTTTAACACAGTAAAATTATATATAACAAAACAGGGCTAGGCTGTGGTGGCACATGCCTTTATTCCCAGCACACTCTGTGAGTTTGAGGCCAGCCTGGTCTACAAGAGCTAGTTCTAGGACAGTTAGGACTGTTACACAGGGAAACCCTGTCTCAAAAACCAAAACAAAACAAAAACAGGTATCAAGCAAGAATTACAGTTACAATATATCTGCTTAATCTTTTATCACAACTAAGGAAAACTATAACTATAAATTCTTCAACTCCATCAAAGTCTCCAGAAGGATATAATATTACCTAAGTAAACAGGATGTGCATTGTAATCAACTTCCAAAACTCTAGAATTGACAGAAACATCTTGTTGCCCAAGTCACCCAAAGTTCTTCCGTATCATTGAGGCACCCACCTTCAGCCTACAGGCCCATAGTATCCAGCAGACTTTTTTCATGAAGCAGGAAATTTCAAAGACAGTTCTGCCTATACTGGCAGTTTGCCAGTCACATTCTTTTCTATCTTGCAGAATGTCTAGTGAGTCTTTTATGAAGCAGGAACCCCAAAGGACCATTTCACCTTTAGGCAAGTTCAGCAGTAATTTCTCTGTGGGTTCTGCTTGTCCAGTCAAGCAGTCCAGGCAAGAGCAGTTTCTTGCCCATATGGCTAACCAACTCCATAAGGAGCCTCTTGAAGTAACTTGCTCCTCCAGGAACAGATGTGTCTCACTGTCATGAAGAGTCTTAAGTTCTTAAACATTTTAAATGCCATATTCTGAAGGTCTCTGAAAGATTTGAAGAATACCTATCTAACTGAATTATATCTCTATACATCTAGAAAATCTAACATGACTACAGGCTTGACTGATATAGATGAGTATCTATTAACTTATATTTCTTAATTATACATTACATTTTTAAATGAGTTACACAAACACTATACCTTAATCAAGATCAGAAATACATATACATATAACAAAATTGACCTTAAATTTGTATCAATAAACCAAGATCCATATCAATGCAAATTATTCATATCTATATCATATCCCCCTTTAAATGTAAACAAACATTTATAGACAATATTTGGGAATATGAGTATAGTTTTCTCCATACTGCTTTCTGCTGATTGTTGGGCATAGTAATTTTTGGGGGTGTTCACAGTGACCTTCGGGGGGTTTTGTTCCATCAAACCACACCAGTCTGGAAGCAATCCACAGGTTCTCATCCTCTGTGAAAACAAAAGAAGAACCTCTTTTCCAAAGCAACATATCCTAAGACCCAAATTTGGAAGTCATGATACCTTTATAATATACATGCTGGTTTAGCTTGGCAGCCCATACAATGAAATTCTCTCTGTACTTAGCTCATTCACAGTCAAAAAATTCAAAGAAAACACAATAATATACATAATCCAGACTCTCTGAATTTTCCATTTTTACATGGCTTATTTTTCTTTACTTCTTTTAATCTATGACTGTCTGTACTCTGTCTCTTTAAAGACTTTTTTGTTTTTTTAAAAAAGCCATTTACTTCTTTTTATAACTCTCTGTACTCTTTTTCTTCTCTCTCCCAAGCCCACGTACATTTGTCCAGCACTGTGCCTCATCTGGATTTGTCTTTATTGCACATCTGTAATTCTTTACTGTCCAGGAGCACTTTTTTTGTTTTTTTTTTTTTTCGAGACAGGGTTTCTCTGTAGCTTTGGAGCCTGTCCTGGAACTAGCTCTGTAGACCAGGCTGGTCTTGAACTCACAGAGATCCGCCTGCCTCTGCCTCCTAAGTGCTGGGATTAAAGGTGTGCCCACCATCGCCCAGCCAGGAGCACTTTTTAAAATGCTAAGCGCTTCGTAAAACTTAACTGCATCATTACTATGGCATAGATAGTACTTCCTGCTTGTCCTCCCAGTCTGAAACTTAAGCTGTGCCATTATTATGGTATATATGGTACTTCCTGCTGTCTACCCAGTCCAGCATGGTGGAACCTCTGGCGCCTCTGAGAGCCATGCACACAGCTCCATTCTCAGGCACACAGCAAGTCCGTGTCCCCATTAAGCAAGCTGCAGCAGTGTGATCACAAACCCTATTCAAATGCTCTGTAGCTGGACCTCCTGCCTGAAAGAGTCAGAGTTTCACGCTGGTAGCACAACCCAGAAAGCTGGCATTTCAAAACAGCACTTTTTTTTCGCTGCTACCACTGAATCATGAAAACCTCTCTTAAAGAAGCTGCAGCAAGCTGTTAGCTGAAAAAGAAATGCAGCTAAACTCTGTTTTGTGTGTGTGTGTGTGTGTGTGTGTGTGTGTGTGTGTGTGTGTGTAGAGCTTCTTTCCGAGCCCTCTCAGGTTTCACATGGATCTAGTCCACCACGTTGGCATGCCTGTTTGTTGGAAGAGGGCCACTTGTTGGTTCCCAGCCACCCAGCTAGCTTAGGCCCAAAATAATCACACAGAAACTGTATTAATTAAACCACTGCTTGGCCCATTAGTTTTAGTTTCTTATTGGCTAACTCTTATATTAATTTAATCCATTTCTGTTAATCTGTATATCATCATGTGGCTATGGCTTACCAGCTAAAGTTCCCAGTGTCTGTCTCAGATGGTGGATCCATGGCTTCTCTCCGACTCCACTCTTCTTTCTCCCAGTATACAGCCTAGCTTTTCCCGCCTAGTTCTGTTCTGCCCTTGTCCTAGGCTCAGAGCGGTTCTTTATTCATTAACCAATAAAAGCAACACATAGACAGAAGGACCTCCCAGACCAATTTTATTTTTAATAATAGCTCTCATTCAGCTGTGGCTACTGCTCAGGTAGGAGCATCGAACAGGAGGTTTCATCAACACTCACCCCTAGGCTTATGCATTCCACATATGTTGTCATTCTCAAATCTCTTTCAGGTCCCCATCCAGGGTTGCACTTTGAATAATTTAAACCGAGATCAGACTCTTCAAGTCTGGCCACTTGGGCCGATGGGAGATTTACACAGCAAAGACATTGCCAGAGTTATCTCTTAAGTATACCAGAGCTGTTCTTTTCAAACAGTTATTACCCGGGCTCACCTTGCACACCTGGCAGAATTATGCTTCTCTTTTCTGTTTTTTCTTTTTCTTAATAAGAGCACAGGGGACTTGATGGTATATCAGGATTTAGTGCTAGTTCTGACTCTGGGCTTCCCCCTTAAGCTGCTCTTTAGAGCAGTGGTTCTCAACCTTCCTAATGCTGCAACCCTTTCATACAGTATGGGAATTTATGTGGGTCTGTCAGCAGGTGGATAGACCTCATGGAGGGGTCAGTTCCTTAGACCACTGGAAGGAAACGTGATTGCCTAACGACCCTCAAGGGATCACCACCTACAGGTTGAGAACTGTTGCTCATACTCATAAAAATAAGTCTTAAAAAAGAGTCCAGGAAGCCGGGCAGTGGTGGCTCATGCCTTTAATCTTAGCACTCGGGAGGCAGAGGCAGGTGGATCTTTGTGAGTTCCAGGCTCAAGAACAACCAGGGCTATACAAAGAAACTCTGTTTGGGGGAGGAAGGGAGTCTGGAAAATGCCATACAAAAGGAAAAAGAGGGCCGGGCGGTGGTGGCGCACGCCTTTAATCCCAGCACTCGGGAGGCAGAGGCAGGCGGATCTCTGTGAGTTCGAGACCAGCCTGGTCTACAAGAGCTAGTTCCAGGACAGGCTCCAAAGCCACAGAGAAACCCTGTCTCAAAAAAACAAAAACAAAAAAAAAAAAGGAAAAAGAGGTGGGGGAGGATATATGCGTAGTTAGGGTAGGAAGGTTCTCTCTTTCAGTCTCAACCCTCTACAGGTGCAAGCAGGACCGAGAATTCAAGGGCATCCTCAGCTACACAGTAGTCTGGAGGCCAGCCTGTGCCGCAGGAGACCCTGTCTAGAAGGAAAATAGACTAGCAAGCTGGGCATGTCTATAATCCCATGTGAGGCTGGGTGAGGCAGGAGAATTTCCACAAGTGTTAGTCCAGCCCAGGCTACAGAATAAACAAACAAAAATAAATCGAGGAAAGAGGGAGGGAAGGAAGAAGGGAGGGAGCCAGGCTCCCTAGATCCCTGACTTTTGCTGGGAGCATGAAAATCTGTGGTCCTGGGGCTCATGATATCACAGGCCACATTCCGTATTGTGGAGGTCACCAAGGCATAGCTCTCACACAGGCACTGCCAAAGTACCAGCTTCCTGTCTTTCTGGTGCTCCCATTATCTGGGGCGTGTTCTGTCCCAGTATTGCCTTCTACAGTGAGTCAGCTTCCATCTACTGCCTGTCTGACTCTGGATTACATCCGGGAAGTGTGTGTTTGAGAAACAGTTGGCAGGGAGTACATAGATGTGTGTACAGTGGACTGAAGATGAGCGTCCAACATGAAGGTGGTGCCTTTGATTTTCTGAGACTACCTTCGCTCACAGGATTCTTCAAGTGAAACTCAGTTCTCCCAAGGAACCCTCAGAAAGCATTATTGAGTCAATGTTGCATCTGTTTGGTTTGGTTGGCTTGGGGTTAGGTCTGCAGAGCTGAAACAGTCTCAACTCCGTATCCCAGGCTACCCTGGAAATCAAAACTATCCTCCTTTCTCAGCCTCTCAGGTGCACTACAATCACAAATGTGACCTCCTCACAACAGACGCTCAAGGGTCAAAGGTTTTTAAGCCCTGTGCTAGTGAAACCAAATTAAAGACCAGGGAGCCAGTGTCATCAAGAGTGTTTTTGAGCTATAGCCTATAATATAATCTATAAAGTGCTTTCAATACAATATAAAATATATGATATATATTAGAATACAGTCTATAAAGGCATTTTCCTGCCTAGCACCAACAACCTGTCTTTCAAACCTAGTTGCTTCCACTCATGTTCAGTGCCCTGCTTACTCACGTTGCCATGTTCCGCTTGCTCATGCCCCCATGCCCTGCTTACTCATGTCCCCATGCCCTGCTTGCTCATGCCCCCATGCCCTGCTTACTCATGCCCCCATGCCCTGCTTGCTCATGTGCAAGTGCTCTGCTTGCTCATATGCAAGTGCTCTGCTTAAAGGACACATTTTTACAACCCTCTTACTGCCTTTGTTCTCTGTGTTTATTCCTCCTTGCAAACATCAACTGGGCACTTACCCCAACAGGGTCAGAAGTGCTGCACACTTGTGATGTCCATTCTGGGCAGGCCCAGGCTGGCCTCCAACTCATGAGCCTCCTGCCTCAGTCTGCCAGGTGCTGGGGTTGCAAGAGCATACAACCATGGGTAGCAAACTTTGTCAGGTTATCTTTGGACTGCCAGCCCATGAATAATTACTTGGAGACTTATTATTAATTATAAGCCTTAACTTAGGCTTTTCCCCCAATAGCTCTCATAACTTAATAATATATATTATATATATATATTCATGTGTGTATATATTTATTTGTTTGTTTTGCAAGACAGGGTTTCTCTGTAGCTTTGGAGCCTGTCCTGGAACTTGCTCTGTAGATCAGGCTGGTGTCAAACTCATAGAGATCCCCCTGTCTCTGCCTCCCGAGTGCTGGGGTTAAAGGCTAGGAATTTCAATTTTAAAAAACTTAAAAAGGAAGGAGTGAACTATAAAAGAGCCCGACATACTGGCATAGTGATCTGGTGGGAAATGCCTGGAATTCCAGCGCTTCAGAGGTTCAGGCAGGAGGATCAAGAACTCAACACTGGGGCTGGAGAGATGGCTCAGCGGTTAAGAGCACTGCCTGCTCTTCCAAAGGTCCTGAGTTCAATTCCCAGCAACCACATGGTGGCTCACAACCATCTGCAATGAGGTCTGGTGCCCTCTTCTGGCCTTCAGGCATACACACAGACAGAATATTGTATACAGAATAAATAAATATTTAAAAAAAATAATTCAACACTGTTCTTGGCTATATAACTAGTTCCAGGCTGCCCTGGGCTCTGTCAAATCCTGTCCTCCTCCCCCTACAATAAAGTCCCTTGCCAGGCGGTGGTGTGTGCTTGACATCCTGGACCCGAATGTTACAGTTATGAGCTTCCATGTGTGTGCCTGGAATTGAAGTCATGTCCCTGGAGGAGCAGTCAGTGCTCTTGACCTTTGAGCCGTCTCTCCAGTCCCATCCCCATGTCAAGCTTTTAAATGTATGTTTTGGAGGATCAAATTCAAGTTCTTTTTAATTTTGTTTATTATTTATTTATATGTAAGTATGTGTGTCTGTGTATGTGCCCAAGGAGTTGAGAGAGGTCAGCTCTCTGAAGCTGAAGTTCCAGGTAGCTGTGAGCTGCCTGATGTGGGTGCTGGAAATGGAACGTGGGTCCTCTGCAAGAGCAATGTGTGCTCTTAACCCCTGAGACATTTCTCCAGCCCAAACAAATGAGTAGATTTTTGTTTTGTTTTGTTTTTTCGAGACAGAGTTTCTCTGTGTACCCTTGGCTATCCTGGAACTCATTCTTTAGCTTGATAGCCTTGAACTCACAGATTTCCACCTGTCTCTGCATCCTGGGTTCTGGGATTAAAGGCATGCGCTACAACTGCGCAAACAGACTTATTTTTATTTTTATTTTTGTATATGGGGTTTTGCCTGCATGTATGTCTGTGCACTACATGCAGTGCTTGTAGTGGCCAGAAGAGGGCGCCAGATACTCCAGGACTGGTTTTACAGGTTGTGAGCCGAGCATTGAACCTAGGTCCTCTAGAAAAGCAGCCAGTGCTCTTAAATGCTGGGCCATCTCTATAAACCTAAGACTTATTTTTATTTCTAAAGTCATGTGTATGTGTGTGTGGAGTCAAGTGTGTGAGAGTTCCCGAGGAAGTCAGAAGAGGACAGAGAGGTAGAGTAAAAGACCGTCATGAGCTGCCCAGTGTGGATGCCTCAATCTGAACTCCCATCCACTGCAAGAGACACAAGTGCTCTTAACTCCTGCCATCTCTCCAGCCCTCTCACGCTTGCTCTTGTGAAAGACAGGACAGTGTGAGGCTGGCTAAGGAGTTTGGATTTTTCCCCCCCTCTTTTGCTTTTTAAATCCGGAGCGGTACGATCACGTTCATCATTCAGGCTGTATCCGACAGACATCAGGAACAGATGGCTCAGTGTCTGTGCTGGAGACATACGCGGTGGAATACGCTAGGATCAGGGAAGGCTTTTGAAAATTAAAGAAATAGAGTGGTTTAAATGCTGCCAAGAAATAACTACGGGGCGAGGCGGGGGTGGGGGGTGGGGGAGTGACTAAAAAAAGGTGGAAAGAAAATTGGTAAGTGAGAAGGCAGGGAGGGAGGAGATCCCCCGGGGGAGGAATTGCATTCCCTCCCACTCCCCCGTACCCCCTCCCTCGCCCCGGCTGCTAGGAACAGGTCTTTACTAGGCTACAAAGTCATTGCCTCTGAGCCACGCCCCCCTGCTCCTTCCTAGCCTTTGGTTATAACAGAAGGAGTGTTGGGGATAGTATATAAATTCAAGGCCCAAAAGTTCAGCAGGGAGTCCAGTGCAGTAGCAAATACCTGTTAATCGCAGAGCTGCAGACGGAGAAAGGCAGCAGGATGAGGGGTTCCAGGTCACAGGTCATCCTCAGCTACACAGTAAGATGGGGCCAGCCTAGGGCTACATAGACCCTACCTCAAAAAAAAAAAAAAAAAAAAAAAAAAAAAAAAAAAAAAAAAAAAAAAAAAAAAAAAAAAACGCTGGCAAGAGACATACCATCTCCTTGGAAGCATCAACGGTCCAGAGAAGGGTGGTGGTTATGAAGTTATTATACAATGGCTCCGTGTGATTTTTTAAAGGTTTATTAATTTATTAATAACAGAATTCTTTATTGATTCACTGGAAATTTCACATCATGTGCCCGACTCCCTCTCGCCTCCCAGTCCTCCAACCCTGCAGTATCCCCCTCCAGAAGAACCCTGCAAATTAATTACAAACAAAACAAACAAAAAAACCACCTCGCTCCTCCATCTTTCTGTCCTCTCCAGTACCTCGTCATTCATCCTGGTTTATTTATTTTTATTTTATGTGTGTGAGTGTTTTACCTACATAGCATGGATGTCTATGCTCCGCATGTGGCCGTGCTTGCAGAGTCCAGATGAGACCCTTGGATCCCCTTGAACCAGTTACAGATGGTTGGAAGCCACTAAATGGGTGCTGGGAATGGACCCCAGGTCCTCTGGGAGAGCAGCTAGTGCTCTCAATCACTCTCCAGCTACCCAGCTCCGTGTGATCTTCCTCCTGCCCTTCTCACACAGCCAGCAAACCGGAAGCTCCAGCTGCCCTTTCCTCTCCCCTCATCACCTTCCCTAAAATATTTATTCTGCAGATGGCAGCTGTGGTCAAACTTAGTCCTCAGTGGAGACAGGAGAGGCATGGGAGAAGGGGGCTTACCTTTATGTCGGACAGGCTCCCGCCCTGTATAGGTTGGTCGTCCCTACCAGCAGCTTTCCACAGCGCTGGTTCAGTTTTCTAGTGGAGCGTCACAAGCAACAAACAACACTAGCATATATACTAACACGAGAAGTAGCTGCCTAGGTGGAGAAAGGGATTCATTCCAAGTGGAGGTCTGTGCAGTCTTGGAGAGGACATGATCCTAAGACTGAATGGTCAGAGAAGAGTCACTATGTGTAATAAGCCAGAAGTTCACCCTGTGGAATTTATCATAAGTCTGCCCCCCAAAGATGTTAGATTAAATAGCGTAGATTTGAAACATTGTGTCGATAATGAATGTCTTTCAGGTCCTCTACTAGAAAAGTGGACCAGTGCTCTATCTCAGAGGTATACCCCCAGTCAAACTTCCTATCCTCCAGGCCCGGCCTCCTAAGCGCTGAGATTATTGGTTACCATATCTACTTTACAGCTATATATTCTTCTCCCTCCCTCCCTCCCTCCCTCCCTCCCTCCCTCCCTCCCTCCCTCCCTCCCTCCCTCCCTTCTTTCTTTCTTTCTTTCTTTCTTTCTTTCTTTCTTTCTTTCTCTTTCTGTCTCACCATGTAAACCCTGGCTCTGGCCTGGAGTTTACCATATAGACCAAGCTAACCTCAAACTCACAGAGATTGCCTGCCTTGGTCTCTTGAGAAGGCCATATTCTTGTTGTCGAGACAGGGTCTCACTCTGTAGTTTTGGCTGGTCTGGAATTCTCTATGTAGACGAAGCTTGCCTTAAACTCACAGAGAGACACCCTCCTTTTCCTCCAGAGCGCCAGAATTCACACACATGCCATGATGTATGGATCCCTCGCAAAAATGCGTTAAAATGTGATTTAAGAGAACTGCTGTATCTGAGGAAGATTCAGTTGGGAACAGTCAGAGCCTATGTGACTCATGCCCTAGGGAGTTTCCAGAAGGTAAGTACAATGGAGACAGGACCAGTGACATTCCTTTATGATTATGATTGTGTCTTCATTTTTCACATCTGACCTAGCACTGGCGTTTCTGGGAGACACGGAAGAGGTTTCATTTATTGTCATTTGATTTTTTTTTGCAGATTATTGGTGGCTTAAGCTTTTACTAGTAATAGTGAGAATATGTGACTTACTTTATCCTCATTTCGTGTATGTAAACTCATCTAAACATGGGTCAGAAATAATCTGGAAAAGGGCTAGAGAGATGGCTCAATTGTTAAGAACACATTACTATTTTTTTTTATTACCTGGAGGAACAGCCGTGGGTGCTGGGAAGTGAATTCTTATATTTTTGGTAGTGAGCCTAGCCTTCAACGGCTGAGCCATCCCTCCAGGCCATTTGTTTGTTTTTTTGAGACAGGGTTTCTCGGTAGCTTTAGAGCCTGTACTGGAACTCGCTCTATAGATCAGGCTGGCCTTGAACTCACAGAGATCTACCTGTCTTTACCTCCCCAGTGCTGAGATTAAAGGTGTGTGCCACCACTGCCTGGCTAGCACTTACTATTCTTGCAGAGGACAAGAGTTCAATTCTCAGCACCCAAAACATATCCTTGGCTCTAGCTCTAAGGTATCCGGTGCCCTCTTCTGGCCTTCCCAGGTACCTGCATGCATTTGCACTCTCTCTCTCTCTCACACACACACACACACACACACACACACACACACACACGTAAACACATAATAAAAAAATTTACTACCAGGCATGGTGGCACATGCCTTTAATCCCATCACTCAGGAGGCAGAGGCAGGTGGATCTCTGTGAGTTTGAGGCTAGCCTGATCTACAGACTGAGTTCCAGGACAGCCAAAGATACACAGAGAAACCGTGTCTCAAAAAAACAAACAAACAAACAAAAAACTTAAAAACTTAAAAAAATTACTAATATTTGGGAAGGAACTGGAGTGATGGTTCAGTGGTTAAGAGCACTTGCTTCTCTTGTAGGGGACCTGGGACTAATTCCCAGGTCCCACATGGTGGCTCACAGCCATCTGTGACTTCAGTTCCAAAGGGTTCTCAAGCCCTCTTCCGACCTCTGCAAGCACATACATGATGTACATACACATATGTAATTAAACACATAGGAAGATTCACACATTTCCTTGGGATTTTGAAATCACCATCAGCCAGATGTGGCAGCACACACCTGTGATCCCGGCACTTGGGTGGCTGAGCCAGGGATACTGCAATGAATTTCAGGCCAATCTGGGCTCTACAGTGGGTCCCAGGCTGGCCTAGGCTGCAGAGTGAGTCCTTACCCGAAAAAAAAAAAAAAAAACCAAAGCAAAACAAAACTCTGAAGCAGTGCAAAGTGCCGCTACCAACGAAAGTGAGGTTGCTGAAGGAAGTCATGAGTCAACAGGACTTTGCCCTTTGGTCACCTTCCAGCAGAGCATGGCAAAGGGCTGGGATGCCTGAACGTCATCGTCACATCCCTTCCACCTGGAGCGCGAGGCTTTGCAGTTATTACGGCATTTAAGATCATTGTCACTGAAACCAGCAGATGTTTCCCGAACGCCGAGGTGTTGAGTAACAGCCTTGGTCAGGAAGCGGGTATTGCGTTTGTCTGACCCTACTAGGTCCTGCCCTGGGCAGATGGAATACTGTAGGTATGTAAGTGAATTACATGAATGCCCGCAGGCGTACCCCGGAGGGCTGAACTTGGTGAAGCTGGAAATAGGCACAATGGTTTTGGCACCGAGCAGGGTTTTGAGCCCTGCCCTCGCTGTGGGATCAGGGAATTAAGAAATCCTCATGCATGGCTGGAGCGGCGGTTCAGTGCTTAAGAGCACCGGCTACTGTTTCAGAGAATGGGCTCCCAGAACCCACATGACGGCTCACAACTGTCTAGAACTTCAGTGCCAGAGGGGTTCAACACCCTATTCTGGCCTCAAAGGGCACTGTACACACGTGGTGCACAGACATACATGTGGACAAAACAGACTACAAAATAATTAAATAACTAAAATTTAAAAAAGAAATACTTGAAAACGTCAGTTTCCTATACTGGGAAATGATTATTTTTATATGTATTTTAATGGCTGATATGTGGATTAGACAGTCCAGTACATGCAAGGTATCTAGTGTATAACTGAACAACTATTATTTCTTTTGGCTCGTTCTCAATAAATGTTAAATAATTTTTTTTGAGACAGGTTTTCTCTATTGTAGCCCTGGCTGTCCTGGAACTCACTCTGTAGATCAGGCTAACCTTGAACTCACAGAGATCTCCCTGCCTCTGCCTTTGGAGTGCTGGGATTAAAGATGGGTACCTCTGCCGTCCAATTACAATATTTTTTTTATGGAACCAGGAAGATGGCTCAGTGGATAAAAATGTTTCCTTGGTGTCTGAGTTAGGGTTTCTGTTGTTGTGATAAAACACCAAGCAAATTGGGGATTAAAGGCTTTATCTCACCATATAGTTTACAGTCAGTTCATGATGGAGAGAAATCAGAGCAAGAACCTAGAGGCAAGAACTGAAGCAAAAGCTGAGGAGGAATGCTGCTCACTGGCTTGCACAACTCCTTTGTTTTACACCCAGGACCACCTGCCCAGGGATGGCACTACCCACAGTGAGCAGGACCCTTCCACGTCAATCACTAATCAAGAATATTCCCCATGGGGCTGGAGAGATGGATCAGCGGTTAAGAGCATTGCCTGCTCTTCCAAAGGTCCTGAGTTCAATTCCCAGCAACCACATGGTGGCTCACAACCATCTGTAATGAGGTCTGGTGCCCTCTTCTGGCCTTCAGGCATACACTCAGGCAGAATACTATATACATAAAAAAAAAGAATATTCCCCAAAGACTTGTCTAAGACCAATCTGATGAAGGAATTTCTACAATTAAGAGTCATTCTTTGGGGGGCTGGAGAGATGGCTCAGCAGTTAAGAGCACTGGCTGCTCTTCCAGAGAACCCAGATTCAATTCCCAGCACCCACGTGGCAGCTCACAACTGTCTGTAACTCTGTTCCAGCAGATCTGACACCCTCATAAAGAGCTGCCATGTGCATGCTGGGAATTGAACCCAAGTCTCCTGGAGGAGCAACCAGTACTCTTAACCACTGAGACATCTCTCCAGCCCCTAAAAAAGTTTAAAACCTTCAAACAATTAATAAAATATAACCGTTTTAGAATGCAGCTCAGTTGATAGAACATTTGCATGCAGGAAGCCCCTGGGTTTGCTTCTCAGCCCCACATAAACCGAGCGTGCGCGTGTACACCTGTAAGCCCAGCACTTCGGAGACAGAGGTGGAGAATCAGAAGTTATCCTCATCTATAAGATGAGTTAGAGGCCAGTCAGGCTACAAGAAACCCTGTCTCAAAAAAACAGCATTCAGCCGGGCGGTGGTGGCGCACGCCTTTAATCCCAGCACTCGGGAGGCAGAGGCAGGCGGATCTCTGTGAGTTCGAGGCCAGCCTGGTCTACAAGAGCTAGTTCCAGGACAGGCTCTAAAAAAGCTGCAGAGAAACCCTGTCTCGAAAAACCAAAGAAAAAAGAAAACAAAACAGCATTCAAACAAGAAAATTACAAAGAAAAGAAAAATAACAAATTATGAAATTTCCTGCCAGCAAGAGTTAACTTCATTTAAATGGCACTGAAGATGGCACCGGGATCCTAAATCACACCACGCCATCACTGTGCTATTGAGCTGCACAGCTACATCTGACACCCAAGGCCATTTATTTATTTATTTATTTATTTATTTATTTATTTATTTAAAGAAAAGGTCTCACTGTGTAGCTCAGCTAGTCTGGAACCTTGCTGACCTTGAACTCATAGGGATCCACTAGGATCTCTACCTCCAAATCCTGGGATTAAAGGCGCATGCCACCATGCCCAGCTTTAGGTACAGCCTTTTATAGACTAGGCTAGCCTTGGACTCCCTGATCATTCAATCTTTACCTCCTAGGTGCTAAAGTTACAGGAGTGTGCCCTGACTCATGCCTAATATAGAAGCTAAATGGAATCAAATAAAATGTAAGAATTTATGAATTCATATTAATGCTTATGAACAAATGATACCTGTTTCTTCAAGATTATCTACAGTTATAAAGATTAAAAATATCATGATTGGACATGGTGGTGAATGTCTTTAATCCTAACACTCTGGAGGCAGAGGCAGGAGGATTTCTGTGAGTTTGAGGCCAGCCTGGTCTACAAAGCAAGTTCCAGAACAACCAGAGCTGTTACACAGAGAAATCCTGACTCGAAAAACCAAACCAACAACAACAATATGCATAACATAATATATATATCATATCATATGTACACATAGAGAGAGAGAGAGAGAGAGAGTTGGGGCTAGAGAGATGGCTCAGTGATGAAGAGTACTTGCTATTCTTTTGTCTTTGAGACAGAGTTTCTTGCTGCTCTTGCAGAGGACTAGGATTTGGTTGCCAGTGCTACAAGATGGCTCACAGTTATAACCCAGCTCCAGAGGATCTGACCCCTTCTTCAGCTTCCACAGGAACCAAACACTCAAGAGGTTCACAGACATGTGTGTGAGCAGAACACTGACACATAACATAAAAAAAAATAAAATGCCATGATTCTTTTTAATCTACAATTTCTATTTCGGCTCATTGCTGCTGTGTTTCCTGACTTGGCACATTTGAGAGTTTCTGTTTAATGATTTTATAGTGGATGACATCTTCATCAAATATTCTTGTTTTAAAGGTTTATGTTATGCCTGTGTTGGTGTGTGCAGGTGAATGCTAGTGCCTACAGTGGTCAGAGTGCCAGACCCCTCAGAGCTGGTTAAAGACAATGGAGACCGGTCTAGTGGGGGAGCTGGGAAAGGAAGGAATGGAACTTAGGTCTTCTGCAAGGCCACTAGACATTTATTTATTTATTTATTTATTTATTTATTTATTTATTTGAGACAGGGTCTTATTGTGTAGCACTAGATGTTTGGAAACTCACAGAGATTCACATGCCTCTGCTTCCTGAGGCTGGCATTAAAGGCATGTGCCTCCATGTCAGTTAATTTTATTTTATTTTTATTTTTTTTGGTTTTTCTAGACAGGGTTTCTCTGTAGCTTTGGAGACTGTCCTGGCACTTGTTCTGTAGATCAGGCTGTCTTCAAACTCACAGAGATCTACCTGCCTCTGAGTGCTGGGATTAAAAGTGTGAATCACCACTGCCCGGCAAGTCAGTTACTCTTGTTTTTATCTATTTATGTTGCTTTTGGAGATAGGGTTTCTCTGTGTATCCTTGTCTGGCCTGGAACTCCCTTTATAGACCAGGCTAGCCTACAACTTAGAGACCCACCTTCCTCTATCTCCTAAATGCTGGGATTAAAGGTGTACCCCACTACTGCCTGACTCACTGTACATTCTTTACTGCTGAGCCATCTCTCCAGTCCCCATAGAATATTCCAGATGCCCTTTCCTTAGCTGTTAGTGTAGAATCATTTAGCTGTGGCAGAGGCTCTGGACAAGTCTGTGGCTGGCCAAAGGTTCTTGTCGTAGGTAGATCACACTTTCTCGTCCAAAGGTTTGTGGAAAGCTACTTTTATCTTTCAAGTTGAAAAGCTTAGCAGGCACTTGGCCCAACCCAATTCTATATCAGTCTTTACAGGTATATGATATGCCTTTTGATGAAGTACTGCATTCTTTTATTTATTTATTCATGTTTTTTTTTTTTTTTGGTTTTTCGAGACAGGGTTTCCCTGTAGTTTCTAGAGCCTGTCCTGGAACTAGCTCTTGTAGACCAGGCTAGCCTTGAACTCAGAGATCCGCCTGCCTCTGCCTCCCGAGTGCTGGGATTAAAGGCATGCGCCACCACCGCCTGGCTTATTCATGTATTTTTTAAGACAGGATATTTCTCTTTTTTTCAAATACTATTTTATTGCCTCTAATCTCATAAACGTTTTTTGTTGTTGTTTTTGTTTTTCGAGAGAGGGTCTCTCTGTAGCTTTGGAGCCTACATCCTGGAACTAGCTCTTATAGACTAGGATGACCTCGAACTCACAGAGATCCTCCTGCCTCTGCCTCCTGAGTGCTGGGATTAAAGGTGTGCGCCACCATTGCCAGGCTCATTTTTCTTTTTCTCTCTCCTGGCTTTTTGAGATAGGGTTTCTTTGGGTAGCCTTGGCTGTCCTGAAACTCACTTTGTAGATCAAGCCAGCTTTGAACTCAGAGATCCTCCTGCCTCTGCCTCCTGAGTGCTGGGATTAAAGGTGTGCGCCACCACCACCTGGCTTTATTTTTTTAATGTTTGTTTTGACACTGGGTCTCGCTCTGTAGCCTAGGTCAGTTTTGAGCTGGGAGTGCCTGCCTCAGCTGCTCAAGAACTCTGCTACTACACTCAATACGTGCTTATAACTAACCTGAGTGAGAACTAGAAACCAGGCAAACTAGTCTCTACCAATATAATATTTTTGAGTTACATCTTTTCCTATCAGTTGCCCGTCAGCTGGCCATTTGTGTGTTCTCTTTTTTTCTTTTCCTTGTGTGTGTGCACGTGTGCGCATTTATGTGTGTGTGCATGGGAAAGACAGAAATCAATGTTGGGTGTTCTTCAGTCATACTCTATCTTTAATATTATCATTTAAAGTTTTTTATTTTTGTTATAACTGGGAAATGTGTGTGTGCGTGTGCACACACGCAACAATGCATGTGTGGTGGTCAGAGGACACTTTCAGGAGTCAGCCTAGTTCCCTCCTTATACTGTGGAGGGCTTGTGGTTGACCACTGAGCCGTCTCCCCAGTCCTCCGTCTGATTTTCTGAGACGGGATCTCTCACTGAGCCAGGAGCTCATGGAGCTCAATGATTGGCTTGAATGGTCTCTGCGCCTGTAAGCAGTGACCTACAGACACAGGCCGCTGTGCCTGAGCTCTTTCCCTGGTTAGTAGGGATCAGGTCTTTGTGTTTGTGTGGCAGGCCGTTTACCAACTAAGCCATCTCCTCACCCTCTTAGCATATTCTTGATCAATGCCCTCCTCCCCCAATGTTTCTTTTACATCAAGAATAAGATAGTTTGGAGGTTGGACATTTAGCTTCACTGGGAGAGTACTTGCCTGGTATGCACGAAGTCTTGGGTTTGGTCCTCAGCACAGCATAAACTGGGCATGGTGGTACCCTGCTGTGATCCCAGCCTTCCGGAGGTGAGCTGGGATGACTCAGGAGCATGATCAGGGTTGAAGTAACAAGTCAGAGAGAGACCGGCGTCACTATATGAAACTGCGTTTCAAAACATCAGAGAGAGAGGGAGGGAGGGACACACACACACAGAGAGAGAGACAGAGAGAGACAGAGAGACAGACAGAGAGAGAGACAGAGACAGAGAGAGACAGAGACAGAGAGAGACAGAGACAGAGACAGAGACAGAGAGGGAGAGAGTGCAACAGAGAGGCGGAGTGCCAGATAGATAGAGAAGCAAAAATGAGTAAAGCAAACTTACTTACTCTACTTGATGAACCTAGCTTCCACTCACAATGTACAAAAAAATAATTATTTCGTTTCTGTCCACCTCAGGCCTCTAGGGAAGGCATTTGGAGAGTGGCCAACCTATTCTAGCCTTTGGCCTTCATTGCAAACCAAGCAGAGTGTCTTTCCATTCAGGCATGTGTGCTGTTCAAGAGCTTGCATAAACACAAGGTTGAGAAACAGTACTTTTGGAAAGGGTGTGAAAGAGGCAAAGGACATGGTGACTTGTCCTCTGAGGTGGGAGAGGCCACCTCAGAGTGGCCTCGGGCAGTTTCCCACTGAACTCAGGAAATGGAGGCAGTGTCTCCCTAGGCTTCTAGTGAGAGACTCACTGTGGGAACAGTGGACCTAAGAACGGTCCTTCTCTTCTTGGCGTTTTATACCTGCTGCTGTGAGAAAAATGCCAAATAGGAATCATGTGAAAGGGGAATGACAGCAGCAGCCTTTAAATCCCGGCACTGGAACTCAGGCGGATCTCTGAGTTCAGGCACAGTCTAGTGTACAGAGTGAGTTCCAGGACAGCCAGGGCTACCAGAGAAACCCCGTCTCAAACAAACATACAAAAAAAGAACCATTTAGTCTTTGCTATTTATTTATTTAGATTTTATTTTTGTTTATTATTTATTTAGATTAATTTAGAATCATTTAGTCTTTGCTATTTATTTATTTATTTGTTTATTTATTTACTTTTGAAACAGGGTACCAGGGTCCAAGTCTAGATCCAGATCTTTCTGCTAGGTAAACATTCTACCAACTGTTAAGTAAAAATAATAAGAAAGAGGCAGCTCCGCCAGTGCAAAAAATCCAATTAGGTCAAATCAAACCAAATCAAAATGCCCATCGTTTTATTAAGAATGATGTTCTCCAGTGGCTGAGTGCAGGGAGGGGTCAGGACCTGGCATGCTGGAATTTGGAGTCCAGAGCAATGTAACTCCCAGGCCAGGGAGGCTGGGATGGATGCCAGAGGCTGGGGGCTATGTTCCAAACTTAATACCAACTAAGTCCCATCCCAGCCTTAGTCTCTTTGGTACCCAGTTTTCTCATCTTGACAATCAGAGTGTGGTGGGATGTAGTCTGTACTCCCAGCTCCTTGGGAGGCTCAGACAGAAGTGAAGTTTGAAGCCGGAAGTTCAGAGCCAGCCTGGGCAACATAATAAACCCCTATCTCAAGAAATGAAACAAAATTATATATATATATATATATATATATATATATATATATACTTATTTATTTGTTTGTTTGTTGTTTTTCGAGATAGGGCTTCTCTGTAGCTTTGGAGCCTGTCCTGGAACTAGCTCTCATAGACCAGGCTGGTGTTGAACTCACAGAGATCCGCCTGCCTCTGCCTCCTGAGTGCTGGGATTAAAGGTGTGCACCACCACCGCCCGCCTATAAAACAAAATTAGATGGAAACAAAAAGCAAGGTGAAAATAGAGGATGAAACCACATGTTCCCTAAAATAATTTTCCTTCTTTCCTCCCTTCCTCCTTCACTCCCTCCCTCCCTTCCTCCCTCCCTCCCTCCCTCCTTCCCTCTCTCCCTCCCTCCTTCCCTCCCTCCCTCCTTCCCTCCCTTCCAGATGTTTCCTTGTAGTCATCCACTGTTCGACTCTTATGCTCTTTCCTCCCTCTCTTTTGCAATGATCCCTGACCCTTGGTCATGGAAGGATGCTGTGTATTTATTAGGGCCATGCACTCAGCAGCCTCTTATTTTCTGTGTCTTGGCCTGTTGTGGGTTTCTGTGCTAATAACAATTTACTGTAAAAAGAAGCTTTTCAAAGGAGGGTAGGGAGAGGCTCTCAAAACAAATACACACACACACACACACACACACACACGACAGACACACACATTTTTATTTTGAGGCAAGGTCTCAATATGTAGCCCAGGCTATCCTTGAACTAGAGAACTCCCTACCTCCCTTTCTCAAGTGTTAGGCAATGTATTCTTCGGCTTTTTTTATATCTATCTATCTATCTATCTATCTATCTATCTATCTATCTATCTATTTATTATGTATATAATATTCTGTCTGTGTTTATGTCTGCAGACCAGAAGAGGGCACCAGACCCCATTACAGATGGGTTGTGAGCCACCATGTGGTTGCTGGGAATTGAACTCAGGACCTTTGGAAGAACAAGCAATGCTCTTAACCTCTGAGCCATCTCTCCAGCCCCTATTCTTTGGCTTTTATCAAAGCTGTTAAGAGAGTACCTTTTGACCTTTCCCCCAAGCCTACAGCACATAGATGCTTACGTAGGCATGGTGAATGTTGCAGGCTCACAGTTTTTGTCCCAGCATAACAAGAATTCCATTTCTTTTGTTTTCTTATTTTTGACGGGGGTTGGTGTATCCTAGGTTGGCTTCAAACTAGCTCCTTAGCTGAGGATGACCTTGAATTCCCGACCCTTCTGTTTCCAACTCCAGAGTTGAGAGTTTCAAGCGTGTTGTGCTCCTCAGCCAGTTTTATGTGGTTCTGGGAAACGAAGTCAAGGCTTTGTCTATGCCAGGCCAAGCCTTCTACAACTAGGCTATGTCTCCATCTTGCCCTTCTGCTTTTCCTCTGTGTCTGTCTGTCTGTCTCTCTTCAGTTCTGGGGACTGAATCCAAAGCCTGCCTTGAGCGTGGTAGACAGTGACACACCTCTGAGTCCTACCCCCCCCCCCAGCCCCTCACTAG
The DNA here is from genome assembly GCF_903992535.2 of Arvicola amphibius. Classification (NCBI taxonomy): domain Eukaryota; kingdom Metazoa; phylum Chordata; class Mammalia; order Rodentia; family Cricetidae; genus Arvicola; species Arvicola amphibius. Next base: position 87,990,605 of record NC_052056.1, read on the forward strand.
GGATACAGGTAATTCGTGGGTTCCTGAGAGTTTGGTCCCTAGCTGGTGGATCTATTTTGAGGCCTACCTGGATGAAGTAGATCACTGGGGGTGTGCCTTTGAAGATAATGCCAATAACTTAGTGTGTCTGATCTCTGCACTTCCTGTCTACCACGGAGTTAACAATCTTTTTCACCATGGGCTGCCACTGCCATGATGCAAGGGCATGGGGCTAAGTGGCCATGCACTAAACCTCTGAAACCAATTGCTTGATCAATACATCTTCCCTTACGTTAATAAGTCAGGCATTTGGTCACACCTCCGCAAAGTGAATTCGGGAGACGTTGCTTCTGACTCTCCAGCTCTGTCCCTTGAATACTCGACATAGATGCTGCCACTTGCATCTTCCTTCCCTGACACAGTCTCTGCGAGTCTCCTCACAGTCTCCCTCCAACAGAACTGAGGTCAGCAAAGTGCCTGGTGTTTTCATCTTGTTTGCTTGGTTGGTTGGTTTGTTGCTTTGGTTTTTCGAGACAGGGTTTCTCTATGTAAGAGCCTTGGAGTTCCCTTTGTGGATAAGGCTGGCCTTGAACTCACAGAGATCGGCCTGCCTCTGCCTCCTGAGTGCTGGGATTAAAGGTGTGCACTAAGGCCACTACCATATGGCTGCTTTCATCATTTTTTTTAAAAGAGAGATGAACTCTGTATTCCCCCTTAAACCTTGAAGAATTTACAATCTGGGTAGCTGGGAGAGACCAATGCCAATAAGATCATTATTTTATTATTTTTATTTATTTTTTTGATTTGGCATACAGTCTTTTTTTTTTAAGTTTTTCGTTTGTTTGTTTTTTGACACACAGTCTTATATAGCCGAGACTGGCCTCAAATTCACCATGTAGCTACGAATGACCTCAAATTTCTCATCCTCCTGCCTCTCCCTCCTGAGTGCTGAGATTACAAATATGTGCCGCCATAGCTGGCCAGAGGATTAAGTTTTGAACACATGATTTTGAGGATGACACACTGGAAACCTAGAGAAGGAAACAAACTCTTGCATAACCATGTGACTTTCTATGACAGTTAGGGATAATGTTAATGTGGCCACATTTGAGTCTAGATTTGACCAAGGTTAATTTTCAAATTACAAAGCTAACCAGAGTTTGTTTGTTTTTTGAGATAGGGTTTCTCTTTGTAGCCCTTTCTATTCTGGAACTCACTCTGTAGCCCAGGCTGACCTCGAACTCACAGAGATCTGCCTGCCTCTGCCTCCTGAGTGCTGGGATTAAGAATAGCCTGGAAGCCAGGCGGAGGTGGCACATGCCTTTAATCCCAGCACTCGGGAGGCAGAGGCAGGCGGATCTCTGTGAGTTCGAGACCAGCCTGGTCTACAAGAGCTAGCTCCACGACAGGCTCTAAAGCTGCAGAGAAACCCTGTCTCTAAAAACCAAAAAAAAAAAAAAAAGAATAGCCTGGAGAAGAAGGCTATTTTAAATGCAGACCTATCCTGGTGGTCAGCCTGCTATCTCTGCCGCAGGAGGACGATGTAGAAGAATTGTTGCAGTCAGTCTAGACAATATATGAATGCCAAGCCCTTCTGGCTACAGAATAAGACTAAGACCCTGTTTCAAAATACATAAAATAAATAAATGAACAAACAAGCAAGCTAGCAGGCATTGGGCATGGTGACACGCCTGTAATCCTAGCACATGGATCCAATGGAGGCAGGGTACCAGGCAATCTTCCTAAGGATCAGCCTCTGCTTCACAGTTAGTTTGATGACAGCTTGGGCTACCTGGGTCATTTCTCTTGAAAACGTAACAAAAATAACAAACAATCAGAAAACCCTAAGTAAATAAAGAGATAAAATGAAGATTGGAAAGTGATTTTTTTCCTTTTTTGAGACAGGGTTTGTGTAGCTTTGGTTGTTCTAGCTGGTCTCAAACTCTCAGAGATCCTCCTGCCTCTGCCACCGAGTGCTGGGACACCACCCAGCTAAATATTTTAAAAATTGATTTATTTATTTAATGTGCATATGCATACATATGTGTGGGTGTGCACATGCCATGGTATATATGGGAGTTACTTCCAGTCATCTTGAATGCCTGTTGGGAAACTTTGTTGTTATTGCTGTTTTATTTTATTTTGTTTTGTTTTATTTTACTTTTGTTGTTTTTGAGAGACAGTGTCATATAGCCCATGTTGGCCTCAAACTCAATCTGTGACTGAAGTTGACTTTGAATGCCTCCTATTACTTCCTAGTCCTTCCATCTCCCAAATGCTGGGACTAGGGGTGAGAACTACCATTCCCACCTGAGAATATTCTGTAATCCTAGCTACATGGGAGGCTGAGAATGAAGGACTATGAATTTGATACCATTCTGGACTACTGTCCTAAACCACGCAAGCAAATATGTGCATATCATTATAAAGACTACCTCGAGTACCTGGCCATGGTGGCGCATGCCTTTAATCCCAGCACTGGGGAGGCAGAGACAGGCGATCTCTGTGAGTTCAAGGCCAGCCTGGTCTACAGAGAGAGTTCTAGGACAGGCTATTACACAGAGACATTCTGTCTTGTAAAACAACAACAACAAAAAAACAAACAAAAGGCCGGGCGGTGGTGGCACACGCCTTTAATTCCAGCACTCGGGAGGCAGAGGCAGGCAGATCTCTGAGATTGAGGCCAGCCTGGTCTACAAGAGCTAGCTCCAGGACAGGCTCCAAAAGCTACAGAGAAATCCTGTCTCGAAAAACAAAACAAAACAAAACAAAACAAAAAAACCCAAAAAACCAAACAAACAAAGAACACAAAAAACTACCTAAAGAATTTTGCTTAAAAAATACACATTCCTAGGCCTCTTCTCTAGGAATCACAGCTTAAATTATGTATTTCATAGTTGTTGAAATACAGATCGGTTGTTTTGAGTGTTTAGTTTAGGCCATTGGTTCTGGAAGATTTCTAATCTCACCCAGTGCTGTGTTTCATTTCCACCCATGCAGAGGATTAAGGTAACAATAGGGAGCATTTACTGAACACTGCCGTGTGCCAGGCACTGTGCATTTAATCTCCTTAAGCCCTCTAGGTCAGCAGTACAGCCCTCCTAATTTATAGATGAACACAATGGGGTGGAGGGAGTAAGAAGCTTGGGAGGTGCACACACACAGCCAGTGAAATGTAGGGATCTCCAGCCAGACCCGTAAGCAATGGGACACTATCGGGGACTACAGTTGTAATTCAGCTCTTCAACTGAGTTGTATGGAAACTAACCTTTTTAAGGAGCCATTCATTTAATCATTTATTCATTCAAAATCTACCTACTAGGTCCCTACCCTTTGGCCAAATCCTGTCTTTCTGACCGATATAGTAGCTAACGAAACAGAGAAAGAACTCTCACTTGGGGGACTTACAGTATAGGGGGAGATACATCAGAAAAAAAAACCCACAAGAAAAATAAGTATAATGTTTTTGGTTATATGGTGGTAAAATCATAATTCTTTCTTTTTTATTTCCTTCTTCCTTTTTTGAGACAGGGTTTTGCTGGGAAATATTATCTTAAGGTTTGTTGCTTTTGTTTATGCTCCATTTGTTTAACTCTGTGAAGCTGTGATTCTTTGCCTGTCTAAAACACCTAATAAAGAGCTGAACGGCCAATAGGGAGGCAGGAGTGAGGATAGGTGGGGCTGGCAGGCAGAGAGGATAAATAGAAGGAGAAATGAGGAAGTAGAGGGGCAAGAGAACAAGGAGAGGAGGACATCAGGGGCTAGTCACCCAGCTACACAGCCAGCCATGGAGAAAGACGTAAAAAAAGGTATACCAAAGTAGAGAAAGATAAAAGCTCAGAAGCAAAAGGTAGTCAGGATAATTTAAGAAAAGCTGGCAAAAGCCGGGCGGTAGTGGCGCACGCCTTTAATCCCAGCACTCGGGAGGCAGAGGCAGGCGATCTCTGTGAGTTCAAGACCAGCCTGGTCTACAAGACCTAGCTCCAGGACAGGCTCTAAAAGCTGCAGAGAAACCCTGTCTCGAAAAACCAAAAAAAGAAAAAAAAAAAAAAGAAAAGCTGGCAAGAAACAAGCCAAGCTAAGGCTGGGAGGCATTAATAATAAGCCTCCGTGCATTTATTTGGGACCCTCCCCGCAAAAAAGACTAAAGAATCAAAAAAGTAAGACCTCACCCAACATGGTTTCTCTGTGTAGCCTTGGCTGTCCTGGAATTTGCTCTGTTGACCAAGATGGCCTCAAACACAGAGATCCACCTGACTTTGTCTCCCAAGTGCTGGGATTCAGAGCCAGGACCACCACCCAGCCCAATTCTCTATGGATATTGGATCAATGGCACAGGGTTTTAAAGGTTTGTTTAGAAAACAGGGTCTCTCAGCGTAGTGAAAGCTGGCCCTGAACTTGAAATCTTCCTATCTTAGCTCTTCTGAGTTTAAATATGACATATGAACTGTCCTCACATTAACGAAATGACAGCAAACCCATTATCTCTAAATGTGAAAATACCACCTGTTTCCTTGCCATAGGCTGTTTCCCAAAGGGAGCTGGGAGGCTTGGACATTCAGACTCCATTTTAAAGCTTTCTAACCCAGTTATTGTTATACCTTAGGGTTCCTGCTCCATCCTTGCTGGGATCCTTTCCAAAATGTTGGGGAAAAGCACAGAATTCTAATTCAGCAAATCAAGTCTGAGGTCATTGAAGAAGCTTGCAGAAAACTTCTGGTATTTTTGTTCTGGAGCAGAGAGGTAAGACAGCAGCAATCTCTTCCTTTGTTCAAAAACAGGGATAGTAGGTAAAGTATTCTAAGGAAAAGAAAGCAGCTTTCAAATATGAAATTACATTTGCCAGAAAATACTGCACATCTCCTGATGCCAATGAAACAGGGAACTGGGGGCTTGGAATGAGGCTGTTTGTAGAGTGCTTTCAGAGTGTGCAGGAAGACCTAGCTTCAAGCCCCAGCATTACATAATCTGGGTAAGGATGTGTGTGCCTATAAATCCCAACACTGGAGAGGTGGAGGTGGACAGAAGTTCAAGGCCATCATCAGCTCTATGGTGAGTTTGAGGCCAGCCTTAGGATATGTGAGACCTGACTTAAAAAGAAAAGAAAAAAGGAAGAAGAAGAAAGAAAAGTGGAGGGACCTTGGAAGCACCAGCGTCAGGTATGGTGATGCCTCCCCGTGATTCTACCCTTCTGCCTGCTAGTCACGCACTTTACCGCTAACTACACCCCAGTCTCTTTGGTGTCCCTTCCTCGCTTTTGGAAACAGCGCTTTCTTGTGCTTTAGAGGAACTGGTCGCTCCTTAATAGAATTTAACAGGTAGAAAAGCAGTGTCTCTGCCTTAAGATGACTTCATTCAACCAAATTTCTCTGAAGTACTGGCTTTCAAGGAGCAAGCAGATGAATTTAAGTCCTATGATACTCTTTTAACCCAAACAAATATCCCCCCCCCCCGTGTGTGTATGTGTGTGTGTGTGTGTGTGTGAGAGAGAGAGAGAGAGAGAGAGAGAGAGAGAGAGAGAGAGAGAGAGAGAGAGGGAGGGAGGGAGAGAGAGACTGTTTATATAAATATATGTCTGGGTTAATGGACTTGTTTGTTCATGGATGTCAGAAGAGGGGGCACTGGATTTCTCAAAGCTGGAGTCACAGGCATTTAAAGTTGCTTGGCTTGAGGCTTATACCCCAACCCCCAGTGGACTATCTTCTAAGTAACAACGTTTGAAAGGGATAGGATATCATCTCCGAGCTCATCTAACAACAGAAGACTCAGGCTGGAGAGATGGCTCAGCTGGTAAAAAATATGCTTACTGCCAAAGCATGAGAACCTGAGTTCAAACCTCTGGCACCTATTTAACGCGGCTGTATGTGGTTGCACCTACTCACAACCCTTGCACTGGAGGTGGGCACAGGGAGATGGGTCCTCAGAGCTTGACCAGTCACAGATTCCAGATTCAGTGAGAGGCTCTGCCCCATAAAAGTAAGTTGGAGAGCCATTCATAAAGGATTACACGCAACGATCTTCTATGTACTCACATGTATATGAACACACACACACACACACACACACACACCACTAATAGAACTTTAAAAGACTCGGATATCATTCCTTCTCTCTGTTTGCTGGAGGTTTAACCCAGAGTCTCACATATACTACGCAAGTGCTCTACTGTTGAACTATAGTTCCCTTTTCTTTAACCCCTTCTTATGGGGGTGGAGGCGGGGAGGGAAAAGCCAGCTGCATTTTCTGGGGGTGTAAATTGGAACAGCTGTTAGTGCCAAGCACCCAGAGAGGTTGCCTGCCACCTGCTAACTATGGAGTGAACCTGAAAGAGGACGTTCAGGGTTTGAGAGAACTACAACCCTGCCTTACATCTTGATTTGATCCAAGGCAGAGGAGGAGAGGAAGACAAAGAAGAGAGGGGATACTCCAAGTGGGAGGATAACGCTAAATTGCATCCAGATTTCTGATCCAGAGAAACTGGAAAAACAAAACAAAACAAAACACACTTCATTGCTTGTTTAAGGGTGCAAAAGATTGGGTTGATTTGTTACCTCACACTGTATAATTAATTGGAAAACATTACTTATTAATCAAAATCACTATGCAATACCCCCCAAAGCCTGAGAGCTGCGCTGGGGGCAAAAGCTAGTAATCGCCATAAACAGTTTGTTTCTTCATAGACACAGAGGCCCTTACATGTATTTTCCTTTCCAGTTTTGGCCACCAGGCAGCTCAAAGTCAGTTATGGCTCAATTTGAACAATTGTGCAAGCCCCTATGACATGACCTGCTTGTTATCTGCCTTCTCGCGTCTCCCTTTCATTTTCTTCTGATTTGCCCCTTTCCACGTCTTGATTTCTTTTTTTGTTCACTTTTATCCTTTTCGTATGAATTATGTTAAAGCCATATCAAATCCAAATTATAGAGAAGTATTCATGGACCCATTTAAAAATAGTCTTCTTTAAAATATAAAAATAGTTTTGCATATTTAAGAAAAAAGTTTTTCACATGTTGAACACAAGATGACTGGAGGTGGTGCCTGGGGAAGATCATGTCATGCAAACGTGTCTCTGGAGCTCTGGAGCCATTGGTCAGGGATAATTTGGATTGGATAAGAAATATCAAGTGATAACGACGAAAAAGAGGGGGGAAAGGGCAACTGACTGCTACCAGGGGCCAAGGGCTTGCCCAGTCATGCACGGTAACAGCGTCTTTGAAACCGATCCTTTGCAACAGGCCCCTCAGGCTAAGCCAAACCACCTCGGGCCTCTCCCCTTCCCCGGCCACACCCCTCAACTCCCCTGGCCGCGCCTCTGCCCCCTTCCAGCACACTAAAGATTTGGCGCTCCGCCCCTTCCCTCCGCTCCCGCCTTCTCTGCCCCATTGTACTCCGCCTCTTCTTTGACCGCGCCCTCCAGTCTAATGAACCCTATCTCTCCGTCCCGCCCTCCACTTGCGCCACGCATCTCTGGCTGGCGGACACCTCCGCCTCTTCCCCGCCCGCGCGCTTCTGGCCCACACCGCCCCTTTTAAATTAAACCACGCCCACATCTTCAGCCCCGCCCCTCGCCTGCGCCGCCTCGCCTCCCTGCCGTTGCGCGCTCCGCCTCCTCCCTCCAACCTTATGTGCGGTTTCTCGTCCCGCCCCAATTTTGGAAAAGCCCCGCCCCTTCGCAAGCCCTCCCCTCCCTCAGACCCCGCCCTCCGCATGCGCCGCACCGCCTCCCTGGCGGTTGCGCGCTCCGCCCCTCCCTCCGTGCCCGCGCGCGCCTTCCCCGCCCAGTCCGCCTCACTCCTCTCGGGGCGGTTGGGCCGCGCGCCTGTGGGGGCGGGGCCCGGAGGAGGCGACCGAGCCAATGGGGCGCGGCGGTGGCGGTGGCGGCGGCGGCGGCGGCGGAGGCGGTGGCGGCAGCGGCGGCGGCTGGGTCGGGCCCCGACGGGCGGCGGCGTCTGAGGTGGAGGCGGAGGGAAGCGGTGGCAGCGGCGGCGGCGGCGGAGGGGGGAAGATGGCGGCGCCCGTCCTGCTGAGAGTGTCGGTGCCGCGGTGGGAACGGGTGGCCCGGTATGCAGTGTGCGCCGCCGGGATCCTGCTCTCCATCTACGCCTACCACGTGGAGCGGGAGAAGGAGAGGGACCCGGAGCATCGGGCCCTCTGCGACCTGGGGCCCTGGGTGAAGTGCTCCGCCGCCCTGGCCTCCAGGTAGCCCGGCTTGAGTGAGGGGAGCGCGACGCGGGCGGCGGCGGGGGGGCGGGGAGCGCGCGGGGAGCTCCGGCCTGACGGAGCGGGGCCCGGGCCGCGACACGGACGGCGGCGACCGGGGGGCGGCGGCCGAGGGCAGGGCCTCCGGGATGAGGTGGCACGGTGCAGCCGGGAGAGCGCGGGCGCGTCCTGGCCGGCGTGACTTGTCTCCCTGTTGTCGCTGTGCGAGGCGTGCGGAGCCCTCGGTGCAGGGATCGGCGAAACCAGTGTCCATCCCCAGGGTCCTCGGACCTCTGCTGCCCCGGGGCAGTGTGGCCGGATGTGCGCTCCCGGGGGTGGCTTTCCCCACCAACCTCCGGTTGTTCAGGACAGGTGTTTTCGGTGCTCAGGCCTCTTTGTACTCCGTAGAGTTAAAGAGAATTGGCAGCCCTTCTGAAGGCGACAGTGACATTTGCGGGTAGACACGCATCTGACCCTTCTCTGGAAGAGGAAGGTACCAGCACTTAACCTATCTGATTTCTTGGATTTTTCTCCCTCGTGTATTTCAAGAAGTGTGCCCAGCAGGGGGAAAATGGCCAGAGTTTGGTTCTACTTTAAGTTTTGTGTAAAAGATGAGTATGTTGTGTGTAGTGAAGATGTTTTAGGCACCTACTACGATGACTTATTTTATTTTGAGAAAGGATCCACTCAGCCCTGGAACTAATCTGACTGTAGCCACCGCAGCTATTCTCCTGCCTCAGTCTCTTTAATGTCGGGAAATGCAAGCATGCACCACCATGCGTGACTTACAATGACTTTTAAATGTTGCTGATTAGTATTAATGGGATAATCCGCAAAAGATTGAATATGCAAAATTTTGCAAAGGAGGTTTGTTTGAACAATTTTTATTTCTTGAAAAGACAATTGATTTTTTTCTGTTACATTTTATTTGGTATTTTTTTTTTCTAGCAAATTTCCAGGTAAATTACTTGGAAAAATAATTTTACACGTTTTAAAAATACTTTTTTTAAAAGGGTACCAGTCATCAAAAACAGCAAAAGTGAAAAGAATCACTGCAGAATTGATGGTTTGTAATTTTAGTAGACACTTTCTGTTCCCAATTTTGATGGTTGTTAAGAGTGCCTACATTTCACTACATTTCTTCCCCGCCCCCTTTTGATAAATTGCTAGGGAGACAGAAATATATAGCTCACTAGTTTATTTTGCCCTCCATATTGATGGAGGAGTATTTGAACAGGCTAGGGTCGGGGTTTCTTCTGTGTTTATATGCAAACTTAAGGCTGTTGACCTTTTCTACTTAGCCCCTTTCATGGTCCAGGTTAGGCTGTCTTGTTGGCTCTTAAATGGAATTTCTGTAACTTTTTTAGGTGTGAACTTAACATTGTGGTCTCATTAAACATTTTTTTTGTTTTGTTTTTTGAGACAGGGTTTCTTTTTGTAGCCCTGACTATCCTGAACTCAGACGGGCTTTGAGCTGAGAGATCCTCCTGTCTCTGCCTCCTGAGTGCTAGGATTAAAGGGGTGCACCGTCATGCCTGACTCATTAAACATTTTTAAAAATGCATTGAGGATATAGGCACCAATTTACATTGTAGAATGTATCAGTGTGACAATGAGCTCACAGGAGATTATTTCCATCCAGGTTAAGTCTTCTTAGACTTATTTCAGATACTTTGAGAACCACTGAGCGCTATCTTACTTTTATTGCACATATTTATGTCTGAGTGGAAGCACACCTAGTGTGGAGGTTGGTGGACAGCATGTAGGAGTCAGTTTTCCACCATATGGGTCATAGTAGAGATTGCATTCAGATCATCAGGCTTGGTGGCAAGTGTCCTTACCAGTCGAGCCATCTCACTGACCCCAATGAATGTACTTTATGCACACGTTTTTGTATATGTTCTTTGTACTTTTGGAAAGGATTTTTACTTAAATATCATAACACTCAATTTGTTGAATGACTAAATATGGAATCAAAAGAATATGCAGCAGCATATTTCAAATACTTACAAACCATGAAATAAAAATGACTAGATAATAGGTTAATATGAAATTTAGTTATAATTATTGCCAACTTTTAAATTTTTTAATGAAATGTATAAAAAAATTTCTGGACCTTTTATTATTTGGTCTTGTAAAAAATAATTTACTGTCTGCTTAAGTTCTTAAAGTGGACTTTTTTTTAAAGAGACTGCCTCTGGGACGAGGCAGTGGTGGTGCATGCCTTTAATCCCAGCCTTAGGAGGCAGAGACAGGTGGAGCTCTGGGAGTTTGAGGCAAAAAGAAAAAAAAAAAGACTGTCTCTGAACCATTTAATAACTATACACTATTTATTCTCATAGTTAATATGCACCACAGGGAAAAAATTTCATACTTTTTGTTTTTTAGACAAGGTCTTTATAGTTCTGGCCAACCTTGAATTGAAAGCTGTCCTGTCTCAGCCTCCTTTTTACTGGGATTATAGCCTTGCATACACACCTGTCCAGTCTTTGTTTTGCTCTTTAATAAGACATGATAAAATGATATTTAGTAAGATCAGTTAATGAATTAAAATTATTTTAAAGTATATTAGCCTCAAAAATCTCTGTATGTCTCTCTCAGTGGTACTGGAGATTGAAGACAGGGCAATTATTAGGCAGATCTTTGTGTGACTGAGTTTCATCCCTGGCCCACTTATTTTTTGTCAGAGTCTAGTATGTTGCATTGACTGGCTTGGAATTCAGAAATCTGCTTGCCTTTACATCCTAAGTGCTGAGATTAAAGGTTTATGCCACCATGCCCAGTATTTTTTCTTTCTTTTTCTTTTTCTTTTCTTTTTTTTTGGGACAGAGTTTCTCTGTAGCTTTGGAGCCTGTCCTGGAACTAGCTCTTGTAGACCAGGCTGACCTCGAACTCAGAGATCCACCTGCCTCTGCCTCCTGAGTGCTGGGATTAAAGGTGTGCGCCACTACTACCCAGCCCCAGCATTGTTTCTTAAGACAGGTCTCATATATAACCCAAGTTAGTCTCAAACTTGCTATGTTACAGTGCAAGTTGAGGTTGGCCCTGAACTCCTGAGATCCTTCACTACTCATTGTGAGATTACAGGTATGCATCGTCATGCCTAACTCCTGTATTTCCATAATATATAAAGTGTGAATATAGAATGCTGTGGCTGAGATTTAGTTATGTAGTGATGTACACAAATATCTTAAATTTGAATTGGAAAGATGGCTTACCAGTTAAGAGCACATATTAGTCCTCCAGAGGATGAATCTAATTCCCAGCATTCATACTTAATGGTTCACTCATAACCACCTGTAACTCCAGCTCTGGGGGATTCAGTGTCCTCATTTTTCTTCTTTTCCTTTCCTTTTTTTTTTAGATATATAATTTTATATGAGTCTTTGCCTGTATATACATATATACACCATGTGCATTCTGACTGAGGTCAGAAGAGGATGTTGGCTCTTGTGGGACCAGAGTTACAGGCATTTGTGAACAATCCATGTGGGTGCTGGGAACGAAACCCAGGTCTTCTGCAAAAATAAGTGCTCTTAATGAGCTAACTCTAGCCTCTTAGTACCCTCTTCTTGCCTCAGTAGACATGTGTGCACATACCTACAGATAAAAATATAGATGTAATTACAAATAAAATCTTCAGTATTTTTAAATTTGATGCCCACTCACTAAAGGATAGATATAAAGGATAGATAAGAAGTAAGGCATTCTAATAGGACTAAATGTATCCCATATATAAAACTATTTTCAAGAAACAGCCTTTTATTAACTAACTTGAGAGGTGTATATGTATGCATGAGTGTGTGTGTGTGTGTGTTTAATGAAGATAAGGGGATTTAGGCTAAATTTGCTTTGTAGGCTGATTTTCTTTTGGAATTGGGTAGAATAAATTTCTACAAGATTCTCTTGATAGTGTGGGAAAGCCCTTAAATAAGCATTATTAGAGACTTCACATTAGTCCCTTTGGTTTGAAAACTGAGTGCCAGATAGTAATAGTATTAAAAGATGCAGTTATTTAGGAAAAAAACCCTTGAGCCTAAGAGTTGGTAGAATGAATGGTAAAGGAAGTTAACAGAAGAGAAGCTTCCTCAGCAAAGTTATTCCTAACCATGTTTTAACCATGAACTGCTTAAATTAATTTTATTCTCATTTCTCAGTTTTTAAAGCTTCTTAATTGAAATAGAATAAGGCAGGCATTAATATTAGCCAGTCTTCAGGTCACTGTGTCTAAGGCCTCTAGTGTTTTGGGAAGTATAATTACATAACAGAGTAGTTCCAGACTTTTGGATTTCAAAAGAGACATTGCCTCCGAAGTTCAAAGGCAGCAGAATTACCAATAACAGCAATAGCAATGGAGCCAGGCATGGTGGCAAATGCCTTTAGTCCCAGCACTCATGAGATCGAGGCAGTGGGCTCTCTGTGAGTTTAAGGCCTACCTGATCTACATAGCAAGCTTCAGGACAGTCCGGGTTACCTAGAGAGATCTTGTCTCAAAAAACAATAGTAATGGTACCATCTGCCACCATCACTGATTTGTTTTAGGGATTTTAAGCAATTTGAAAGAACAGAATCTTAAAGTAACAGATCTTTTCGTTGAATCATTTACCTTTTATTGAAATATTTATGTTTTATCTCCAGTACCACAGAGAAAGGATCTAGAAATGTGTGTTGTTTCTTTGTCAGTTTTAGGCATGATGAGGATTACAGAGGTAGTGACAGATTAGGATTAGAATCATGGCTTCTTGGGTACCAGTTTAGAGCCTCCTATTTCACCCCCTTTCTTTTGGAGACAGGTGAGGCTGACCATGAACTCATCATTGATCTTCTGCCTTTATTTCCCTAGCAATGACTTTGTACCACTATGTCCATCGCTTGCTTTTTGCTAAGCATTATTTTGACCTCTCTGTATTTTTAAGTGTTTGTATTTCTATCAGTGAAATGTTAGTAACTGCTAGTGTGTGAGAGAAAACTTCCTATTTTAATGAATTCAGATGAATTTAAGAAACAGATTGCTGTGTTGCCGTTGTGTCTAGTAACAGAAATCTCAGAAGCAGCTGAAACCAAAAGAAGGATACAAAGACTCATAGAATGAATGTGGATGGCTACCACTTAGTGAAGATAGATAGATGTCAGTATTTACAGGCCTGCTTGCTCTGGGCTGGCCAGTATCCAAATACGCTATGTCTATTATCTTTGGGACAGTCTTCTGAGCTCAGTAACTCATCACTGCTTTACAGATGAGAAACTGAGGCGCACAGTGTGTGAATGGCACTCATTCCAGAGAGCGCAGTAGCAGAGGCTGGACTCTAATGCAGACAGCCTGGCTGTACTCCAAGCACTTTACTATGTTTAAATTCTTTATTATTGGGGGAGGGGAGGTGTATGTGAAGGTTAGAGGGCAACTTTGTGGCAGCTTTTCTCCTTCTGCCTTTTCAGGGGTTCTAGGGATTAAACCCAGGCTGTTAGCCTTGCTCAGCAGCCGCTTTTACCCAGCTCGCTGGCCCAGGTTGTTTTTACTTCTGCTTATTTTTATTTTCTGAGATAGTGTCTCACTAAATAACCTTGACTGCCCTAACCTTACAGTCTTCCTCCTCCAGCCTCTGGGTACTGGGTTTACAGGTATGTGCCACCATGCCTAGCCTTTTACCTTGACTTTAAATTCCATTTAGATGGAATACTGATTTATAGTGGGGCCCATATTAGCAAAACTTATGGAAAGTGTTGTCCTTTTTTTATAGAAATGCATGAGAAATTGCCCATGGTTTTAGTATATTTTTACCTGTTAACAGCAGTCTTTTTGGGAAAAAGACATTACTAAGAAGGTGTGGTGTTCAAGAAGTAAGTTCCTGGAGTGTTTGCCCTCTAAGCCTAGATCTGTGAAGGCCTGCCCTTCATCACACCCAGTAGTTAACAGCAGATACTCAGTGAAATAGCTACCGTGAGGTCTTAGGAGGTTAACCCAGTGAAGAAAGATAAAATAAACCTAGGCACCTGCAGGGGAGAGGAAGATTTAAATCTGCTGGGATAACCCAGAGGGGTCTCAGCCTTCCTGCTGCGACAGTTCCTCATGCTGTGGTGACCCCCAACCATAACATTATTTTTGTTGCTACTTCATAACTGTCATTTTGCTACTGTTATAAATCATAGTGCAAATATCTGTTTTCCAGTGGTCTTTGGGGGTCTTCGCCAAAAAACCACTGATAACCATTTCTGAAAAATGAGTCTAATGAACATAGAGATAGGATTAGGTCTTGGTTGAGCTGGCTAAATCACTAGATAGAACTAAGACTTCACAGGCACTTATTTCCTGTATGATTTGAAACAACTCCACAAAATGGCATTTGGAAAAGGCATGAGCATTGGAAAGCTGATCCTTAAAGAGTAAACAGCATGCATTGTATTTAAATGTGACAGACTTACCTCAGTTAGGTAAGGAGTGAGGTCTAGAACTCAGAAAACCAGACATTCTTTCACATCATGTATTGTGACAAATGTGAGCACCGAGCCTTAAATTTTCTCCTATAAAATACTTGTGCAAGACTGTCAGACCGATATCTATCTAACATTTGTTCCTCAGAATTCTTGTTCTGAGTCAGAATTTCTCAAGTATTTGATTCCTATTCTAGTGTTAACCTTAAATACTATATAGGCATTTATATAGGCTCAAATGCATTATTATGCTAACCTTTTGTCATATTGGGGACCACTGATTTGTACTGCTAGGTTATCTCAATAGACTTGTGCCCAGTTGGGGATAGCACCAGTCCTAAAAGAGTGCATTCATGTCTTATGAAAGCATTTATGTAACGCTGAAATAACAAAACTAGAGATGGAGGGTTAGTTGCTGCAAGGAGTTATAATGGAAGCCAAGAGGTGGTGTGGGTCCGAGTAGCATGAAGGGTCTGGAGGGCAGAACTAGCTCTAATATCAGCTGTGGTTGCACAAAGGTATAACTTTGATAAGAGTTGCACCTGATGTGAGATCTGAATGAACAGGGCATCACGTCAAGGTCAAGTGCCTGGTTGTGATGGTGATGGTGAACTACTTATCATCAAGGAAGCTGGCTGAAGAGTGCTTCCAGAATTTTTCTTTTTTTTTTGCAAGTTCCTGTAGTCTATAATTACAGCATTTTGAAAAAGTAATGTAGCATATTTGGAATATTTGGAGGGAAAATAAAAGTAAGCAAAAGGAAGAACTTTAAATTATCTGTAATGCCACCACCACTCAGGATAAGCATCCTAGAAGTAGTTGCTAAGTTTGTTCATATCCTGGGATTAGTCTTTGCTGTAAAGACTGGCTTTATGGTAGTAGTTTAAGAATTCGGGCCAGGAGTGGTCACACATCCCTGTAATCCCAGCATTTAAAGAAGTTGGGACAAGAGGATCATAAGGCCAGCCTGAACCACCTAGGGAGATTCTTTCTCTTTATCACACACACACAGTCATGCTTGTAGTCATTGCATTGTACAATGACATAAACATATAACTACCTTACACGTGTATCTTTTTTTATAATTATCATGTATTTATTTTTACTAAACATTTATAATTAGCAAGTATTCATATTTTTAAATAATGTACACATTTAACTTGGAGATGTACTTTGTAACCTTTAACAGGTATAAATGTATCCTTAATGCACTGTTCTTGTTGTTGTTTTAAAAGAACAGCCTACTTATCATTTGTGACTGTTGTATCAAATTTATTATTTATTCCTTCATTCCTTCATTTATTTATTTATTTGTTTGTTTGTTTGTTTGTTTTCGAGACGGGGTTTCTCTGTGGCTTTGGAGCCTGTCCTGGAACTAGCTCTTGTCGACCAGGCTGGCCTTGGACTCACAGAGATCTGCCTGTCTCTGCCTCCCAAGTGCTGGGATACGCTACCACTGCCTGGCATAATTTAGTTTTTTCATCAGAACTTTATTCTCACTGTAAATGTTACAGATTTGGATTTATGAAGTACACTGATTTAAAAAAAAGATAAAAAGTTAAATAAAAAAAGATAGGGCTAGCAGGACTTACCTGCAGACCTGATGACCTGAGTTTGATCCTTGGGACCTATGTGGTATAAGTAGAGAACAGATTCATGGGAGTTGTCCTCTGATATCTACACACATATATAGTCCTTCACACAAATAAATAAATGCATTTTAAAATTTAAAAATGAAATTAGAATAAAATCTGATTTGTTTCTCATAGATTCACAATCTACATAAAATTTCATTTAGAAATATTTTGGCTGGGCTATGGTGGCGCACGCCTTTAATCTCAGCACTTGGGAGACAGAGGCAGGAGGATCTCAGTGAGTTTGAGGCCAGCCTAGTCTACAAGCATGGAGTCCTGGGTTCTATCACCAGTACAGCATACACTGGCCTGGTGGTATAAACTGTACCACAGCACTCTGGAGATAGAGGTAGGAGAATTAGAAGTTCAAGGTTACCCTCAAGTACATATCAAGTTCCAGGCCAACTTGTAGAACAATTTGTCATAGGACCAATGTTCAGTTCCTAGCAGCCCAAGGCAGCTCACACCATCATTTATTGCGGGTCCAGGAAGTCTGGCACCCTCTTTGGCACCACACAAATGGATATGTGTACTCGCAGATAAAACATACACATAAAATAAAAAAAGTAGACTTAAAAACACCATTAAGCTTTATAGATCCTTGGGGAGGGAGAAATGCCAGTCAAAATAATGAGATGACATTTTTCATACATCAGATTGGCAAAGAACTGAAAAGTGAGGCTGCCCAATACTGGCAAGGTTACAAGGTTCCTGCCATTCTCCTACATTACTGGTGTGATTTTTTTTCATGATAAGGGAAAATAGCTGTGGTGTGTTAGTGAGAGGAAAAACACTCAATTAAATACACTCAAGATTCAACTATGCTCTAAAATAATTATAATGAGGACTTTACTCAGACATTGTCCTTAGACAGTTTACATACACTAACTGGTGCCCTTCATAGTCCCCACAATTCTATGAGATAACACTGTTTCCCTCATGGGGTAAAGGAGGAAACAGAAACACATTAATGAAGTGATAAAGTTAAGATTTCGACCCTGGTTGACTTGTTTTGATACTCTATTACATGCACAATGTACAAAAATAAATCAAATTTCTTTTTTTGTTTGTTTGTTTTTTGAGACAGGGTCTTACTGTGTAGCTCTGACTGTCCTAGAAGTCACTCTGTAGACCTGGCTGGTTTCGGAAATCAGAGATCCACCTGCAACTGCCTCCTGAGTGCTGGGATTAAAGGTGTGCACCACCACTGCCCTGCTAGAAATAAATCAAGTTCTAAACACAGTGGGGTTGACCTTTCTATCCAATTTAATTCTTTATATTGTCATAGATTTTCTACTATTTTACTTCTCAAATACGGTAATATTTTGGTTGAAAAAAAAATCACAAGACAGCAACAATGTGTTCCTGAAATTCCAGTAGAGAAACCAATACAAAAGAAAGTTTACAGGCCAGATATCGTGGAGCTCACTTGTTAATCCCTGTATGGGGAGGTTGAGGCAGAATGGTGGAGATCAAGGCTAACCTGGACTAAGCTCCTGTATCAAAATAAAAATAAACACAAAAGTGAAACAAAATTTAAAAAAAAATTTTAATGGTTTATTTAACTTTATTTTATGTGCATTGGTGTGAAGTGTCAGATACCCTGCAACTGGATCTTCAGACAGTTGTGAGCTGCCATGTGGGTGCTGAGAATTGAACCTGGGTCCTCTAGAAGAGCAGTCAGTGCTCTTAACCACTGAGCCATCTGTCCAGCCCCAAAACAAAAATTTTTTATGTATGTTTTTGGAGACAGAGTTTCTCTGTGTAACAGTCCTGGCTGTCCTGGAATTCACTTATTCACTTTTAGACCATGCTGGCCTCGAATTCACAGAGATCCACCTGTCTCTGCCTCCAACTTAATGATTTTTTTTAAAAAAATATTTTTATTAATTGTATTTTACAGTTTTTTTTTGTTTGCAAATCTAGCTTGTATAAATCTTTGTATTGATTTGGACATCCTTTGTGTTTTTAAGGGGTTTGAATGTTTTACTTTTTTTTTTTTTTTTTTTGAGACAGGGTTCTGCTGTAGTTTTAGAGCCTGTCCTGGAACGAGCTCTTACCAGGCTGGCCTCGAACTCACAGAGATCTGCCTGCCTCCCGAGTGCTGGGATTAAAGGCGTGTGCCACCACCGCCTGGCTTGTTTTACTATTTTTATAATTCATTTTTATAGGTATCATTGTAATTAGTTTTTTTTTTTTTTAATGACAAGGCCTCACGATATAGCTTTAGTTGGACTGGAACTTACGTAGACCAGGCTGGCCTTGAACTCACAAGGTCCACCTGCTTTTTTTTTTTTAAAAAAAAAAAATTTATTTATTTATTATGTATACAATATTCTGTCTGTGAGTATGCCTGCAGGCCAGAAGAGGGCACCAGATCTCATTACAGATGATTGTGAGCCACCATGTGGTTGCTGGGAATTGAACTCAGGACCTTTGGAAGAGCAGCCAGTGCTCTTAACCTCTGAGCCATCTCTCCAGCCCCTGGTCCACCTGTTTTTGACTCTAGTACTAGGATTAATTAAATGCAGTGCACCACACCCAGTAAGGTATATGGATTTGTTGTGGTAGTGCACCTCGTTAGTCCAACATAGAGGGAGGCAGAGACAAGCAGATCTCTGAGTTTAAGGTCAGCCTGGTGTACAGATCGAGTTCCAGGACAGCCAGAGTTACACAGAGAAAACCCTTGAAAAACAAAAAAGAATGTTCACAGTTTTATCTTTCATAGAACTTTCTTTTGTGTTTATTGTTAAGTAGAGATCTGGCTTATTTTCTTCTAAATAGGTAGGCTTTTGTCTATCTCCCATTTACACACACACACACACACACACACACACACACACAAGATAGAGTCTTGCTGTGTAGCCCAGATTGGCCTCAAACGAGAGATTCTCTCCTCAGTTTGCCAACTGTTGGGATTATAGACACAATCATGCTGTACAGATTTTTCTGTATTGACATGGCTCAGCTGTTCCTCGATAAGACCTCTTGATCTAGAAAAATGTTTTATCTGTCTTTATTCCATTATCACAGTTTCTTGGACCCCCGTGATTTTACATAGTAAATTTGGTATCTAATAGTGTAAATGTGCTTGTTTTCAGAATTTTCTGAGCTATTTGCATGCATATACTGTCATGGGAATCTTAGATCTGGGCTCTAAAAATGTCCCTTTGGGGATTTTGGTCAGAAATGTACTGGATTTGTAGATGACTTTGGAAGGAGTCAGTTTTTTTTCATTTTTTCCCCAGCCAATCCTGCCTTATAGTGCATCTTCCTATTCCTGAGTTGTATTTGATACTTTTTGAATCTAAATTCCCTTTATATTTTTATTTCATTCTTAAGTAAATGTATTAAAAAATTAGCTATTGCCAGGTGGTGGTGGTGCACACCTTTCTTTAATCCGAGCACTCAGGAGGCAGAGGCAGGTGATCTCTGAGTTTGAGGCTAGCCTGGTCTATAGAGCTAGTTCCAGGACATTAAAGGCATACACTCCCTGTGATCTCTTTCTTAATGACATTCATATAATGATTAAGGACTGTTTCATCAAGTTAATAACTGAACTGATACCTTTTTTGTTGGATATTAAAGATACTTCCAAGTTTTTGTTTATATTTTTGTATGTGTATGATACATGCACGTATGTATGTTCACATATGTGGGTGGAGGCCCAAAGTTCATGTTGGGTATCTTCCTTAATTTCTCTCCACCTTATTTATTCATGCAGGACCACTGAATCTGGAGCTTGCCACTTCTGGCTAGTCTAGCCCCAACAGTCTCTTGTCTCTGGGATTGCAGGGACCACCATGTTTGCCCAGCTTTTTTTTTTATATTTATTTATTTATTATGTATACTGTGTTCTGTCTGCATGTATGCCTGCAGGCCAGAAGGGGACACCAGATCTCATTACAGATGGTTGTGAGCCACCATGTGGTTGCTGGGAATTGAACTCAGGACCTCCAGAAGAGCAGCCAGTGCTCTTAACCGCTAAGCCATCTCTCCAGCCCATTTTCCCAGCTTTTTATATGTGTTTTAGAGATTCAGACTCATCCAGCACTGCATATTCTTTAGCTAGTGACCCATCTCCATAGCTTCAGTTTCCAAGTTCTGAAAGTGTAAAGTAAAGTAATGTTGAGCTTAGAAATTTGACTTTATTTTTAAATGTCCTAGCTTGTTTTAGTTTTTTTTGGAAAACATCTCAAAAAAATGAGAAAGAAGAAACCCTGTCTCAAGGAAGGAAGGAAGGAGGGAGAGAGGGAGGGAGGGAGGAAGGAAGGAAGGAAGGAAGGAAGAAAGGAAGGAAGGAAGGAAGGTCTTTCGGTAACCTGTGATTGTGAGCAGTGCATACTGTGGCAGCATGTAAGGAAAAGAAGGTGCCACCTCTGAAGAGGTGAATGTCGTTTTCCAAATTCAGCCCCATATGCCACCTCGTTCTCCTTTCCATGTGTGTAGATGATCTGTACTATTTGTGAAGTTTTGTGAGAGTTTATTGAAGGAGTACCAGGGCAGGTGTGGTAGTGTGTGACTTTAGTCCCACTTTCTTGTGCCGAGGTTGGAGTTCTTGGAACTTGCAGAGCATAGTGAGACCCTGTTTTAAGAAGGAAAAGAAAAGCTGGGTGATGATGGCACATGGCTTTAATCCCAGTACCTAGGATGCAGAAGTAGGTGTATCTCCTGAGTTAGAGGGCAGCCTGAATTACAGAGTGAGTTCTAGTTCTAGGACTATACAGAGAAACCCTGTCTTGGGAGATGGGGGGAGAAATAAAAAAAAAACAAACCTTTGACGTTAAGAATTATGAATTCTGCCAGGCATGGTAATCCCAGCATTAGAGAGGCAGAGGCAGGCAAAAATCTAGGTTCAAATCCAGCCTTGTCCACAAATCAAGTTCCAGAGAAGCCCTGTCTCTAAAAATAACAACAAAAATGTTATGAATTCATGGACTGAGAGATCAATTGTGTTTTGTATTGCTACTATATTTTGAGACAGTGTTTTACTTTATAGCTCAGGGTAGCCTGGAAATTGCCATATAGCCCAGGCTGGTCTCAGATTTATAGTCCTCCTGCTATCTCACTTATACTACTTTTGTTTGGCTTTAAATTTTTTATGTATATAAATATTTGCCTGCATGTATATAAGTGAACCATGTGCATGTCCTGCGCTCTTAGAGGCCAGAAAAGGGTCAGATCCCCCAGAGCTGGAGTTACAGAGAGTTTGAACTACTATGTGGGTGTTGGGTACTGAATCTGCGTTCCCTACTAGAGCAGCAAGTGCTCTAAACTGCTGAGCTGTATCTCCAGCTTCTCTTATCCCTGCCCTGCCCGCAACCCTGCTTTATTCTTAACTAAGACTTGGCACCAAAGTTTAGGACAGAATACTGGCATGAGCTCAGCTGGTACATGTAGAAATGATATTTTTTAGACTCTAAGTTAAACTTAAATTATTGAAACTACTAAAATACCATGAGGTGAGCTATCTCTAATTTTCAGATATGACTAGATCTTCCCTGGAGATCTGAGCAAAGACTAATTTCACTAGGTTCAGTCACCTGCCCTGGGGCATGTAACCAGAGGAGCCCATTTGCCTTGACTGACTGCTGACTTGCTTTGGCCTGCTGACTTGCTTTGGCCATCTGCCAGCCCCCCCCTCCCCCTGCATGTTCTGCACTAGTCATAGCCTTGGCCCTGGGTGTATTCTGGAGAAGAATGTCAGGGGTGGGAGCAGAAAGGTGAGCCATTCCCTGCATGCTGACCTTTTAATGGTGACACTGTCCAGTTGTACAGACTCAGTGCTTCAAAGGCTGCCATCTCCCTCCTTGAGAGTCAGAGCAGAGGAAGAGGGCTGAGATTTGTCTCCTCACAAAACAACTCAGAAATACTTGCATCCATTCTCAGAAGCAGCTGTTTCCTGGTGAGATGCTGTTTGTCTTGAGTCAGAAAGGGTGGAGTAGAAACTGGCTTGCTGAGTATTATCCGTAATCCGCATCCTCTCTTAAGTATGCATCAACCTGAAGAGTGGCCTTCTCTTGCCATGTTATCTTGCTTAATGGTTCACGATGTACTTCTTATTTTCCTCCTGCCACTTGGTCCCTTCCCTTCTTTTCTTGTTGGCCTGCTCTGTATCTGGCCACTAAATGTTGGCATGGATTAGTTCTGGGCCCTCCAGTGACTGTTTTCTCTTGATAGTCATCTCTTTATAGGTTTGTTTCTAGTAGGCTCACTTAGATAGGATCCAAAGTTTGTATCTCCACCTGTGATCTCTTCTCTGGGCACTGATCTGCATGTCGACTTTCTTACTGGACATTTCTGCTTGGCTATTTAAAAGTGCTTTAAGTTCAGCGTTCCCCAGGTTAGTTCGTATTCTTCCCCTGAAAATGCTGTCAGTGAAGAGCATCACTTTGCAGGCTGTTGCTCAAGTCGGAAACACGTGGCTTGTCTGTTACTGTGTTCCCTCCCATACCGAGTGTGGTTGAGTCAGTAGACCCAATAGATTGTAAGAGTCATTGAGCTGTGTGCCTTTTTCTTATAATATTCATAAAGCATAATAACCCCCATAACCAACAGTCAGGTCAGAAGTGTAAGGCTCTCTTCTGATCAACTGACCTCTAGCTCAAAATGGTATCTGAATTTTCTTGAGAAGGCACTTTTTTTTTGAGACAGGGTTTCTCTGTGTAACGTCTCTGGCTGTCCTGGAACTCACTCTGTAGACCAGGCTGGCCACGATCTCACAGAGATCCTCCTGCCTCTGCCTCCCTAATGCTAGTGCTATGATTAAAGGTGTGCACCACTGCGTCATTTTATTTTTTTTTACAGTCTAGGTCTTTTATTTTTGTATTCATGAATTCATGACCTGAACATTTTGGCTATTTTCCATTGGTTCTCACAAAATGCTTTTCTGGGTGGAGAGCCGGGTGCTTCAGTTGAACCTGGTGCTTTTTCTTTATTGCCCCATCTCCCTTATTTTTCTTTGAGATCATTCCCTCATTTTCTTTTACCTGTTTCAGAAGGCTGTCTCTGCCCTCAAAGTGATGAATCTGCTCAATCTGCACATTAATTCTCTTGACAAGAATTTTGCCCTTAGTTTGCTTGTTTACAGCAATGCCAACAACATGGTGAGTGACATTGTTGACTCATTTTTGCCATGTGAACAGTTATGGGCCATTCTGTTTTGAACAATATCCATTCCCTTGATGTTAATAATATCACTCTTCTTGTATGTTCAGATATATGTGGCTGAAGGAACACATCCATGTTTTTTTTTAAGATCTAGGGAACATAAAATAGGCGACTCACCTCTTTTTCTATGTGTTTGGCTGAAAGGCAAAAGTTTAATTTTTGAGATGGTCTCACAGCATAGCCCAAGCTTGTCTTGAACATGAGGTTTTCCCTTTTTCATCTTGACGTTCTCAAGTTCCAGAGTTATAGGTGTGTATCATACCTAGCTCATTTGAATTTTAATGGAAACTTTAATTTTGTTTTCTTTATTCTCTGCCTTTACTCAGTGATTTTTTTTTTTTAAAGAGAATGTTAGAGAAACAGACATATAAACAGACATGATCTTACTATGTAGTCCTGGATGGCCTGAAACACTATGTAGACCAGGCTGGCTTTGAACTGAGATCTGCTGAGTGCTGGGATCAGTGTACATCATGATGCTCAGCTCATTCAGTGATTCTTTGTGAGATTTTGTGTTTGCATACTTGTTCAGTAGTCACTGCTAGATAAAATTCTATTATGAATAGTATAATGGACTTACTCATTTATATTTTTTGTTTGTGTTTTATGTGAATGGGTATTTTGCTTCCATATATGTCTGCGTACAACGTTTGCCTATTTTCATGGAGTCTGGAAGAGAGTGTTGACTCCACTAGGACTTACAGACAATTGTATGGTTTTGTTTTTTTTTTTTTTTCAAAGCAGGGCTTCTCTGTGTAGCTTTGGAGCCTGCCCTGGAACTAGCTCTTGTAGACCAGGCTGACCTTGAACTCACAAAGATCTGCCTGCCTCTGCCGGGATTAAAGGTGTGTGCCACCACCACCCAGCTAGAGCTACAGACAATTGTGAGTCACCAAGTGGGTGCAGGGACTCAAACTTAGGTCCTCTGGAAGATGAGCCAGTGCTCTTAACTGCTCAGCCATCTCTCTAGCCCCTCATTTGTTTATTTTTTGATAGATATTTCAGTTGCTCCCAATTCACAGCAGTTATAAACACTGCTTGTATGAACATTTTTGTGTACGCTCAGTATTAGTTGGTAATGTCAGACCAACTGACATTGGTTGCTTTTAATAGATTTCTACCAGTAATATGTGGGAACTCCTGTTTATTCTTACAAACCCTTGAAACTGTTGCATTTTTGAAAAGATAATATTTCATTTGATAAAATTTAGGCATGTGTTCATGTGTACATGCATGCATGCTGTGTTCACACATGCTCTTGTTGGACTCTAGAGTCCAATCACTGAGGAGAAGTCGCCCCAAGAGACCATCTCTCACACCACAGCTGATGTAAAAGCATGAGTGTAGCGGACGTGGCCGGCCGGCAATGGGAAATAACCAAATTAGCCTTATATGAAATACTCAGCTTTAATAAAAGGAGAAAATGGGAGAAACTTGCAGAGCCAGAGTTCCAGTGAAGAGCATGGAACCAAGAGGGCAAATCACCAAAACACAGATCTTTTAAAGGTATTTTGTGCCCTGGAGGGGTCACGCCCCTCAGACAAGGGATTGGTCAGCTACCCCATCACATGAGGATTTTATCAATTCTTTCATGACAGGGTCTTTCAGCATTAGAGGACAGAAAGACCCCAAATAGCTGGTACAGGCTACGTTTAAAGGAAAAAACCACAGAAGCAAGAGGGGTGTCTGGGGGTTGTTCTTGAGCTATTATGATTGGCTTATTCAAAAGGGCTATTACCAATAATTGGCTGGAGAGTGGTTGCCAGATCAGATGAGGTAAGGAAAAACATCTGAGGATCACTTTGCCCCTTTTCCCAGGGCTTGAGTCAAAACATCAGTCACTGAGTCAACACCTAAGGGTTATCTTGCCCCTATTCAGGGAGATGGAAAGTTCTCAATATCTCAGTACGTGCATGTATAGCTGTTAGGTCCTTGGTTCCCAGGGGGGAGGGGAGCACTACTCCTGAGACTGAGAGGGCTCAGAATTGTCTTTACACTCCTTGTGAGTACAGTACCCTCAGAGGCCAGCAGTATCAGATCCTTCTGGAGCTGAAGTTACAGAGATGGTGAGCCTCCAGTGTGGGGGGTCCTGGGAAGCAAACTCAGATCATCTGCAAGAGCAGTATGCACTCTTAACCTCTAAGCCATCTTTCCAGGCTCAGGCAGACTTTAACACTGTTAATTCATTCTGTATTTTGAACTTCTTATGAATTGGGTCATACTATATTTACTCTTCGCTGTTTGGCATTGTTCACCCAGTATAATGACTTTTTTAATTCATTGAACTTGTTGGCATTATCAGTTTTTAAAATCATTATTACTAGTACTGAATTCTCTTATCTAATTATGCTTCATTTTTTATTGAGTTCTAAGAGTTTGGCTGTTGTGAACTAAGCTGCTCTGAACAGTCACATGCAAATCTTTTCACATATGTTCTCATTTCTCTTGGGTATATCTTTAGGAGTGGTTTTCTGGGTCAGAGTGAGTGTTCGTGAGAAACTATAGAACAATTTCCCGAAGTGATTGTACTATTTAACACTCTTTTTTGGTTTTAATTTGCTTTTTTTCTGATTAGTAAAGAAATTGAGCAGCCTTTCACATGTGCTTTGGCTCTTTGGATATCTTGTCTTTGAAAGACTCATTAAAGTCTTTTGCTCATCTTTCTAGCAGGTGTTCTGTCGTTGATTCACTGCTGTGTAGGAGCTACACAGATGTCACTCCTCATCTGTGGCTTTGCCTTTTTATTAGAGATAAACTTTTTGAATAAGACACCTAGTCCCTGCAGCTCTAGGGATTGAACCTAGGGTTTCACCCAATGCTGGGCAAGTGCTTTACAACTGAACTTCAATCCCAACCCTTTTTTTACTTTGAGATGAACTCAGTAAGTTGTTCAGGTCAGTTTGGAACTTACTGTAGCCCAGGCTGACCTTGAATTTGCAGTCCTCCACTCAAGTGGCTGGGATTATAGACTTGTGCCACCAGATCTTTTTAGAACAGGATCTCATCTAGCCCAGGTTGGCCTTGAAATTGCTATTTAGCGTAGGATAACCTTGTTCTTTTGATTTTTCTGCCTCCTCCCACCATGTGCTGGGATGACAGGTTTACTTTATGTGTGTATGTGTTGCCACTGTGTTCTTGTAGAGGTTAGGGGACAACTCTGGGAGTCACTTCTCTCAAGTTACCTTTTAGGCTTTCTTATCTCCTGAGCAGTCTTGCTGGTCCCCAGCTAGAAATTCTTAATGTTGTAAGGTGGCTTATTTTTGGTTGTTTTTTTTGAGACAGTCTTACTATATAACTTAGGCTTCTAAGTGCTGGAATCCCCAGATCTGGGCAGTCACACCCAACTAATTAATTGTATTATCAACATTCCCCTTTGAAATTAAGACCTTTTAGCTTCTAATATGAAGATATTCCATATTATTTTCTCTCTTACTGTTTACGTATAGGTAACAATTTATAGGGTTTATTTCCTCTTTTAAAAGAACTTTAAAAATCTTTAAATTTTGTGTAGGTATGCATATGTCTGTATGTGGGTATGTGCACATGAATGCAGGTGCCAAGGAGGTCAGAGGTGTTAGATCCCTGGAGCTAGAGTTGTGAGCCAATAATATGGGAAGAAAACTTGGGTCCTCTGGAAGAGCAGTAAGTGCTCTTAACTGCTGAACCATCTCTCTAGCCTTCCACTTTCCCACTCTGTCTGTGTAGCTCAAGTTAACCTTGAACTCAGAGTCCTGTGGTGGCCTCCTGAGTTTAGTGCCAGGATCACAAGTATGTTCTTGGCTTATTTTTATTTATTGTTTGTTTATTTTGAGGCAGAATACACACACACACACACACACACACACACACACACACACACACACACAGCCTCACTCTTCTGGACCTCAACATGTATACAAGGCTGGCCTTGAACTCACAGAGATCTGTTTGCCTCTGCCTCCTGATTGCTAGGATTAAAGATGTGTGCCATCACACCTGACTTTTTCTTTCCTTTTCTTCTTTTTTACCCCCTTTTGAGACAGGCAGAAATCTTTTCATTGGCGTGAGATAGTCAGTTGGTTTTTCTATATTGTCATTATTGGTATTGTATAATTTATTAAAAAATATTAGTCTTGCTCTGTAGAGCCATTTTTGTCATAAATCAGGTAATTGTATAACTAAGGATATATCTGGACTCTTACTCTTTTTGTAATTTCATTTTTTAAATTGGGCCTATGTCTTATTTCTTAAGTACTCTATTTAAAGAGTTCTCAAAAGTGTGAGACATAGGGTTCCTGAGACCATTCAGAGAGTCTTCCAAGTCAAAATAATTTATATAGGGTCCTGGTTTGTTTCTTAATAAAGAAACAAATAATGTGATAAAGACCATGACCAAAAACAACTTAGGAAAGAGTTTATTTGGCTTATATGTCTCAATTACACTTCATCATTGAAGAAAATCAAGACAGGACAGGGTTATGGAGGCAGGAATACAAGCAAAGATCATGGAGGAAAACTTTTTTTTGTTTTTTTGTTTTTTTGGTTACTTTCAATACAGGGTTTCTCTGTAGCTTTGGAGCCTGCCCTGGAACTCGCTCTATAAACCAGGCTAGCCTCAGACTCACAGAGATCTGAGAGATCTGCCTGCCTCTGCCTCCCGAGTACTGGGATTAAAGGCATGTGCCACCACCGCTCGATTTGAGGAGTACTTCAGTCTTGCTCTTCTTGGTTTGCTGTGGATCTCCTCTCAGGGCACTAGGTCTTCCCACATCAGTCTTTAATCCAGAAAATACCCCCAAAGACTTGATTATAGGCCAATCTGATGGAGACATTTTCTCAATTGATGTTTCCCCTTTCCGGGTGTCTTTAGCTTGTGTCAAGATAACAAAAAACTAACCAGCACAATTGTTCCCTTGTTTTTTGACATACACATACATTATTAAACCATAACCTTTCCTTTCTTGTTTATCTCCAAAAGCTCAAGTTAATAGTATGATTTTAATAAATAGTTCTATTCTTTAAAAATATGCTTTAAAAGTTGTTTCTTTAAAGTATTAAAGTATCCACTGTCTTTTTGGTTTTTCGAGACCGGGTCTCTCTGTGGCTTTGGAGCCTGTCCTGGAACTAGCTTTTGTAGACCAGGCTGGTCTCGAACTCTCAGAGATCTGCCTGTCTCTGCCTCTTGAGTGCTGGGATTAAAGACGTGGACCACCACCTCCTGGCTCCACTGTCTCTTTAAAAGTCCAACATAATCTTAAATGTGGGCTCCTGTTAAGAAAGGAAGAAAGAAACCTACAGAGCTTTTATTCCAAGAGGAAATGCCGGGACACAGTTACAATCAATTATAGTCAAAGCAGAACTAAGAATCCAACAGTGTCCTAGGTCTGGGCTCCAGTTTGGATAGTTCCTCTTCTCCAGCTCTGCTCCTCCACAGACACACACAACTTTGTTGGAGGCCTAGGCCAGCTTAATCCATACCTGCCACTGCCCTTGGCAGGCATCTCATGGTCCTGGGGTCTTCACTGTGACTGAGGCTGCACCTTCACTAAAGGCCTCTCCTGGCCTTTCACAGTTCCAAACTTCAGCTGCTCCCCGTGACCTTTTTAATCCTGGACCTTGCATGCCACTAAAAGCAGCAACACATGGGAGACTTACATATTACGTGGTTTAACCTCCAGTTTGAGATGTAATCTTGGTCCCCTCTATGCTTTAGCTTCTCTAAGCACACCCTAAGAAAGTTTTACTTCCCAGATTTTGCCTCAGTGATGTTGGTCTCTTGTTTATCACAGTTGTTTTCTTTTTTTTTTCCAGTTTAATTTATTTTTTATTAAAAATTGCCATCTCCTCCCCTCCTTCTCCCCCTTTCCTCCCCTCCCCTCCACCCACACCCCCACTCCCTCTGTGTGAGACTTGTCAGTTTGGTTGCTCACAGTTGATTTCTTAACCCCAGGTAACAGTTGTCCTAATAAAGCAGAGGTTTCACTTCAGTGGTACTGGTGTCTTGTCACTCACAACTACTTCTCCTGCCATAGCTCATCAGAAAACTCGAGGACTGGAATTTAGTTCCCACCATCCACATCAGGTGGCTCACAACTGCCTGTAACTAGTTCCAGGGTATTTAACTCCCTTTTCTAGCCTCCATGATCACACCTCCATGTACACACATGACATATGCTCAGACACATACATGTAAATAAAAATAAATCTCTAAAAAGTGAGTTCTTCAAGAAATGATATTTGGCAGTCTGAGTACCTGTTTGGGAAAAAAGAAAGGATTTGCCAACTCACTCTAAAGAAGGAAATGCCTTCTTTGAGATACAAGATAGTGCATGCATTTTCAGGGACCAGCTGAGTACGTTTTTTTTTTTTTTTAAATATTTGTTTATTTATTATGTATACAATATTCCGTCTGTGTGTGTGCCTGCAGGCCAGAAGAGGGCACCAGACTCCATTACAGATGGTTGTGAGCCACCATGTGGTTGCTGGGAACTGAACTCAGGACCTTTGGAGGAGCAGACAATTCTCTTAACCTCTGAGCCATCTCTCCAGCCCTGAGTACGTTTTTATATGAATATATAGAAGTAGTAGCTGGCAACCAGATGAAAGTATGGACTTTTTTCAGCTTTCCACCTTCTCTATTGTCTTCCTGATTGGTGCACCTCTCCTAAAGTTGATCACATTTCTGACTTCTGTCCATACCTTGGTTTTGTTCGCTTTTAGTTTTAAGTAAAGTAAATCTTATAGTAGGTTCTCTTTGTCTAGCTTCTTGTGTTTAACATTTTGTCTATGAACTTATATTGCAGTATTTGTGCATGACCTTGTACATACACCCCCTGTGTACTTGAAACCATCTGTAGATTCCTTATCATACCTAGTAGAGTGTAAATACCATGAAACACTTCTTATTACTCTGTATTGTTTTGGGAATGATGGTGTACATATTCAATACATTCATGGTATCAGATATTAAACCTAAGGTCTCATGTGCTAGGCAGATGTA
Source organism: Arvicola amphibius (assembly GCF_903992535.2). Taxonomy (NCBI): domain Eukaryota; kingdom Metazoa; phylum Chordata; class Mammalia; order Rodentia; family Cricetidae; genus Arvicola; species Arvicola amphibius. The sequence continues at coordinate 88,020,995 of NC_052056.1, forward strand.
CTACATATTTTAGCCTTTATTTTGAAGCAGGGTCTTACTAAGTTTCCCAGGCTGGCCTGAACTGACTTTTTTGGGCCAGGCAGGCCATGAATTTGTGACCCTCCTGCGTCAGTCTCCCAAGGAGCTAGGATTATAGCCACTTAAAACTGAAAAACCCTCACCCAACCCCCCCTTTTTTCTTGAATATTCCACCCACAGTTGATTTAACCAGCAGATGCCAAACTTACAAGGGCCACCTATACACCAGTAAAATTTGTATGTGAAATGCTGTGCACGAACTCAGTAACGTGAGTACATCATTCCATTGTGTGCACATGTACAGTGTGTGTAGGGGTTAGATAGTATTCTGCATTGATAACCATAAAAGTTGGGACAAAACCTATCTGTAAAAAACTATCCTGTCAGTAAATGCTGCATTGATAAATCATAAAAGTTAGGACTAAACCTGTCTATAAAAAACTAGGAAAACAATTTAGTCATACACTGAGTTAGCTCTTAGAATGAGTTTGGTAATACTATATGAATTAATTCAGAAGTCTTTAAGATTCATTAAATGAAAAGAGAAAAAGTGCATCACAATACACACACACATACATACATATGCATGCTATTAATAAGCCATATACTACTATGTAAATTTATTTAAAAGACATGGAGTAGTATTCTTTTCCTCCCTTGGAACCTCTCATACTCAAGGGAGTTTTTTTTTTTTTTTTTTTTTTTTTTTTTTGGTTTTTCGAGACAGGGTTTCTCTGCAGCTTTTTTAGAGCCTGTCCCGGAACTAGCTCTTGTAGACCAGGCTGGCCTCGAACTCACAGAGATCTGCCTGCCTCTGCCTCCCGAGTGCTGGGATTAAAGGCGTGCGCCACCACCGCCCGGCCTAGGGAGTTCTTTCTTAAATCTACATTCACTCATCTTTTTTGGGGGGGCGGGGGACAGGGTTTCTCTGTGTAATAGTCCTAGCAGTCCTGGAATTAGCACTTGTAGACCAGGATGGCCTCAAACTCACAGAGGTCCACCTGCCTCTTCCTCCTGAATGCTGGGATTAAAGGCGTGCACCATCACTGCCTGGGTCCACTCATCTTTAAAATAAAAGATGTACAAGCATATCTAGATGATCTCTGAGGGAATAGATGTATTAGTGGAAGGTCTCTGGAGATGGATGGATGACAGAATTGAAAGATACTTTCTCTGTATAGTTTTTTTTTTTTTTTTGTTTTTTTTGTTTGTGTTTTGTTCGTTTGGTTTTGGTTTTTTGAGATAGGGTTTCTCTGTAACAGCCCTGGCTGTCCTGGAACTCACCTTGTAGGCGAATTTACAAAGATCTGCCTGACTCTGCCTGTTAAGTGCTGGGATTAAAGGTGTGCACACCACTATAGGCTTCTGTATAGTATTTTGTGACTTTAAAACTTTGTTGTAACTCAGGTCTTTAATCCCAGCACTCAAGAGGCTGAGGCAGGAAGATTGTTAACATACTTGAGGCCAGTCTATGTTATGGAATGATGCCCTGTTTCAGAAAAACAAAGAGAAGCACAAAAAAAAGATCAAATTAGTTGAGTATAAAACTTTAAGTTGGATATAGAGTCTACTTGGATTTGGGATGTAAAGGTTAGAGAATCAGGTTCACAGCCATCTTTTGCTACATAATTCAAGGCCAACCTGAGCTACATTTTTAAAAAAGAGTTAAGTAATAAAATAAAACTTGAAAAATTTGATTGTGAAAAAAGTTAAAAATAGAGGTAAAATATATATAGCAAAGCTTACTTAATAATTGTCTTTTTTGTGTGTTTTGTGACAGGGTTTGTCTGTGTATTCCTAACTGTCCTGGAACTTATTCTCTATACTAGACTGTTCTTGAACTCATAGAGCTTCACTTGTTTCGGCCTTCTGAGTGCTGGGGTTAAGGAATGTGCCACCACTGCCTGGTTTGTCTTTTTGTGAGTAGTTTTTGTTTTGTTTTGAAAGAAGGTCTCTTGCAGCCCAGGCTGGCTTCTTTATCCTGATCTTCGTGCCTTTGGAGTGCTGAGATTATAGGCATGTGTACCACATCCAGCTGGATAGTTTATTTTACTTTACACAGTGCCTCAGACTTCATCCATACTATTTCACAACTTTCGAATTCTGTACTTTGTTCATTTATTACTTCTTTTTAAAATAATATAAAAAGACATCATCATTCAGATACTGGTTTAACTGTGAGGTAAAAAATTGATAACTGGTGTTCATTATTCAGCTCAACCAATATTGAATGCCAAGATGTTTGCCAAAATAGCTTTATGTCAGAATGCTATTTGAATCCTGATTTCATTAGGTATTTCTCCTGTGTCCCCAGCTTCTCAACCCCACTCAATAGTTTTTCCTCTGGGCTTATCCAGTGTTGGCACTGTCCTCAATATCTACCTCTTTCTCCCCACACAATCTTGTATACCAAGGTCATTGCTTCATATTTGATGATTTCTCCTGAATCTCTGACCTGGAAAAAGTGGCTTTTCAATGCTACTCTGAGAACCCTCTGCCAGGCCTCTTTGCACTATTCACTATTTTCTGTGAATTGTTTATGGTAAGTTTGAGCTTTTGTTAACTTTTTAATTTTTTCCCCCTTTTATGTAGTTCCCTTTGGTCTCAAATTGTGGTCTTCCTGCCTCAGTCTTCTGAGTTCTAGAATTCCTAGGCATGCAACATCAAATCTGGCTGTGGTAGGATTTTTGAGTGGGTGTGAAACAAATGAGAGAGTTGAAATGATTGGTGCTTATTAGAGGGCTATGCGTCGTTAGAATGGAGGGGTTCATGAAGGCTGTAGGTGGAAAGTATGTGACGGTTTCAGAAATGTCACTTGGAGAGAATGGTTTGCAAAACTAGCCACAACTCTGAACTGTGGTTGATGTCTACAATCCCAGTGCTTAGGAAAGACACTGAAATAAATGTTTTTTTTTTGTTTGAGAAGGTAAAAGAAATAGATAACACAAAGAAGATAAACACATACATTCTGTTCACACACAACATATAGAGGTGGAGAAGAAAAGCGCACACAGATGAGAAGAAGCTGGGGACATAGGAGAAATACCTAATGAAATCAGAAGTTTATAGTGAGTTCCCATCAGGACAGAGCCACAGAGCAAGACCCTGTCTCACAAAGAAACAAACCCCAGAAAACTAGCTCAGTGGTCCAGTGTGCTGTCTAGCCAATGCAAAGCCCTCAGTCCTGTCCTCAACACTAAAAGAAAAAGAAACTAGAAAGCTGTTAGACATTGTATAAGAAAGCAGTTTGTTGCTTATGGGTAGGTAATAATAGGTCACAGTGGCCAGTGATCTCTGAGAGAAAGGAGACAAACCTGCACTCTCTGGTTACTCCAGTTCATATAGAAGTTTGCAGGCTGCAGAATAGAGTAAGGAGTCCAAATAAAATTTGGTGGCCTTTTTTGTATTTTTTGCTTTGTTTTTTGAGACAGGAGTTCTTTCCCAGCTGTCCTGGAACTCACTCTGTAGACCAGGCTGGCTTCAAACTCAGAGATCTCTGCCTGTCTCTTGCCTCCTGAGCCCTGGGATTAAAGGCATGTGCCACCATGGCCACTAAGATTGGAGGTCTTACCTTGGTTGAGAAGCTAGATATAAAAGTTGGGTAGAGTAGGAGAGGAGGAAGAAAGTTTGAAGGTAGATTACATAGGGAGGAAAGATAAAGAAAATTGTAGACAGGCAGAGAGTTTCTTTTGGTCTGGTGAGCATTGATCTGCACTTAGGTGAGAGGTGAGAGGGGGCTACTCTGCCCGAGGAAAGCCCTAGGCAGAATGATCCATGACTTCATACTGTGCCAGGCATAGTCTGTTCCTTTTTGCCAGAGTATATCTGCTCTAATTAAAGGCTCTGTTGCACTACCCTCTCACTGAAGAAGCAATTTTGGAGGGTGATTCCAAGAAACTTAACACTGTGCCAAAACAAAACCTAAGGCAAAAGAGAAATCAGTGTTTAAGCATTCAAAATTACGAAGCATGAAAAGAACCAGGAAATGTGCCTTAAAATCAGGAGGAAAATCAGTTTCATATATGACACACTGGGATTAAGAAAGACACTGAAATAAATTTTTTTTTTGTTTGAGAAGGTAAAAGAAATAGATAACACAAAGAAGATAAACACATGCATTCTGTTCACACACAACATATAGAGGTGGAGAAGAAAAGCGCACACAGATGAGGCACTTAAAACTCCGTAAACTTGAAGATGAAATAATTTAGCAGAAATGAAAGATAAAAAATGGAAATATCAGTAAGTCATCAGTCACTGGACCAGGGTCAACAAAATCAGTCTAACGTGTTTGGAGCCCCTGAAAGAACAAGAGGGGAAGATGTAAAACATTTTTAAGCGATGCCAAGAAAATTACAAATAAACAGATTCCAATAAGCCCAACAGGTGACTCCACCAAGATGAGGGCGCAGGTACTCCACCAGTGAGCATTCATTTCTGTAGGTTTTTATCTGCTCTTTACTGATTCTATTGCTGTTTTAAATTTCACAAGATATGCTTTTTTTAAAAAAAATATAAACTGATTGGCCTAGTAGCTCAGGCTTCTTATTAACTCTTATAACTTATATTAGCCCATAATTCTTATCTATGTTAGCCACATGGCTTAGTACCTTTTCCTGGCGAGGCAGTCACATCTTGCTTCCTCTGCAGCTGGGTCACGACTGGAGACTGAGCCTCCCTCTTCCCAGGATTCTCCTGTTCTCATTGCCATGCCTATACTACTTCCTGCCTGGCTACTGGCCAATCAGCATTTTATTAAAAATAATGCAAGTGACAGGATAAATGACCATTGTCCCACAGCACTTCCCCCTTTTTGCTTTTTTAAAACAAGAACTCTGAATCTACTTGTTTAGCTTTTCTCCTGACCATTATCCATAACAACTTGTAACCAACATTCTAAATAAAGGCAAACATCCATAATCCATTTTTTGGGAATGTGGGCATAGTTTTCCAGGAACTTCCTGCTGATTGGGGGTGCTGATAATCTTATGGGGACCTAAAGAAAATTTATAATTTTGGTCAAGTCATGATTGGAGTATCCTGTGAGGCTTGCTCATCTCAGGCAGCAGTCTTGAATCTATTCTGGATGTAGAACTCAGACATCTGGGCCATCTGCTTCTATTGGAGATTTCACAGGGGATTTTCCTTGATCAAACCTGGTTTTTCTTAACCCAGAATGAATCCACAGCCCTCTCATTTCCTGTGGAAACAAAAGCAAAACCTATTCTTCAAAGTAACACACCTTTGACTTAATTTTAAAATCAAGGTATTTTCAAAATACCTATCTTGGATTAATTTAGCAGCATTTATAAACAAATATCTTTTAGCAGCTGTTGCTTTTTCCTCAGCATTCAAACAATTTAAAGAGAACATAATAACATACAGTATCCAGACTCTGTGTATTTTTCATCTTTACATGGCTTTATTTTAACCTCTATTTCTTTCATTTTTAGTTTTTGACTTTTTGAGACAGGGTTTCTCTGTGTATCCTTGGCTGTCCTGGAACGCCTCTGTAGACCAAGCTGTCCTTGAGCTCACAGAGATCTGCCTGCCTCTGCCTCCAGAGGTGTGCACCACCCCCCCCCCAACTGGCAAGACTTGCTTTTTCTGTGTGATGTTTTTTATTTGTGTGTGTGTGTGTGTGTGTGTGTGTATGTGTGTATGTGTATATATATATTTAGGATACAATATTCTGTCCTGCAGGCCAGAAGAGGGCACCAGACCCTATTACAGATGGTTGTTGGGAATTGAACTCAGGACCTTTGGCAGAGCAGGCAATGCTCTTAACCTCTGAGCCATCCCTCCAGCCCTGTGTGATGTTTTTTAAAAGATGAGATTTCACTTTGTGTTTTCTAAGTTGGCCTTGACTATGTTAGGCTCCCAAATGCCTAGGAGTACAGGCACACACCTCTGAGCCCAGGTTGAAAAAAAACTCTCTAAAGTCTTTTCTCCAATTTCTCAGTTAATGTCTCATTTCATGATGATCTACAGATAGGAATATGTCCCTAAATCATTTATTTGGGGAATTTATTTAAAAAAAAAACCTTTTTTTAGTATAAATATTTTTCCTGTGTGAATATATGTCGATACCTGGTGCTTGCAGAGACCAGAAGGAAGTGTCAGATCCCCTGAAGCTGGAGTTTTAGGCAGTTGTAAGCCACCTGACATGGTTACTGGGAATCAAACTTGGATCCTCTGCAAGAACAGTGTGCGCTCTTAACCACATCTTTCCAGCTACTGAGGAACTAGAAGGAATTTTATGCAGAATGGAAATTTAGGATTTTGTTTTGGAGTAATGGGGGCTTTTGCACCCACAAGTAAAAATACATTAGAACTGGGTTAAGTGCACACTTGTGATCCCAGCTACAGAGAGCTTGGCGTAGGGCTGCTGTGAGAGGGTGAGGGCAGCTTGACCCCGCCTCAGCCTCCTACTGCCCCAAGAAGTGCTTCACTTAAGGTAGAAGACTTGATGCCAAGGACATTCTCATTCCTGTTCACACCCCCAACTCCTCCAGAAGTGCGTAGTGGAGTTCCTCTGGAAGTGAGTGTAAAATTGAACGAGTGTCTACAAGAGCTAGTTCCAGGACAGGCTCCAAAGCCGCAGAGAAACCCTGTCTCGAAAAAAAAAAAAAATTGAACGAGTGTTTACTCTCAGTGGATCCTTTAAAGAAGAGTGGGAGTAATGGGGAAGTACTCCACCCAAAGCCTCAGTCTAGGTAGATGACTTTCAGAGGTCTCATGCTCCCTACATTTAACATAAAATTCATCATTTAATCTAGCTTTTGATTTCCTTCCTCATACCCGAAAACTTATTTATACTGGCACTATTTCTGAAACCCCCCCCCCTTTTTTTTTTGGTGGTAGCTAGCTTGAAAGAGCCTGTACACCTGCTTTCTCTCCCCTAGGAAGCCTCAGTAGACCTTCCAGCATTTAGTTACTTGGAAATACCACTGAACAAACACTGCTATTGTTTTGTCTTATTCTCAAATAAAAAGTTCTCATATTTTCTTTTCTTTCTTTCTTTCTTTTTTTTCTTTTTGAGACAGGGTTTTTCTGTGTAGACCTTGCTGTTCTGGAACTCATTCTATAGATCAGGCTGGCCTCAAACTCAGAGATCTGGATGCCTCTGCCTCTGGAGTGCTGGGGCTAAAGGCTTGCACTATCACCACCCAACTGGAAGATATCATATTTTTACTGCTGCTAGCTGGGCTAACCATCCTCAGATCTTTGAACTGGATGTTTAATTGTTGTTTGAATTAAAATTACTTAAACTTTGGGAAGTCCAGGCAGGCTTAACAGAACATTCTGGTACTTCCAAAGACTCTTTATTTGTTAATCTAACATAGTTAGGTTTTGTTAGGGGAGAATTGGGAGGATGGTTCAGTTTGTAAAGTGCTTGCTACAGAAATGGCTGGGTGAGGCCTGTCTGTAATCCCAGCACTGGGAAGGTAGAGACTGAAGGAACCCTGGGACTTGCTAGTCAGCCAGTTCAGCCAATCAGTGAACTCCGGGTTTAGTGAAAGACCCTGTCTCAAAAAAAAAAAAAAAAAAAAAAAAAGGTAGAGAAGCTGTTGAGGACGACAATCCACATCAACCTCAGGCTCCACATGCATCTACCATATACACATAAAGATTTCAGTTCTTTCAGAGAATGTTCTACCAGTCTCTTCTCCTTTAATAATCTCTATGGACATGATGCTGGATTAATAGGAAACACCATGTCCTGGTTCTGACTTTTATTACTTAACTGTGGAAACAGGAAAGCTGTGTGTGAGATCTGTTAATTTGTTGGTTTGTGAAAGCTGAACTATTCTACATTTAAATATTGACATGCTTAAAAATATGCTCCTGTATGCTTCAGATTTCTAATTTTTAAATATTAAAAATTTAAATTACTTGAAGTATTAACAGCATCTTAAGCAACAGAGATTTATTCAGAATTTTATCCATATTTAATCTGCTGATCAAGCTAAAGACACATGTAACTTCCTAAGGCTAGCCCAGTGTTTCCCAAACTATGGTGAAGAGTCTGAAATTTCCAATCCAGCAGTTGAGAGCAGGGGACTCGGGTCCAGTTCCCAGCACTCACCGTGGTTCACAGCCATCCATCTAACTGTAGCTCTAGGGATCCAGCTCTCTCTCTCCTGATCTCTCTGGCACCAGGTGTACATGTGGTGCATAGACATGCAGACAAAACATTCAAATTATTTAAAAATGTTAATTTCCAGTCTAGAGACTGGGTAGGAGTTGGGGTTGACTCATGTGGTTAGTGCTTGCCAGGCAAGCGTGATACTTGAGTTCAATCCCCAGTACCCACAAAAATTCTGCTGTGGTGGTTAGCTTTTGTCATCTCAGTGCTAGGAAGACAAAGACCAGAGAATTCCTGAGATCCCCTAGCTAGCCAGCCTAACATAATCAAGGGCAGGTTCTAGTTGGTTGTTTTTTACTCTTTGTTCTTTGCTCTTAACTTTTGGGAGCTTGCCACCCAACTCCCAAAATAATACACGTGAAGACTTTTTTTTCCCCACAGGATGTCTCTGTATCTTTGAAGCCTGCCCTGGAATTAGCTTTTGTAGTCCAGGCTGGCCTTGAACTCACAAAGATCCACCTGACTCTTGCCTCCTCAAGTACTGAAATTAAAGGTGTGCACCACCACCGCCTGCGACTTATTCTTTCTTATGAATGTCTGGCTTTACCTTGGCTTGTTTCTTCAATTACCCCATCTATCTTTTGCCTCTGGGCTTTTACCTTTCTCTGTTTTTATACACTTTTTATTACTTCTTACTCTGTAGTTTGCTGTGTCACTGGGTGACTGGCCCCTGATGTCCACCTCTTTATTCCTTTTTCCTCTTTGCTCTTTTCCTCCTCCAATTTATTCTCTCTGCCTGCCAGCCCTGCCTACCCTTTCTCCACTTAGCTAACAGCTATTCAGCTCTTTATTAGACCAATCAGGTGTTTTAGACAGGCAAAGTGTATAGCTTCACGGAGTTAAACAATGCAACATAAAAGAATGCAACACATCTTTGCATCATTAAAATGTTTCACAGCATAACCAAATGCAACACATCTTAACAATAATATTCTACAACAGTGAGAGACTGCAAAAAGCAAGGTGGACAGCTTCTGAGGAGTAAAATGTGAGGTTGACCTCAAGATTTGAAGTTGATCACAAACACGTGTGCACCACTCAACATGAACTCGCACATACCCACATACAAATACTAATTAACAATCCATTGTGGATGGATGGATATGTTTTTAAAATGTATCACTAAAGCAAATCAGACATGCAAAATACAAACTCAAATAGTTTAGTCAACTGACAATCAACATTTCAATACTTAAATAGGACAGGATAAAGAATTGTAAAAACTGGACATAGAATCAGATGCAAAGTTATTTTGTAGTTGTAATAATAAAAAAACTACAGGGGAGCAGTATTTTGTACCAACAAATACTATTTCTAAGATTTATTTATTTATTTTGTATACAGTATTCTCAGTGCTATGCCTGCAGGCCAGAAGAGGGCACCAGATCTCATTACAGATGGTTGCGAGCCATCATGTGGTTGCGGGGAATTGAACTCAGGACCTTTGGAAGAGCAGCCGGTGCTCTTAACCACTGAGCCGTCTCTCCAGCCCAACAACAAATACTATTTCATCAACTGTTAAAAGCTTTTAAAAAATATTTTATTTTTTTTCAGGCAGTGGTGGCGCATGCCTTTAATCCCAGCACTCGGGAGGCAGAGAGGCAGGCGGGTCTCTGAGTTCGAGGCCAGCCTGGTCTACAAGAGCTAGTTCCAGGACAGGCACCAAAAGCTACAGAGAAACCCTGTCTTGAAAAATCCAAATATATATATTGAGAGTATAAGTACATCATTTTCCCTTCCCCAAACTCCCATATAGTCATCCCTGCAATAGTTAAAGTTTGTATCTGGCAGGTGAGAGTGCCTCTGGTTGGTTATCTCAGAGCGGTACCACTCTTGAATGACAGCTAATCCCCAAAAGTACAAAACCACTGTTAGCACATTCTGTTTATAGGATTAGAAGAAAAGACCGTGAGTAGTTTGATCCTATTCAGAGTATTCATTCTGAATTTTATACAAAATGAAGTAATATATAATCTTCAGTGCATCTTCATCTTTGAACAGTAGCCAATTCATAGATTTTATGTTGTAATTAAAGTAACTTTACATGAAAGGATTAGATTTAGTCCTGCTACATTTTCTTTAAGTAGATCTCATTTGGTTGGAAAGTCAAGTTTGAATTTTTTGTTAAGTTTTTACGATCATGATAATCAGTGAAAAGCATTTTTCAAAGCTGATTTTTATCTCCCTTGAAGTTCCTAACTTTTGTTTTCACTATTTAGAAACTTTTTTCTTATATTTTTATTTTATAATTGGGGGTCAGGAGGTGCCGTGTGCCATGACATTCATGTGGAGGTCAGAAAACACTGTCTAGAGTCAGTTCTCTTCCACCACCTGCGTCCTGGGAATCAAACTCAAGTCGTCTGGATGGCTGGCAGTTGCCTTTATTTGTACTATTCAGGATTCTCTAGATTAAATGGATTCTCTTGGATTATATGGGATGAATATATATTACATATGTACATATGTATGTATCAAAGAATTTAAGTCAGCTTGCATTAAAACATTGTGTTGGATCACACCCAGAGACTGAGAACCTGTTAGTTGCTCAGGTTTTTTTTTTTTTTTAGTTTGTTTTGTTGAGACCAGATCTCTACACAGCCCTCCCTGTCCTGGAACTCACTGTTCTAGGCTGACCTCCAACTCACAGAGATCCATCTGCCTCTGCATCCTGAGTGCTGGCTTTAAGGGCATGAACCACCATACCAGGCTTGTTCTTTTTGGTTTTTTGTTTCTTTGTTTGTTTGTTTTGTTTTGTTTTGAAGTTGAGTGAATGACTCAGCACCCAGAGCAGTCCCAAGGTAGATGTCTCCCATCCATCAGATTTACAACCCAGTGGTTGCCTAGTCCACAAGGCTAGGTGCCCGAGGTGTTAAGAGTTTGGTGCAGGAAATCTGAAAGGTTCCTGGAGAGCCACTGGTCCATGAGGGAAGCACGGAAATACTGTTTCTGATATTAGTGAAGGAATCAGCAGTAGCAATAGGGCAGATCAGCTCCTTGGCAAGACAGAAGGCAAAGCCAGCAAAAGGTGAATAGTTGCCTTCAGTCACACCTTTTTGATCTGCACTGCTATCAGGACAGTTCTCAGGAGAGGCTTTCTACTTAGGTTATTCTGATTTCTGGCAAGTTGACATTATAACCAGCCACAATACTTGCTGAGCCCTCTCGAAGGCCCCTTGTTTTCATTTCACTCTTTATACTTGTCTGCTTCTGACAGAGTATTATGATCTCACCCTGCGACGGTGGTAGTGGTGGTACACGCCTTTAATCCCAGCACTAGGGAAGCAGAGGTGGGCAGATCTCTGAATTCAAGGCCAGCCCTGTCTACAGAGTGAGTCCAGGGCAGCCAAGGCAAGAAGAGAAACCCTGTCTCGAAACCACCCACCCCACTCAAGCTCAAAACATAATTCTTTTAAAGGGTATTAGATAAAGAAAGCTAGAACTAGAACTCAGAAATAGAACACTCTGGATTCTGTCCTCAGCCCTCCCATTAAATAAATGGGAAGGGTGGTGCTGGAGAGATGACTCAGTGGTTAATAGTACTGAATGCTCTTCCAGAGGACCTGAGTCAATTCCTAATACCAAGCACATGCTGGTTAACTCCAGTTCTAGGGAATAAAATGCCCTCTTCTGGCCTCCATAGGCACTGCATGCATGTGGTGCATAAACCAAAATACTCATACACATAAATAAAAATAACAAAATCTTAGAAAGATTAAAAATAAATAAATGGTGCTTACCACTGCACCTGGCTAGAACTAACTTCTTAAAAATTCAGCCTCAATGCCAGCCTTGACTGTTCTTCTGGCACAATCCACTTTATTTTTTAAGAAGATCTCTTCATTGGCCTGAATCGACCAAAAAGGCTAGGTCAGCCAGCTGATAAATCCCAGGAAACCTCTTGTGCTTCCCAGTGCTGGGATTGCTTGTCCGACTCACCATTTCTGGCTCTTTGAAAGGGTACTGATGGACCACATCAGGTCCTCATGCTTGCTTAGCAAGCACTTTACCAGTTGAGCTATTCTCCCTTCCCCAGCACACACACACACTCTTTAGTATTGTTGCCCCATCAGGCAACACACTGTGTTTTCAGTCTTTTGCCATCAGTCTTGGCACCGAGGCTGAATTTTTGTAAAGATCACAATTCTTGGTCTTCATCTGCTAAGATGCTTCTTCCAGCTTACATTGGTTTGCTGCTGCTGGTGCAATATGCCAGTGCTTGTTTGTTCATATGTAAAGATTTTATTTTCTCTAGTTTAACTAGTATTAAATTATAAATTAAGATGGGCATAATGGCACGTGCCTGTAATCCCACCACTTGAGGTTGAGTCAAGAAGGATCGCCATTAATTTGAAGTCAGCAATATAACAAGTACCAATATAACAAACTAGCCAATGCTTCATAGTAAGACCCTGTTTTTAAAAAGAAAAAAGAGCCAACTGGTGGTGGTGTGCACCTTTAATCCTAGCACTCAGGAGGCAGAGGCAGGCAGATCTCTGTGACTTGGAGGTCAGCCTGGTCTACAGAGCAAGTTCCAGGACAGATTCCAAAGCTACACAGGAAAATCCTGTCTTGAAAAACAAAACAAAAAAGCAAAGCAGTGTGTACATATGCTAAAAAACATAAATCTGCTAGATGTGGTGATGTATTCTGTTAATCACAGGTAGAGGTGTGTTGACAGAGGTTTCTGTCCTGCCTGATCCTGTATCTGTTCAGCCCCAAAGAAACACACAGACGTCTACCTTATAAACTGGTTGGCCTATTAGCTCAGGGTTCTTATTAACCAATTCTTAGGTCTTAAATTAGCCCATAATTCTTGTCTGTGTTAGCCATGTGGCTTGGTACGTTTATCAGAGAGGCCTTCTCAGTTTATCAGTGATACACTTCCTTTATGACTGGGTGACAGACAACTGACCTCTCCTCTTCCCAGAATTCTCGTTTTCGTCGCCCCGCCTATAGAAGCAGGCAGAACTCTGAGTCTGAAACCATTCTAGTCTACATACAGAGTTTGTGACCAGCAAGAGCTACATAATGAGCCCCTGTCTCAAAAAACCAATCAAAAAGTACATGGTGAGGTCTTGTATTTCCAGTTTGTTCTATCTCCTATATATTTTACATCAAGAATTCCAGTAGAGCTGGGGAGATAGCTCATTGAACAGAGGGCGTGCTATGCAAGTGTGAGGAACTAAGTTCAGATCCTTAGCACTTAACACCTATACAAAATGTTAGAGGCTAGGGAAGCAGTGACAGGTGGATCCCTGTGGCTCAGCAAACTCTAGATTTGGTGAGGGACCTTGTCTCAAAAGATAAAATGGTGGAGCATAGTGGTGTACGCCGCCTATAATGCCAATAATCTGCCTCCAAACCTAGAGGAAACTTGTTGGGTTGTCTCCCTATAGCACTATAATTTTGCTTTTTTATGACTAAAAACATGAAATCAAACTTTATATACTTCACAGCACTCATCTTAGACCTTGTGCTCTGCTTCACTTCTGGAGTGTTGGGGTTATAGGCTTGCTTCACTATGCCTAGCTGGCAGACTACCTGAAAAGGAAATATTAAAGCTAGGTGAGGTACCATGCTGGTTGTCCTAGTACTTGAGTGACAGAGGCAGGAGATTACTATTAATTCAAAGCTATCCTGATTGAGTTGATTCTAACTGGGTGACATACCATGACCTTGAAGGTCAAAGCCTTCTCTCTCCATTAATTATTAATATTAATCTTCTTTAAAGTGCAACATAAAAATATATAGCTATAGGTGTTTTGGCAACATTCCTTTAGTAAATGAAGTATTCATATGAATGTTCCCTTTAGTAGTTGTTAAGACATAATACCAGCATTAAACTTCAAGGAAGCAGTTTAAAAGACGTTGCAGCTGAGTAGTGGTGGTGTATGCCTTTAATTCCTATCCTCAGGAGGCAGAGGAAGGTAAATCTCCTGAGTTTGAGGTGAGCCTGGTGTATAGAGTGAGTTCCAGGACAGCCAGGGCTAGAGAAACCCTCGAAGAAAAAAAAAACAGTGTTGTCCAAAGACAGCTTTCTGGTGGTTATGGTTAATGGTGGCTCACACCTGTAATCATGCTTGGGAGGCTGAGGCGGGAAGATTGTCACATGTTTAAGGCCAGTCTGAGCTACATCGTTCTAGGCCAGTATAGGCTACAAAATGAGAGACCTCACATCAAAACTTTAAAGAAAAAAGAAAAGAAAAGAAAAGAAAAAAGAGGTAAAGTTCATAGAAATGAGTGGTTGGAATGCCCTCAGATGAGTTCTCAGACTGTGTGTGTGTGTATCCAGTACATGTGGAGGCAGGAGGTCAATGCTGAATGACTTCTTAATTTCCCTCTTCCTTATTAATTTTTTACTTTTTTATTTATGCATATTTGTGTATATATACCACAGAAATATTTGGAGGTCAGGGGACAACTTGAGGTAACCAGTTCTCCATCCACCATGTATGTGAATCCTGAAGATTGAATTCAAGTTGTCAGGCTTGGCAGCAAGGGTCTTTACCCACTGAACCATCTGCATATTCCCACCTTTATTTTTTGAAACAGTCTCTCACTGGTCAGGGACATACTGATTTGGCTAGGCTGACCCCTAGCAAGTCCCAGGTATTCATTTGCCTGTGCCCCACCCCCTAGCTGGGATTACAGGTGCCATCACACCTAGCATTTTACAGAAGTTCTGGGGCTTGAACTTAGATCTCCTTACTTACATTGCAAACACTTTACAAAATCAGCCATCTCCTCATCCCCTCAGCCAGGTTTTGATGAGAAATCACAGTCTCCATTTCAAGGTATATAGGAAGTGCATTTAACTTTCAGGGACAATTAAAGGGAAAGCCACCAGATTTGAAGTTACTTAAGGAAACCCAGTGTGTTAATGTTGTCTGGGTGTTGTTTTACTGAAATATGGCATCTGAGAATATCTGAAGGCAAAGGATTGACAACTGAAACAAGATCAGTTGGTGTTTATGTAAACAGAAACATAAATCACCAAAGTCCTTAGCCACATGTTCACTCTTGCCTTCTCTGATGCCTTTAACCATTTATCAAAGGTTATTGTTGATGTCATAAGTCTCCTGACTCTAAAATTCCACTCATATCCTGACTACCAAATTTATCTCTAGCTTGCGCTGCAAGTTGATACATCTAGTTGCTTATCTGTCACCTCTACGTAGATGCATAAAGACAACATAAACCAAAGCTGAGTTTCGATCATATCTTTCCTAGCTCAGAAAACACAGCTTCTTTTCCCAGCTCCTCAAGTCAAAGTCCTCATTGTTGCATCATTTCTTTGTACTGTGTTCCATCTGGGAGCAAGTTCTGGGACCTGCGCCTTCCAGATATCAGCACCTGGCTAAACTAACACTGAGGCTAGAGTGCTTTTTATATTTATTTGTTTTTATTAGCACTATTATTGGATTTTTGAGACAGGATTTCTCTGTGTAATAGTCCCGGCAGTCCTGGAACTCACTTATGTAGACCAGGCTGACCTGGAACTCACAGAGATGCACCTGTCTCTGCCTCTTGAATGCTAGGATTAAAGACATACACTGCTACTCATGGCTTATTTTTATTTTATTTAAAAATTTTATTTTATGTATTTGTATGGTGTTTTGCTTACCTGTATGTCTGTTAACCACATGCATGCCTGGTGTTTGAAGAGGCCAGAAGAGGGAGTTGAGTCAGAACCTCTGGGTTGGAGCCATAGACATTTGTGAGCTGCTGTGTTTCCCAAACCTAGGTCCTCTGGAAGTCAGAACAGCCAGAGTTTCTCCAGCCCCCAACTTATTTTTATTTTAAAGTATGTGTGTGTGTTCATTTATGTTTGTTCAATGCCCAAGGAGGCCATAGAGTATGTAATAAGATCCCCTGGAGCTGTAGTTACAAACAGTTGTGAGCTACCTGACAGTGGGGTCTGGGAACTGAACACAGGTCCTTTTCGAGAACAGTGGGTACTCTTAACTGCCCAGTCATTTTGCAGCCCCCTAGAATTATTATTATTTTGGACACAGAGTATCACTTGTAGCCCAGGCTGACTTTGTAGCCCAGACTGACCTTAACTTCTCATTCTCTTCCTGCCCCAGCCTCCTAAGTCCCAAGATTATAGAGGTATACAACCATACCCATTTCAAAATAATCATTTTGTGTGGTGCCTCATGCCTTTAATTGCTGCACTAAGGAGGCAGAAGCAAATCTCTTTGAGTTCCAGGCTAGTCAGGGTTACACATTTAAAAAAAAAAATGTTTTTAATTCTTTTATTTTCTTTGTATGTTCCACCAATACTGACTCTTTGGCTGTTCAGACAAGATTACTTATGGGTGTGTGTATGCATGTTAACGGCATATCAGAGGACAACTTGTAGGGGTTGGTCCTGAGAATTGAACTCAGGTTATCAGGCTTTATGACAAAGGTCTTTACCATTGAGCAATGGCCCTTTTTTAAAAATTTATTATTTAATAATTTTTTTATATTTAATAATTTTTTAAAAATTTATTATTATTATATATAGTTGTGCGTGCATGATGTGGACAGGGATGGTGGTGGATGGCCATGGCACACATGTGGAGTGGATTCTCTCCTTCCACTTTTATGTGAGTTCTGGGGTTTGAGCTCACTATCCACAGCATGTAGTAAACATCGATGTGTAAGCCTGGAGCCACTCTGAGAAATAACTACAATTGCTACAGCTGGCTCAAATGGGAGATCCATTTCTAGTTGGTTATTTTTGTTGTTGTTTTGACACAGGGTCTCATTTTGTAACCCAGGCTGAACTAGGGACTCACTGTGTAACTCAGGTTAGCCTCATACTCATGATAATCCTTCTGCTTCAACCTTCAGCGTGCTGGGATTACAGACATGCACCCCAGCCTTAGCTCCTTTTGTTGTATGTAGTCTTAGCCCCACTGCCAGCCCATTGAAGCAAAATCTGCATTTTGTTGACAAGTCTTCACTAGGTCACTTCATTTTACCAGGTGCTGCCCTGGAACGTCCCACCCCCATTCTTCTGTGTATCTGAGTAGGCTTGTTCAATCCTGAATGTTATATACTAGGTAATGATTTTTTTATTTTTATTTTTGCCATAACTAGAATGTAAATCCCATGAGGGCAGTGCTGTCTGTAGGGTGCTGTACCTCAGTGTCTGTACTCTTCAATAAGTATTTGATGAATGAAGAGAATACATGTAAGTAATAGAACTGAAATTTTATTTGTTTGAAATATGTAAGTCTATTTAATAAAAATTCTCTGTAGCTCTCAGTTCCAAGATTGGAGTGGTTTTTTTTCAACATCAGTGTGGAGGGGTTTTGTTCACTTGCTTTGGCATGAAGTCCTTTAAACCAGCGTGACTTGATCATTCATTCTTATTTTCAGACGTTTGTCTTTACAGCAAAGTTGAAGTGATATTCCAGTGTATCCTACTAAACTCTACAGTTATTTCCTTTTTGAATTTAGGAAGCACTGTCATTCTGAGTTAAAACAGAAGTCTCTTAAGGTTTTTAATCCAGTTACTGTTGGTCTGTTTGTATTATCTTATTAAATCATGATTTTAATAATTTCTTCTTAAGAAAGAGGATTCAAGCATGGGTAATAGAGGTGGGAAAGATATTAAAGGGGTGGACAGAATGAAATCTATACATGTATGGAACTGTCAAAGAACAAACTCAATAAAAGTTATTTTAAAAGACTCTGAATATGTGAAGTCACAAATTTAAAAGTTAAACTTTAATGAAAACAGAGAGTGGAATGTGAGGTATCAGATTTTTACTTGGGGAGCAGGATTTTAGAAGAGACCAGTGTTTCTGGTATTTCTCTGCATTCAACGATCTGTCCTGGGGTATCTGTTCCTCATGTTTACCTTGGTGACGTCTCCAGTAAGCAGCTCTCAGTGTGTTGATTTTGAGTACAGCTTTGGAAGGGACCACATCAGTAGTTTTCAGCGGGGCACTCAGCAGTGGCTGAGGCTTCGGTTGGTGGTCACAGCTGAGAGTGGGAAGTGGAATGGGTGGAGGCCAGGGACCTTGCTAAACACTGTAGCGCAAGAACAGCCCACACTTCTAAGAATTCCCTAGTTGGAAAGGTCTGAGAGGGTGACTTGAATTGAGAGAGGCTTTCCTTTGAGTACAGTCAGGAAAGAAATCTTTACCTACCTCAGGAGAAGAGAAGGTGAACCTGGGGGTCTTAGATGGAGATACAGAGCTTTTTAGGGAAGTTTTTATTAAACCATCATTTTAATAAATCAGACACAATACAGGAGTTAGTGATTGGCCTTCCTCTGTGCATAAATCATTCTTGGAACAAAAGATATTTAAGTGTTTTGTGAACATAGTTTATTTTGGAATTGGATAACATTTTCAAATAATTTTACATTTTAAAAATTAGGGAATCTCAAATATAGGGTTACTGGTTTTCCTTATTTTACAGATGGGGTCGAGGATTTGGTCTTTTGGGTTCCATTTTTGGAAAAGATGGTGTATTAAACCAGCCAAACAGTGTCTTTGGACTTATATTTTATATACTACAGTTATTACTTGGTAAGTATTTATACAGAGATACAGAAATAAGCTTGTTATACCCATTCAATGCTTGTGTCTTCGCCCTAAAGTATATCATCGTAGTAAAAAGCACATGCTGATGATAGAGAACCACTATGGTGCAGCATATTTTTGTGAAAATGTGATTCACTGCTTTTTATGATTTATTGACCTTGATGTCAGTGGACCTTTAGTCATGACTCGCAGTGTGTCCTGATGTCCAGAAACCCAGCCCCATTCGTGGAAATTATTACTCCAGTCTTCTTGTAAGCTCTTTTTAAAAATGACATTATAGACTCGAGCTATTTTAAAATACCACATATTAAGTAAACAGCAGTAAACTGCTATAATTTTCATTGTATTTATGTATCTACTGTTTCTGTATCTAGTGGGTCTTTGGTTTGCCCCCTGTGGTGCTGGGATCAAACCCAGAATTGTATAATTGTGTTACATCTTCAGCCCTGCCTTTTGCTTAAAAAAGAAAGTCTTATGCTCTCTTATTTTCAATATAAATGTCCTAAGTGTCTGTGAACATCTCAGTTTCACATTTTTACTAAATAATGCCACAGGGATCCAATTTTCTTTAAAGCACCTCCCTCCTTGAGTTATTTCCTTGAAATAAATTTCCAGGTATGAGGTTAATGAGTCAAAAAAGATTTTTTAAAATGGATTTTATCAGTTATTGCCATATTGCTGTCATCCCACCCCCACCCCACTCCTGTCATCTGGTCTCCATCTAATCTTCATTTTTTTCCCCTAATCTTCATTTGAAAGGTTGTTTTCTTGACAGATTTTCTAGTTATCAAGTATCAGTAGCCATCTTTGTAATTTTACTGTATTTTAATTTCCTCTTGCTGCCCACTAAGCTTATTTGTGATAATCCTCTTATCCTTTGAAATGTTGGTTTTGTGGTTTCGCTTTGGGTCTAGTGCTACCATTTGTGCTTTGCAATTCAACTGTTTAATATTCTGTTCCATTGTTTGTCAGCTCTTCTGTGCAGTGATTGGTTAAGTCTGCAGTTGGCTTGTATGATTCACATTTGGAATATGATTTTCTTTCTAAAAAGTTTTATCAAGTTTGTCCAATTCTGAATGCACATATTTATCCTGCAGAAATAGGAATGATAATGCATTTTAAAATAGCAAAGCTGGGGGCTGGAGAGATGGCTCAGAGGTTAAGAGCACACTGACTGCTCTCCCAGAGGTCCTGAGTTCTAGTCCCAGCAACCACATGGTGGCTCACAGCCATCTGTAATGAGATCTGGTGCCCTCTGCTGGCCAGCAAGCATACAGACAGACAGAACACTGTATACATAATAAATAAATATTTTTAAAAAAATAGCAAAGCTATCACTGGGAACTCAGCAGTAAGTAACAGCTGAACTAATGAGGGCTTATCCACATTAGAAAGTTCTGTGTAGTCATTAAAGCAAAAGTGAGTGTGAAGATTAAGATGCTGTCCAGAAAAAAAAAAAAAAGGAAAATGGGGTTTAAAGAATAGGATAGTCATGTTTGTATGTGCATGTAGAAGCATAGTGAGGGGTTCTGTGGTTGGAAGGGAGAATTTTCATCTCAAATTTATTGGTTCTGAGGGATTTCTAAAGTATAATCCCAACTCAAGGAACAACTCCTTTCCCCTTATAGGAAAGTGCTTAGGGAAAACAATCATCCATGCTTATGTGGGAAATCGAGGCGAGGCAGGTCTCCATTTATAACAGTAATGTGTTGGTTCCATTTCATGATGCATAGTTTCATCGTATGCATTATTCCACTCACGTTTTCCTACTTTTCTAGTTTCCACGTGCTTCTGTAGTGTCAGTTCTTTTGAATCATCTAACACATCCCTGGTGGACTATGTGACTGTCATCATTTAAAATTAATTTTTTCACATAGTGCTGTGTGGTGAAAAGTAATCCCACCTCAGTTCCACCTCACTTTATCTCCTTTGCCCTCACCCCCCGCCAGTTTATGGTTCTGGTTTGTTTTTGCATATATAAAAGATACAAACACATGGTCTTAATTTCTTTCCTTTCAAAACATAAAAAGCAAATGCTGTGTCTCCTGTCCTACAGCTTACTTTCTTTTCTCCCCCTTTGATTCTTCTTTTTTGCTTGACTGATCTATGATCTGTCTTAATGACCATATATGTATGTGTGTGTATGTAGTTTGTTTGTTTGTTTTGTTTTTTAAGACAGGGTTTCTCTGTGTAACAGCCCTGGCCTTCCTGGAATTCTCTTTGTAGTGCAGGCTGGTCTCAAACTCACTGCCTCAGCTGGGATTAAAGGCATGCACCACCAACTGCCTGGGTCTTTTTCCATATTTTTATATGGATACATTGGGGTTTTTTGGGTTTTTTTACAGCTATATAATATTCTATTGTTAGAGTTATGGCATATTATAAAGTTCTCAGTTTTTCCTCAAATAACAAGTGCCTGTATATGCAGCAGTTATATAGAGTAACAGTGCTTACAGGGCACTCTGAGCACCTTATTGTAGTTCAAATAGTCAAGCTCTAACTGAGCTCACTTAATTCTCACAACAGGTTTAGGAGGTAACTGTTGAAATTTGAGCAGAGAAAACGCAGTACTTTACATATCATTTTAGTTTTTGTTTGTTTGCTTGCAGTGCTGTTATTGAACCCATAGCCTTGTGCATCTAGATGATAAGAGATCTACTACTGATATTCATATCTAGCCCACCAGTATCATTTCTCAAAATATTTATTTGTGTACATATCTCAGATGAGGCTAGAACTCATAGCCGTGGCTGTACTTAGATTCACAGAAGACCTCCTTCCTGTCTTCCCTTCCTGAATGCTGGGATTATAGAGTGGATCACCATGCCTGGCTTTTGCATCATTTTAAAACTTTGACAAAGGTGTCAACACTAACTATTAGGCTTCGACTTTTAGCATAGGTGATTTAGCACAGGTGGGGGCAGTGCAATTTGAGAAAATTGAACATAGTCTAGGCTTTGCTGGCACACTAGCTATAAGCTCTGTCTTTTTTTGACCTTGGAAAGTAATGTGTATAGCCGTGGTGTCGCTGGCATAGTCTTTGTCTCTCTGATATTAGGCAGTTACAGAACAGTACATGTGAAGGGAGTCAAGACTCCAGACACACTTTTGTCTTGAGCCCTGGCTTCAAATACCCCACTCTTGGGACAGGGTCTTACTGTAACCCAGGCAGGCCTCCAGTCTTTAGTTCTTCTGCCTCAGCCCCAGCATGCTGGGTTACAGACATATGCTACCACACCTGGCTCAAACTGCCTTTTTTCCTGATTGTTTTGATGCACATGTGGCTTACTGGCCTGCTGTAGTTGCCCTTGTTTACCAGCTAGCTATCCTAAAGTGTTTCAAAGCTTTATGTTTTGTTTTTTCCTCTTCAGCCAGTGTTCGCAAAGGTATCAACAGGTCTGGGTCTTTGGTAAATTCCATCTAAACATTCTCCCCAGATAGGGAACCTACAGTTAAACATCAGAGGGGAGGATCTTACCCAATAGGTATGGCTTGAAAGGAAAGCTGCAGCCCTCGTTCCTGTGCCCTTTAGGAGACTGTCAACATCTTTGCTTAAAGTGATTGCAAGCTTGCATAGTTCATGTGCACGCTTCTTGTGAAATAGTAACAGATCAGATACCTGGCAGCTCTGAAGCAGTCCTTTCAGTAAAATTCAGCCCGCTTAATGTTAAAACAGACGGGTGGTTTTTGCATTCTGTTTTCAGAGTCAAGAAGGTAAGGTCAGTATTGATAAGCTACTGCTTTTAGCCACAGCCTGTTACTTATCAGTTGAGAAGCTTCTGTCCAGTCCAGGCCCTGATCTAGCCATGTCTCTCTCTTGCAGGCATGACGGCCAGCGCAGTTGCAGCTCTTGTTCTCATGACCTCCTCCATCGTGTCCGTGGTGGGGTCTTTGTACCTGGCCTACATTCTGTACTTTGTGCTGAAGGAGTTTTGCATCATCTGCGTCACCACTTATGTGCTGAACTTCATTCTCCTCATCATCAATTACAAACGACTAGTTTACTTGAATGAGGCTTGGAAGCAACAGCTGCAGCCTAAGGAAGACTGACGGCTGGTGGATTCCCACTCGACTGTCTCAAACACTTCTTTCATTAAGTTTATTTTGCAAGGTTTTGGTTTTTTTTTGTTTTTTTTTTTTAATTCACAACAGACACTTTCCCTGAGAATCTTAAACTGATTTTTTAAAATACTGTAAATTAGAAGGGGCCCTAGCTATTTTCTGTGTCAATCTTCATTTTAAATCCGGATACAAAAAAGGATACACCGAGCCAATCAAAGACAAGCTTTAACTTTACCTTGAAGATGTTTCTGAGATAATAAAATGTAGCCCTTGCCCCCGGTCCTTAACCGTAAAGTGAGCAGCCATTGCTAGTAATTCTTTAATGTGTAAAAATTCAATTTCAGGTATAACAAATGTGATCATGAACATGAAAATATTTTAGAATAGATACTGTATTAAATATTGCCATGTTTACAATATGTAATATGTTTTTAGCTGATGGATTTAAACCTGTAGATTCAATTAGAGTCCATTCATGTGATATTTGTAAATAAAGGTAGAAACATTGGATCCACCCCTGCAGAACTCACTGTACAGTTTAGTTGAAGTGTAGCAGTGAGGAATTGTCAGCTCATCATGACTGATACATAGTGGAGATAGCAGACACCAACAAAACATCTTGGGAAATGTGCTGACAGCCCTGGTGCGGGATTGACAGCAGAAACAGTAGGG
Organism: Arvicola amphibius; assembly: GCF_903992535.2. NCBI lineage: Eukaryota > Metazoa > Chordata > Mammalia > Rodentia > Cricetidae > Arvicola > Arvicola amphibius. The sequence continues at coordinate 88,044,443 of NC_052056.1, forward strand.
TGCTTGGTTCCCTTCCATCTCCTACTCTGAGAGGAAGAAGTTAAATTTGAACATCCAAGTCAAGTTTGACTAGTAATAAAACTGGATGGATCCTAACTGCTTAGGATGTCATGTGACCAGACCTTTAATTCCGAGGCTCTTGGGACACTGATGGTAGGAAATGGAGAAAAACTGAAACCACTATGGCATTTTTGGGCAAAGCCTCTTAAACAGTAGCTGACCTTTCAGTACAGATGTGTTCCTTTGAAACTGGTGCCAGTCAGCTCAACAGTATTAGGACTGAAATAAGCACAAGCCAAGTGCTCCAAGGTTGACCCATAGTGTTTCCTTTCTCGTTTCTTCTTGCACTAAGGATTGTCAGTAAGTGTTTCAGAATCACATATTGAATTTGTAAACCTTAGGGCTGACACGTGGACCAGTTTGCTGACTCAGAAGAAACACAACACATAGAAAGACCAGGAAGTGAGACCTGGAGACTTTGTCCCACTCCAGTAGCCACACAGCAGCAGTGAGAAGAAACCCGGAGGTGATCTGAATAAACCTGGAGGACATGGTGACTGTGTTTCTCTGGTTAGCATCTTACAGGAGATGTTAAAAGTGCCTTCTGTCTTAAATCTCAAACCAAATCATTCTGTGTGTTGGACTGGGGCAGAAGTATCCCTCCTTTCATTTCTTACCATGAAACAGAGAACTTGCATTCTACCAGAAGGGGCTGTGCGGCCATTTTATTCCTTGGGTTGAGAAGTAGTGGAAGTGTTTCTGTATATGATTTGGTTAATCATTATGTTAAAAATAGGCAACTAGATGGCAAATTTGGAGACCTTTTATTTGCCTTCTTTTTGGAGGGAGGGAACAGGCTTTGCTTTGTAAAGAACGGTCAGTAGTCGTTGAGTGGTTTACGACCTTCAGTCACAACTGATGCACTGTAGGAGTTCTGGCCCAGAGCAGGTATAAAATATGAATTGTAATGCCCTTTTAGTAGGCTCTAACCAGTTTCTTAAGACAGCTTAATTCTGATTTCTTCAAAGGTTGTGTTTCCCCACGAATGTGAACATTTCCATGACTGTCTTACTATGTACACATTGTTGTCTTCTGAAGTAGTTAAAGAACTTCTAGAAAGTACTGAATGATATTTTTGGAGGACAAATAGTGAGATCATCTCATACCCCTTCGTCCAGCTCTCCCAAGGCAGTGGAAATGGCTAATAGCCAAGATTTCTGCTACTTAGCAATATCAAGGCTGTGCTAAACAAGTCCCTTGGGTCCCAATTCCAAATTATCCTTTCTGTCTTTTATCACTCAGCAGAGTGACGTTAAAGCTTGTCTTATTACAGGTGTCTTCAACACTTAAGAAAAGGAGAGAGCATCCCATCCACCACATCCGTCATGGCTTCCCTTTGCTTTCCTCAGTCTTGGGAGTACCACCATTATAGATTGTATTTTTTGTTTGTTTATTACATTCCTGTGCCCTAACAGAATGAATACCCTTTCTCAGTGAGAGTTAACAGGTGCTGTCTGAAGTAAGAATGCCGAACTGTGTGCTCATGCTTGACTTTGGTCCCTCATTTGGGAGGTAGAAGCAGGAGGATCAGGAGTTCAAGGTCATCCTTGACTACATAGAAAATTAGAGACCAGCCTTAGCTATAGCAGCCCCATCCTTAAAGTAAAAGAAAGAAGAAGAAGAGAAAGAAAGAAAAGGTTTGCTAAAGTATATGTTCTCAGTAAGCGACCCTACTGTGTTTTATTTGGTAGTTTTGCCCTGAGGAAATTCAGGTTCCTCTCTGTACCTTCTGTTAAACCTAGTAGAATGGGGGAGAGAAATACTGTGCTATAAAACTGCTAATATTATTATGACTGTTTCAGACTGAATATTGAAACACTGAAGAAGCTGGGTTTGGCTGGGCATAGTGACACACACCTTGAATCCCAGCATTTGAGAGGCAGGGACAGGTGGATCTCTGAGTTGGAGGCCAGCCTGGTCTAGATAGCAAGCTCCTGGCCAACCAGGGTTATATAGTGAAACCCTGTCTCCAAAAGCATACCCACAAAATAATAATAAACACTGAAGCAGAACTAACAATAAATGTGGAAGGGCAGACTAGGAGGACAATGACTCCTACAGTAATTCTGTGAAGCCTTTCGCTCTGTAGTAATAGTATTTGAAGGAGTACGAGAAGTTCCAACTAGGCATGCTCCAAGACTCTGGCTGGCCCTTCCCCACAGCTGGTTTCTATCAGGAGGATAAACTGGAGCAACTCAGGTCTAACAAGTTGCACTAGCTGCATTCCAGAAATTACTTTTGCTTCATATATGTAGCCTCTCCTTCGACTCTTTTGTTATTGTTATTCTTTTGTATATTTTTAAAGACACATGATCTCTGTAGCCTAGGCTGTCCTAGAACTCAGTACGTAGCTCAGGCTGGCTTTAAAGTTGGCATTCCTCCTGCCTTAGCCTCCCAAGTGCTAGAATGAGTGGTTCAAATTTATTATCTGTAAGAATGTTGAAAGACATCGACTTTTTTCATATAAAGAAATAAAGCCCACTTGTCATTCTTGCAGAGGACTTGGGTTCAGCTCTTGTCACCCACATGTCAGCTTAACAACAGTCTGTAACTCCAGTTCAGGGGATCCGATGCCCTTTTCTGGCTTCCAAGGGCACTGCATGCATATGGTGCATAGACATTAACGCAGGCAAAACACCCATACATACAGAAAAGTATTTCATTTGGTACAAGATATCCTTTACCTATGAGGTAAGATAGAGGACAATGAGATTAATATTGTTGCTTTTTTTGTTTGTTTTTATTTATAATTATTTTCAAAAGACTACAGTGAAAGTGTAGCCGGGCATGGTAGCACATACCTATAATCCCAGCACTTGGGAGGTAGAGACAGGAGGACCAGAAGTTCAAGGGCAACCTTGGCTTATATGAGACTTGTCTCAAAAGCAAAAATTAAAAACACTGCTCAGCAATTACTTCCTAAGCTATAGTTGGCACCATCAGTTGATTCTGATGAATACTGACAGGTGATGGCTTTACCTTAAAAGTCAGGAAAATGTCAGCAGAGCTCCTCACTGTCATTTCCAGGAACTGTTTGGGGATATGGATTTTACCCATCCCTGTGTTTTCCTCCAGCATACATCAGTGAACCTGCCCCTCTACACCTTTTAGCATTTGAGGCAGCACATTTATGAATCCAAATTTGTGAGTACAACCCTACAATCAAAGGGCAGAGTAGGATTCCAGGCACTTGATCAAACATCCTCTGCCCCCTTCTGAAACTAATTGGCCCAGAAGAGATGAACTGTTGTGAAGCTGTATTGAGCATGGCCTAAATAATAGGTGTATACGACCTGTGAAGTGTGTCCATCTAAAATATTACTCATGCTTTGAAAGCTCCTGAGGAAACATTCATGTAAAAAGGAGTTCACTGGGAAGATTCCCTCTCTAATATAGATAGAAATATTCTTTATCAGAGATTTAGGATACCATTTTGCTAACTGGTAAATAAAAACATGTAAATATGTAAGAATGTTTATTTGTTGCACATAACTTTTTTGGTATAAAATAAATGTAGACGTTACCTGTGGACATTGTGCTGCCATTCTTACTTCGTTGTGGAGTCTTCAAAACGAAGCTGGATGGAATGAAGTCTCGAGTCAGGAAGAATGTGCCGATCCCTGGTACTGTAACCCTGTCCCTACACATACTAACTTGAAGCCTTTTCTCTTAAATCCCGGGTAATTTATAGGTGATGCAGATTTCTTAGGGATTATATTCTTGGATTCCTGTGGGTTTATTACATATGTGATTGTTAAGAATCCATGTTAGGGCCGCGTGCTTTGGGAGCTTAGTCTTTAATCACAGCAGAGGCAAACATAATTCTGTGAGTTTGAGGCCAGCCTGGTTTACATAATATATTTCTAGGACAGCCAGAGTTACTTGGTGAGACCCTGTCTTTAAACAAAAAAAATCAATGATAGGGGCTAGAAAGATGGCTCAGTAGTTAAGAGAGCACTTGCTGCTGTTGCAGAGGACCTAGGTTCAGTTCCCATTGCTGACATGGTGTCTCGCAACCACCTGTAAGTACAGCTCCAGAGGTTAAAAAGTCCATGACAGTTGAGCTGGGGACATAGCTCAACAGAAAAGCATTTGTTTAGTGTGCTCTAAGCTTAATTCCCATCAGCGGGAAAAAAAAAAAAGGCAAAAAGCCAGATATTGGTGGCACATGTCTGTCATCCCAGGACCTGGGAGGTATAAGTTTGAGCATCAGGAGTTTGAGGGCATCTTCAACTACATACTGAGTTGGAGGCCAGCCTAGGCCGTGTAGGATGCTGCCTCAAAAAACAACTGACAAAGAATGGCTCAGGGGTTAAGAGCACTGGTTGCTCTTCAAGAGGACCTAGGTTTGACTCTTAGCACCTGCATGGAAGATCACAACCATCTGTAATTCCAGTTCCCGGGGATCTGATCTCAAGAACCAAGTGTGCAAATGCGGTGGTGCAGAGACATACATTCAGGCAAAACACTCATACAGATAAAAGGGAGGTGGTGGTGGTGTTGACAATAGATGTTACATAGACTGTTTTAGGATGTCTTTCCATAGCTTTCTTTGATTTTTCCATCCCTATAGTTTGTTGTTTATTGTTTTACTTTTTACTCTTGGCTTTTCGGGGGGCCTACCACCCAGCTCCCAAATAAATCATACACAGAGGCTTATTCTTACTTATAAATGTCCAACCTTAGCTTGGCTTGTTGCTTGACAGCTTTTCTCATCTTAAATTATCCTGACTACCTTTTACCTCTGGAATTTTACCATTTCTTAATTCTGTGTATCTTACTTTCACTCTTGCTCTGTAGCTGACTGGGTAGCTGGGTGGCTGGCCCTGATGTCCCTCTCTCCTCTTCTCGCTCCCTCTTCTCCCAGAGTTCTTCTCATATTTATCCTTTCTGCCTGCCAGCCCCGCCTGTTTCTCTCTCCTGTCTCACTATTGGCTATTCAGCTTCTTCAGGTGTTTTAGACAGGGAAGAATACTGTGCTGTATATACCCTTGTCTCAGTGGAGCCTCTGCACCAGGGATACAGGGACAAATCCCAGCCACAGAACACTCATATAGTCCCTGTTTAAAGAGCCAGGTCCTCGCCAGTGGCATTGCTGAGAGCCATTGGGCTTCTACCCAAATCCACCCTGTCAAGTTATAAAGAAGCCTGTGGAGACAGTAAAGTACTTGCGGTACATGCATAAGAACCCTGGGTTCAGCTCTCAGAACTCACCTCAGAGCTGGGCTGGGACCGATGGCATGTGCTTATAATTTCAACACTGGGGAGACAAGCTAAACTGAATGAATTCTTCCCTAGTCTGAGACTCTGTCTCAAAAACCAAGGTGGATAGCACCTGAGATTGTTTTTCTGGCCTCCACAAGCATACGTATATACCCAAAGACTAGCTGGCATTGCGGTCACAATTCAGAGACTCGTATTTGAATCACTTGTCCTCTCAGTCATGGAAAGTGGTCTGTCAGTTGCTGCACTATATAGGGACTTCTCTTTGTATGTGAATACCCATGGAACTGTGGCTAATCTGTGGGGCGTTTGTTCTGAGACAGGTCTGCCTGCCTTTGCCTCCCATGTGCCACTCCACCCAGCTCCTTTGTGGAGTTTAATGAGTGGAGTCTTCGTTTTTTTCAGACAGCTCTGGTTGTCCTGGGACTCTCTTTTTTGCTCAGGCTGGCCTCAAACTCACAGAAATCCTCCTGCCTCCACATCCCAAGTGCTGGGAGGGATTAAAGGTATATGTATATGCCACCACCACCCAGCTGAGTCTTTGACTCTTATTGGGTCAAGACTAGACAGTTTTGATGCCCAAGCATGGGAGTTGGGACAGTGAATATCTGTCACCTGTAGCACTTGGAAACCAAAATTAACCGGGTGGGTGGTGGTGTACACCTTTAATCCCAGCATTTAGGAGGCAGAGGCAGATGGCTATTTTGAGGCCAGCCTAGTGTGCAGAGTGAGTTCCAGGACAGCCAGAGCTACACAGAGAAACCATGTCTTGAAAAACTTTATTTTATTTTACATGTATGGCTATTTTTCCCACATATATGTCTGTACACCACATGTATGTGATACCTGCAGAGGCCAAAAGAGGGCTTTTGTATCACCTAGGAAATGGAGGGTTTTTTTTGTTGTTGTTGTTGTTTTGTTTTGTTTTGAGACAGGGTTTCTCTGTGTATCAGCTCTGACTGTCCTGGAACTCGCTCTGTAGACCAGGCTGGCCTCAAACTTACAGAGATCCTCCTGCCTCTGCCTCCTGAGTGCTGGGATTAAAGGCGTGCGCCACCACTGGAATGGAGTTTGTAATCGCAGTTGTCTGCCAAGTGCTAGGACTTGAACTTGGAATCTCTGAAAGAACAGCCCACACTGTTAACCTCTGAGCCACTTCTCCAGCCCCTTACCTTATCTTTTAAGGATGTGTGAGTGCCCAGAGCCTGATACCAAAACCTCAGTAGAAATGACCTCAGTTCTCAGCACGCTCTACTGAGCTCAAGCACAGATACTCATACGCAAGGCATTCCCATACAAGAAAGGCTTTATTATCACCAATAATGTTCCCTTCTAGCAGATCACAAATCCAAAGTAAAGAAACTCTGGAACCAGGAACTGTCTGGGGATACCTGCTCTGTTGAGAAAATGCCTTTCATTTGTCTCATTAGAGGTTGCATCTGCAGTGAGGTAGTTCTAGCTTTAGAATGTAAATGGTCTGGTTCCCAAACACTGAGTCATTGGCACTGAATGGTGATCCATGGTTTCACTGACAATCCTCCAATATCTCTCTCGCAAAATAAACGCTGCACTTTTGGGCTGTCTTTGACGAGTGAAGATCCCCTTCTTGTTTCCTATTACTCTGATTGGTGCTTTAAAAAAAAACAACAACAACAAAAAAAAACCCAAGGGGGATCGATAAGATGACTCAGAGAGCAAAGAGCTTGTCATTAAACCTAATCACCCCAAATTCAATCACAGGCACCCACATGGTAGAGCAAGCAGACTCCCCAAAGTTGTCTAGCTTCTACTTGTGTCTTAGGGCACATCAAATCTCCCACCTACTCCCCCACATGCTAAATAAAAATGTAGTAAAGTTTAAAATACTATGGAGGAGCACACATTTAATCCTAGCACCTAGGAGGCAGAGACAATCAGATCACTGAGTTCCAGGCCAGCCTGGTCTACAGGTCAGCCGGGGTTGCATAGTGAGACCCTACCAAGAGTTGGAGGTGAGCTGAACCCATTTTAACTAAATGTAAAATAGACCAAAGCAAGTACTTTACTACCTAAACATCTCCCCAGCCCCATTTCCAGTATAACTGGAAAAGCCAACCTGAGAAAAACCCATAAACCTAACAGACACTTACACTGGTTGGTCATAAAGTCAGCAAAATTCCAAATGAGTTCTCCAACCACATATTCTTTTCGTTTCTGATCGAAAACCAAATGATAATTCTCCAGGAGAGCTTTCTGGTACTCCTCACTGAACATGACAGGTGGATCCTGAGATTCAAGACAAAGGGAATGTCAGAGTTGGGACTGAAGTGTTAGATAAAAATTAGAGATCCAGCTGGGTGGTGGGGTTGGCACACACCTTTAATCCCAGCACTCTTTAAAGGCAGAGTTAGGTGGATCTCTGAGTTCAAGGCTAGCCTGGTCTACACAGCGAGTTCCAGGACAGCCAGGGCTACCCAGAGGAACCCTGTCCCACAAAAACAAAACAAAATCCAGTTTTGAGACAGGGTACCCCTAAACTGCTCAGGCTGGCCTTGACCTTGCTACCCTGCCTCAGCCTCCCAAGTAACTGGGCTGTTACCACCCTGACTGCTCAGGTTAACTAAACTGTGTATATTCATTCTCTCTGACTTCCACTCTCCCCCAAGTCTTATCCGCCACAACAGCACCCAGGTGACCCCTCTCCCTCATTTGCATGTGATTGGAAATCAGATGATTTTTAATTATATTCTACCTTAAATAATTGAGTTGGGGTCTCTTGTTCCATTTAGTCCAGTTATTTGCTGGGGATCCCATCTCCGACCACTGGAACAGAGGGATTACAGGAAGCCTGCCACACCAGCCTGGAGCCTACCTGGGTGGTGGGGAGCTGAGCTCTCCTCCTCATGGTCACAGAACAAGTACTTTCCTTGCTGAAGCCACCCCACAGTCCCCAGCCCTAGCTGCTCTTAAAACTTTAAAGTACTGGGGCTGGAGAGATGGCTCAGAGGTTAAGAGCATTGCCTGCTCTTCCAAAGGTCCTGAGCTCAATTCCCAACCATCTGTAATGGGGTCTGGTGCCCTCTTCTGGCACCTGCAGGCATACACACGGACAGAATATTATGTACATAATAAATAAATATTTAAAAAACCTTTAAAGTACTTAGGAAGTAAGATATGTGCTTACCTCAACTGTCAAAAAGTTTGTTGTGGGGCAGGGCGTGTGTTTCTTTTTTGGTTTTATTTTCAAGATAGGACCTTACGACCCAGCCTGGGGGTGGCCTAGACTGTCCTCTGACATGCAGTCACCCTGCCACAGCAGCTCCTTCGTGTGGGACTGACTTTTAGTGTTGTTATTTTAAAGTCTATCCATAAGCGGCTGAGGAGATGGCGTGGTGGTTAAGAGTGTACTGTTTCTGCACAGCACCCAAGTTCAGTTCCCATCTCCTGTGGTAGGTGGCTGACGATCACCTGTGAATCCAGCTCCAGGGGACTCTGACACCTCTGGCCTCGGGGCACCCTGACACATGCACATATCTACCTACATACAGTCAGTCACACAGACATACACATAATTAAAATTTTTTTGACAGTGCTGGGGATTGAACCCAGGGCCTTGTGCAAGATAGGTAGGCCCTGTACATTGCACTGTATCCCTAGCCTAAAAAATTTTTAAAAAACTTATGTAGGGGGCTGGAGAAATGGCTCAGAGGTTAAGAGTATTGGCTGTTCTTTCAGAGGATCCTGGTTCAGTTTCAGCACCCACAAGACAACTCACAACTGTAACTCCCAATTCCAGGGCATCTGATACCCTTACACAGAAATTCATGCAAGCAAAATACCAATGCACATTAAAAAGAAATCATTAAATTTTAAAAATTCTTGTGTATGAAGTAGGTACAAGTATGTGTATGTGCATGGGCGCAGGCATAGAGAAGTCCGAGGATAGCTGTCAGTCCTTGCCTTCCGCCTTGTTTGAGAGAAGGTCTCTTGTTCACCACTTTGTGCACCGGGTGGGGACTGGGATTACAGATGTGTACCACCACACCTGGCATTATGTGGGTCCTGGTCATCATGCTTTATAGCAAGCACTTTATCTGAGTCATCTCACGTAGCCCAGGCTAGCCTGCAACTAAGCATATAGCTGAGGCTAGCCTTGAGCTCATTCCGCTTCCACCCAAGTGGTAGAACAGACTTGTGCCACCTTGCCCATCATGATTTGTAATGGGAGTAGACCCACGCTAATACAGTAGCTACAAGCCGCACGTGGCTATATAAATTAGGATCAATTTAGTCTACTACCTACATCTCAGATCCCAGAAGCTGCTACCAACACCTGTCTCGACAGGAGAATGTGTGTTTGTTTGTTTGCTTGAGACAGGGTTTTCTGTATCCAGACTAGTCTCAAACTCTTGTAGGCAAGGATGATCCAGATTCTTTTGTCCCCACTTCCCGGTGCTAGTGTTACAGCCATGCACAAACACAGGGGCTTGTGTGTGCAGGGAGAGCACAGCACGTTGAACTCCATGCATGCTGAACAAGCATTCTGCCAGCTGAGCTACCTTCTCCCAGGCTGAAAATTACTTTTTGGTTTTTAGAGAGAGGTTTCCTCTGTATAGCTTTGGCTGTCCTGGAACTCACTCTGTAGACAAGGCTAGCCTTGAACTCATAGCAGTCCACCTGCCTCTGCCTCCCAAGTGCTGGGATTAAAGGTGTGTGCCATCACGCAGCCTGAAAATCACTTTTAAAAAAAGGTTTGTTCATTTTTTAAATTGTGTATCTGTGTGTGCACTACAGCCATGCAGGTACCCGTGGAGGCCTAACGAAGGCATCACATCCTCTCAGAATGGAGTTACAAGCAGTTGTAAACTACCCGATGTGGGTACTGGGAACCAAACTGAGATCCTCTAGAAGGGCAGCAAGTGCTCTGAGCCATCTCTCCAGCCCACAGGCCAAGAATCTTAGAAAGTCATTATTGGAGCCTTTAATCCCAGCACTTGGGAAGCAGAGGCAGGTGGGTCTCTCTCTGTGAGTTCGAGGCCAGTCTGGTCTACAAGAGCTAGTTCCAGGACAGCCAGGGCTGTTAGACAGAGAAATCCTGTCTTGAAATACCTAAAACAAAAGAAAAACAAAAAGGGCCAGATGTGGAAGCTCACATCTGTCGCCCCAGCACTCAAGAGACTAAGGGAGATTGTGAGTTTGAGGCTAGCGTGGGCATCGAACAAACATCTTTGCAAAGAAGAAGAAAAAAAAGAAACCCAATGTGGATAGCGGGTTGGGGGTGGTGGTATGGAAACAAAGCTAAAAGTGGGGCTGCCTCTGGAACTCACACAAGCCAAGCAGAGGCCTGCATGCAGGGGCACAGTGTGTGTAGAGCTGGGAAGGTGCCTGAGAGCGAAGGCTGAGTCCCTAGCCCACCTGAGGGCAGGGACAGCCCAAAGAGATAGGTAGAGTCACCACTGTGGTAAGTGGTGATGAAACTGTCTACACTGTTTACCTGGTGAAAGCCGGCAATTGTGTCTGCTCCATATTCGCTCTGGATAATTGGCTTCTTGTAAGTCTTATACCAGTTCTCAAACTGGCTCTTCAGCTGTGGCTGGATCACCTCAAGATGCCCAGAATCATGATACCAGGAGAAGTAGCTGTTCACACAGACCACGTCCACGTATGGGGCCTAGGACAAGAGCAGTCAAGTGAGTTTGCCCCCCATGCTGACTATCTCTTCAAGGTCAGACTAGAATGCAGACGATGTAGGTGATCCGACCCAACATGTAGGGAATAAAGCCAAGAGCAGACCCTCATGGGGCCAGTCTGCAATTCTACATGGAGGCTCCCACTGGGCCATGGCTGGAAGTACAGCAGGGCGCCATCCAGTCTCGGACCTTGTTGGAGTTTGCTCCTTCCTGTCCCTGGTCTGCTGTGGCCTTGCCTGGAGATATGACCCAACTTGAAGAGCAGATAGCTTTTCTCTTCACAGTTCGGGTTTTGAGACCCTTAGCTAGCCCAAGCTGACTTCAAGCTCCCTATGTAGCCAGCACTGACCTGGACTGATGATCTGCCTGCTTTCACCTCCCAAGTGCTGGGGTCACAGGGGTGCCCTGTCTACACCTAGTTTTCTGCCTTGCTGGGGATCAAGTCAGGAACTTGAGGCAAACATTCTTATTGATTAAGCTACATCTCTTGCTCTTTATTCTTTTGGAGGATGGTGTGTGTGTGTGTGTGTGTGTGTGTGTGTGTGTGTGTGTGTGTGTATGTGTGTGTGTGCACGTGCGTGCTGGGGGTGCAACCCAAGGGCTTGTTGGTGTTAAGCACAGGCTGTACCACTGAGCCACATTGCCAGCCCCTCAGAGTCTCCTCTGAGCCACAATTGAGAAGGCAATGCTGTGAGCAGCAGACTGGCTAGATTTTTCCCTAGCAGTGATGAGGGTCCACAGGGAAGGGACAGGAATGTGTCTGAACAGCAGGGAAGAGTTCTGCATCTAACTGGCTGGCCTCCAGTGTTACCTAGGCATGTCTCCTTCAGGCCACACTGCTCGGCTCCAAAGCTACCCTTTGAATGGTGAGTGCTTTCCCAAGGGACCTCAGATCCTCTCCAGGCTGTGGTAGTGGGAAGCTGCAAGCAGCAGAAAGCTTTGGAGGGTCAAGGAGTGTCACTTCATAAAGCACACTCCAGGTAAAGAGGCCAGGCACAGGGCACCCAGCAAAGCCATCCCCACCCACAGAGAAGATGGGTAAGTGCTGGAATAGCCAGCACCCGGGCCTCAATGCAAACTCTGTTTTGTTTTTTTTTTAAGGGTGGGTTCTAGAGATATAGAGAAGCCAGGGATAACAAGACTTTTGTTATTAATTATTTTTAGATATTTATAAATGAGTGTTTTCCCTGTATATTTGTATATGCATCAAGAGGTGTCAGATCCCCTGGAACAAGATATTTATGAGCCACCATCATGTGGTTGCTAAAAACCTAACTCTGGTCCTCTTTAAGAGCAACAAGTGCTCTTGACCAATAAGCGAAGTCTCCAGTTCCCTGACAAGGCTTTCTTATTCATAAGGAAATGACTGTCTCAACAAGACCCTGTCTCAAAAAATTAAAGGGGGAGCCAGGAGGTGGTGGTGCACGCCTTTAATCCCAGCACTCGGGAGGCAGAGGCAGGCGGATCTCTGAGTTCGAGGCCAGCCTGGTCTACAAGAGCTAGTTCCAGGACAGGCACTAGAAACTACAGGGAAACCCTGTCTCGAAAAAAAAAAAAAAAAAATTAAAGGGGAAGGTAGGTGCTGAAGAGATGGCTCGGTGACCAGGAGTTCATACTGTGGGTTTGAATGAGGATAGTCTACATAGGCTCATGTTATAATTCTTGGTCTACAGTTGGTGGAACAGTTTGGGAAGGATGAGGAGGTGTGGCCTTGTGGGGGAGACTTATCCCTGGGGGTGGGTTTTGACGTTTCATTCCAAGTGGCTGAACCACCTCCAGCTGCCCAGTCATGATACCAAGAGAAGTAGCTGTTCACACAGTCACGTCCACATGCGGGGCCTAGGACAAGAGCGGCCCCCCTCAAAGTCAGGATAGAAAGCAGATGTGGCTGTGTGCAAGATATGAGCTCTCAGCTACTGCTCCAGCACCGTGCCTGCCTGTTGAAGTTCATAAAATTAATTTAAAAAAATGGGGGGGGGGGAATGAGTCTGACCAGCATGCTGGCTCACACCTATAACCTAGAGCTAGGAGGATTTTGAGTTCTAGGCCAGATTAGGCTACATAGTGGCATTCTGTCTACAAACAAATGAGCCAACAAACATGGAAGTTGAAGGGAGGAAAGGGATCAGTGGGAGGATGAGGTGGACAAGGGAGGGAATGAGTGGCTATGATCAAATCCACTATATACACATAGGAAAATATAGTAAGCCTGTTGTTATGTATAACAGGCTTATTATATTTTGTTATATGTGTAAAATAACTATATATAGAATATAAATAGATGCTAATAAAAATCATCTTTCAAAAAGCCCAAGTCTACAAACAAGTACATTGCCTTGGCTCTACCACAGCCTTCTTGGGTTAGAAGCCACACCGCCTAGAGGATAAGCAGGAAGTTAGTCACTTTAACCACTTGTGAAAATGGCTGAACTGGTCAAGCACAGGTGAGCAGAGGCAGTGTGGGGGCCACCCCACCCCCAGGCTCACCCCCAGGTCTGCATTGTATTTTTCGTTGGTCACAAAGGTCACTGGGCGGGTGGGGTCCAGGGCTTTGGTGTGGGAGATCACAGTCCTGTCAGTGGGAGGCAGAAGACAAGCTGTCAGATGGGAGGGACTCTCAGACACCCGTCTCTCCCTTTCCTTCCCATCACCCCATCAGCGGTGGCTCCCAGCTAAGGCCATGACTGCACGGAGCCGCGAGAGCAGAGATGAGTACAAACCAAAGAGGCTGCAGAAAGGAAGGGAGTGTAGCACCCTGAAAGACAGTCAGATGGGGGAATGGGGACGGGGGGAGAACATGATTTAAACTAAGAGTTGGGAAGCCTCCTGAAGCAAAGGTATTAGTGCTGAGTTCAATTCCATTGACTCATGAGGACTAGAGAGGAGAAGACCCAATGGAAGGACTAGTCAAGGGTTAAGATTTGGTACTTGGGACCTATTCCCGGCCTCCACGGCACAGATCACCATCATTCACCGTTAAAAACCCCTTTTACGTCTTTTTCATCGTTACTCTTCCTGTTTGGCCCCTTGGTCTTAGGCTCTGAACCCACCCTTTCCAAATAGCGCTAAACCAGCAAAGGTCAGTCTGGGTTACTTCAGCCCAGCCAGTCCTAACCCATCCCTGCTGTCCCTAACAACTCCCTTGCCACCTCCTGAAAAAGTTTGGGAGCCTCAGTAAGCTATATGCTTCCCCTTCAAGAAAAAAGCCTTATCCACCTAGCCCTGGTCCCGAAGCCCCCTGTAAACCATGAGCTCTGCAGAACTCTGAGTGTCCAGAGCCGTCACTGGCCTGAGCGAGGGTCATTCCTCCAGGCCTGCCTCCTACAGACTCAGAGGAGCTCACTATGTGGAGTTGGGATACAGCATCAGAAGCTTCGGTTGTCTCTGTGACAAGCGGTATAATTCACCCTAAAGACGCAGTGACAGTCTCGTGACAGATGAAGGAATGGGCCTGGAGGTAGAGCTCACTGGTAGAGCACTTGCCTAGCATGCATAGAGAAGGCCCTGGACTGGATCCCCAACATTAGAAAATATTTAAAATCTTTCTGTGTAATTAAAAAAAAAAAATCCCCTTTTATGGTGCTGGAGAGATAGCCCAGTGGTTGCTCTCTTCCGAGGACTCGGGCTCAATTCCCAGCACCCACATGGTGCTATAACTCCAGTTACTGAGGAACTGATGCCTCTGGCCTCTGAAGGAAAGACGCACACGTGGGACAGGTATATAGGCAGGTATATACCCATTCACACAAAACAACTTTAAATCCTATTTATATTCTCATGCCTGTGTAAATTGGTTTTATGAACCCAAAACATCATAAAGTAGTTTTCTGTAGTTTTATCATATGTTTCTATCTAAAATGAACGAATGAAGGCCAGGTGTGATGGAGCACACCTGTAATCCTAGCACCAAGAAGGAAGTAGAGAAAGAAGGATTAGGAATTCAAGGCCAATTTTGGCTACGCAACAAATTTGAGACCAGCCTATACTACTTGGGACTTTGTTTGAAAAAAAAGGGGGGGTACTGAAGAGATGGCTCAGAGGTTAAGAGCACTGGCTGCTCTTCCAGAGGTCCTGAGTTCAATTCCCAGCAACCACATGGTGGCTCACAAACATCTATGAGATCTGGTGCCCTCTTCTGGCGGGCAGGCACACATGCAGACAGAACATTGTATACATAATAAATAAATAAATTTAAAAAAAAAAGAAAAGAAAACAAGAAAAGGGGCTGAATAGATGAGTCAGTGGTTAAAAACACCTCCTGCCAAGCCCCGTTGACTTGAGTTCAAGCCCCAGGACTCACATGGTGGAAAGAGAGAACCCATTCCTACAGGCTATCCTCTGGCCTCCACATGCCATGGCACATACAAATAAAGTACAAATAAATCTAAAACCAAAAACATTGTCAGACTTAAGGCGCCATGCCTGTGATCCCAGCACTCAGAGGGCAGGGTCAAAAGGATCAGTGCAAGGCTGATGCATAGCAAGGGACGCACAGCAAGACTCTGTCTCAAAAACAATATATAAAATCCAAAGTTCTGTGTATCAAAGGGAGCTCTGGATTTCCTTCCAGGTATGTCTAAGAGGGTCTTAATGGGTGGAAAAACCACACTTTGGGTAGGCTGATTTGGGTTCTCAGAAATGATGGGCAAGGAGGGGACACCGACATTGGCGGTGTTCATCTACCCCTTCAAGGCTGACTTCCACGCTCCTGGCTGCCTATGGAGGTTGAGCCAGGTCAAAGGGCCACGGCCACAGGCCTGAGTCAGCCCCGGGGAGGAAGGGTACTCACTTGAAATAATAAGCAGCAGGTTTCAGAGCAGAAGCAGGCTCATTGGCCACAGACCACATCACAACTGCAGGGTGATTTTTGTCCCTGCGAACCAGCTCGTCCATCACCTCTAGGTGGTGCCGAAGAGACTCGTTGCCAAAACTCTGGCTGTGGAGGCAGAAAGGAAAGGGTCAACCAAGGGCTCTGAGAAGAGCCGGGCGGGCTGGGCAGTGTGGGCAGTGAGGGGCACTCACGGCAACTTGATGCCCACACCAGGGCACTCATCAATGAC
Source organism: Arvicola amphibius (assembly GCF_903992535.2). Classification (NCBI taxonomy): domain Eukaryota; kingdom Metazoa; phylum Chordata; class Mammalia; order Rodentia; family Cricetidae; genus Arvicola; species Arvicola amphibius. The sequence goes on from NC_052056.1 coordinate 88,060,455, forward strand.
CACAATTCCGTATCGATCACAGAGCTGAAGGACCTCCTCCGCGTAGGGGTAGTGGCTGGTGCGGAAGGAGTTGGCACCAAGCCATTTGATTAGGTTGAAATCCTTCATCAGCAGTGGCCAATCGAAGCCCTTCCCTCGGATCTGGGGGACAGCAGGGCTGTGTGACCTCTGCCCTTATCACTGGAGAATACCCGCTTTCTTCTGAAGCCCCAGCCCCTATAGAGACACCTCCCTATTCCCATCTCTGCTCAGTTCACACACCCAAGCCCATGACAGCCTCTTTAGAGCACATGAACTCCCAACATCCCACACGGGAATACCAGTCACAACTCACATCCGAATCCTCATGCTTGTTGACGCCGTGGAAATAGAAAGGCTTCCCATTTATGAGAAACTTGCTCTCGGTGACAGCCACTGTTCGAATCCCAACAGGGAGGGTGTAGAAGTCAGACTCAGACACAGTTGTTGCCATTCTCACCTAGGAGACCAATGTGCCGGGCAGGGGCACCCAGGTAGACTGAGCCTCATCCTTCCCGACAGGAAGGACTCGTCCCATGCATGACACTTTGGAACTTTTATTTTTTTTCAAGACAGGGTTTCTCTGTATAACCCTGGCTGTCCTGAAACTTGCTCTGTAGACCAGGCTGGCCTCGAACTCACAGAGATCCACCTGCCTCTGCCTCCTGAGTGCTGGGGTGCACCACCACCAACCCACCTTTCCTTTCAAATCAGACCTGTGTGTCCTAGGCTGGCCTCAAATTCACTTGAAGCTAAGGATGACCCTGAACTCCTGACTCTCCTGCCTATGCACCTCCATGTCTAGCTGGCTATTTTGCTTTTTGGATTTTTTTCTTTTTGAGACAGGGCTTCTCTGTAGCTTTGGAACCTATCCTAGAACTTGCTCTGTTTACCAGGCTGGCCTTGAACTCACAGAGATCCGCCTGCCTCTGCCTTGAGTGCTAGGATTAAAGGTGTGCGTTATCACTGCCTTTTTTTTTGAGGCAGGGTTTCACTATGTAGACCAGGCTAACCTCAACCCCTATACTCATTTGATCCTATTATCCCATACCCCTGGGCCTGGCTAAAAAGGACCTGTGTATCCTGCTATCCTGCTTCAGCTGAGATGCCGAAATTATAGTCTCTGTCTTTAAGAACATAATCTCAGGACTTTCCAAGGGATAGGCAAGCTGGGAATTTAGGACAGTGCCTGCCTAGCTAGCTACCTGTCCTGGACTGCTTAGTGAAACTACAGTCACCAGGTGGCAGCAAAGGGCCTTTTCTTGGCCCAAGATCCAAATCCCCATTACCTCCAAGGAGTACAGGTAGGCTGGATGCTCATGCATCAGATAAGGCCACCAGAGGTTGGCGCTAGGGACCCGAAGTTGGCCCTGTTCCCCCGTTTCCTGGGCCACGACTTTGCCATCCTCATCCAAAAGACGTACTTCTAGCTGGAAATGTTCGTCTCCCTGGACGGAAATCCAGTAATTCACCAGTCCTGTGGGAAACAAGAGATGGGGACAGAAACGGATAGGACTTTACCATTCCCACAAGTCCTCTCAGGCCCCAAGACCCCAGCAAACAACTGCTTGATGTTTTTCTTTTTCAGCTTACTGTGCAGGGAGGAGCGGCTAGGGGGTGGTACAACAGGGGAGGGGCCAAGTGACTCAGTAGCTTGGCTATGTTACTCCAGACAAGACCACCCTTCTAACTGGTCCTCACGTGGTGGGTTACTTCTGAAGGCCTTGTTAACTCAGGCAGTCTGGGTCTCGTCCCCTGAGGGTTTTGAAGCAGGTGACGCTGGGGAGATGCTTGAAGCCTTTTTTCTTAGAGGTAGACTCCCCACTGCCAGGAGCCCTTACCGACTTCTTGTTCCACATCAGTGGTCACAGTGATGTCGTCGATGTAGGTGGTAGGCGTGGTGTAGAGGACCACAGACCGATGCAGTCCCCCATAGTTGAAGAAGTCAAAGCTTGTGTTCTGGAAAAAGTAATTCTTGGGAAATCTAGGGTAGAAAAATGAAGGTTGATGGTTCCTTTCCTGTGGGGGTTTTTTGGTTTTGCGAGACAGGGTTTCTCAGTAGCTATGGAGCCTGTCCTGGAACTTACTCTGTAGACCAGGCTGGCCTTGAACTCTGCCTGCCTCTGCTTCCCAAGTGCTGGGATTAAAGGCGTGCCCCACCACTGCCTGGCTCCTGGATCTTTTAATCGTGTGTGTGTGTGTGTGTGTGTGTGTGTGTGTGTGTGTGTACCACAATACCCATGTGGAAACAGGGGGCAACCTCAGGTACTGACTCTTGCCTTCTACCTCCAGACAGGGTCCCTTGTTGTAGCTGGCCTGAGAACTTCAAAGAATCCCATCTCCACCTCTTATCTCGACACAGGCCCACAGAAGAACACTGGAATGACAGCTACAACCTGTCACATCCATTCTTCCATGGGTGCCTGGACTGTAAGCTCATGTCCCCATGCTTACACAGGGAGTATACCACCCACTGAGCCATCTTCCCAGCCCTCTGCTTCCTCTGACATTTAACCAGCATGTATTCTGTGGTCTCCGCAGATCCGGGGCTAAAGTCACCCTCCCGATAAGGGAGTCCACGGGACAGGGAGGGGAGGGGAGAGGAAGGATGCTGCTTACGGGGCATCAGTCTTGTGGATGATGGACCCTGGTGGGAGGGTGTGAGGGGTCAGTGTGTTGTTGATGGCGATCGTGATTCGGCAGGTGGTCTGGGGTCCAGTCTGGACCAGCTTGCTGATGTCGGCTTCAAAGGGGAGGTGACCCCCTTCATGCTCCACCACATGTATCCCATTCACCCACTATAGACACAAGGAAATATGAGCCGAGGGCAACGGAAGTGAACCCTTTCTGTGACCCACGGCACAGACTCGACAGCCCAGGTTGCTTCCCCCCCCCCCCCCCCCCCCCCCGCCTCACCCCACCCCCTGCCCCAGCCAGCCGTGCCCTACACTGACCACAATGGCATGGTAATGGGCACTGTTGATTCTCAGCACCACTCTCGTGTTTGTGTCTTGGGTCCATCGCTGTGGCAGGACTGCTTCCCGTTCGTACCATACCCAGCCGATAAAGTCCCGAAGCCGTGCCTCTTGGGTGACGTCATTGAAGCTGGAAGGGACCGGCATGTCCAAGGTTGGGCCCGACTAGGTAAAGAAGAGCCGGAGTCATGATGGACTGGGGCTGTACCTCAGCTGGTAGAGTGCTGGCCTATCATGTGTGTGACCCTGCGTGCCAATGCCAGCACTGCATGAACCAATGGTGCTGGTGCCAGCACCCGGGAGGTGCAGCCAGGAAGATCTGAGTTCAAGGTCATACCCTGGTTATCTAGCGCCTGCTAGATACAGAGGATACACGAGAGTCTATCTAAAGAGCAAGAATCAGGTCCTGCAGTGGTGGTGTAGGCCTTTAATCCCAGCACTCGGGAGGCAGAGGCAGGCGGATCTCTGTGAGTACGAGGCCAGCCTGGTCTACACAATGAGTTTCAGGACAGCTGTGGTTACACAGCATGAATCAGGTCTATTCTTCATGCCTGCACTCCCCAGCGCTTCCCAGAAGCACGGGGACACAGAGGAGGGACTCTGTAAGCTCGGGCTGCACGTGGGTGGGTCGCCTGCTGACAAGTGAAGTATATGAACAGTTTGCACAAAAGGCAGACGGCACCAGGGCCAAAACAGTCCAGCCTAAGATAGGAAGCCCCAGACCGTGACGTAAGAGTCAGATGGCTACCGCCTGCCACCACAGGAAGGCCAACAGCAGGGCACAGGGGGCCCTGGGCTGAGGAAACTGAGAAGGCGCATGGAGGGCACTTCTCCTCCTTACTTCCTCCTTTGCTGAATGCTGGGTGGGGCAGATGAAAACTGAGTGGTTAAACCAGGTGTGGTAGGCTCATAACTTGTAACCCTATCACCAGGGATTGGGGAGAGTGGGGGTGAGGGTGTTAAGGCAGCAGGATTGCTATGGGTTGGAGGTCAAAGTGGGCCAGAGTGCTACCTCAAACACACACACACACACACACACACACACACACACACACAGTCACCAAGCCTCATGACCTGAGTAGATCCCTGGAACCTAGGAGAGACCAGACTCCAGTGAGTTGTCCCCTGACCTCCACATGAACTGTGTGGCACACGGGTGCCCACACGCATGCACACACAAGTAAGTAGATATTATAAATATTAAACAAAGAAGACAGAGAAATATGGGGAAGAGGGAGTAGAGCCAAAGAGGGGAAGAGGAAGTGAGGGGGAATGAACGAAGGAATAAATGAATGAATCCCGGAGAGGCGGAGGCAGTGAGCACACAGGTTTTCTTCAACCTGCTCCTGCACCAACCCTGCCCAGTTAGGAAGGGAGAGCAGAGATGGGATCCTCCGCTGGCTGGGTGCTAAGTCATGTCCTTTATCTGAATCTTGCAACCCCAAAGACCGGCAAGGCTACTAGCTCTCCCCTCCTCTATCCCCACCCCAAATCATTGTGGTGGGCAGCATCACCAATGACTGCGTGCACACTGCTAGGGGTCTGCTTCTCACTAGCTGTGCCAGAGCGTGCAGGAGGCAAGTACAAACATCCACTCCAACATGCCAGAAAACTGGAGCAGGAAACTCACCGGGCTAGCCAGGCCAGCCGGGGTTACAGAATGAGACAGTTTCAAAACAAGAACAAAAGGCTCAGTAGTGACATGAATACACAAGGTCCTGGGTTCAACCCCCAGCACAATGAAATACAATGAAAAGCTTTTTTAAAAATCCGTTGCCTGGGGCAGCGTTCGCCTAGCAGAATCCCTGGAGTCCATGTGGTTCTGGGGCATGTGAGGTCCCACTTCCTCGTCAGGCCGCTCCTCTCCCCAGCCTGCAAACCCATAACCTCCTCTAGACTGGCACAAGGGAAGGGGATCTCCGGGTACAGGCACCCCTCCTCCCATCCCCCGGCTTCCGGAAGCTTCCAGAACCCGGGTACCCCCCGGGAGCGCACACCTCCCGCAGCGGCTGCCTGTACCACTGCTGTTCGAATCCCAACAGCCGGTTTTCGGAGAAGTCCGCGCGGAAGTGCCACAGTCCGTCCAGCACCTTGAGCTCCCGCGAGGGGGTCTCCACGGGGAAGAGCATCCCGCCCTGCAGTGCCAGCGCGCAGCTGCACAGCAGCGGGCCCAGCACAACCCAGCACGCACTCAACTTTGGGGACATGCTGGTCTGGCTGCCCACCGTCCAGCGGTTGGGCTTTTAGCCTCGCTCTCCTAGGGAGGTCGAGGGCGGGGCCTGGGAGGGTCACGTGTTCCCGCGTGAAGCCGCCTGCGCCAACTTGGTTAAGGGCAAGTAAGTACCCACACAGCTATTTGGGCAAGGCCATCCAGAGGAACCGGGGCTAGGATCTGCGGGAAGAGAAAACTCTCATATTCCTCCTAGCCCCAAAGGCCTGAAGTCCTGGGTCGTCCTCCCATAGGAGTGCCGGAGGTTGTGCCTTCCAGGACCTTTAGACTAAGGGCTGAGAGAACCCTTGGAGTCCCGGTCCCCACCATTTCTCAACGACTCCTGTGAAAAGTCGCGCATGAGGGGTTTAAGAGAGACACTGGGAAGGATTGTTGGGGGTTCGCAGTTTATTAACGACATACAGACAACCGCCTGAGGTGGGGGGCTCTGAAGAGGGTTCAGATCCCAATGCCAGAAAATGAGAGTCCCTTCTTGTGGGGAAGGGGGTGGCTTCAAGGTACAAACTAGCTAAGCCCTCCTGATGCCCAGCAGGAGGCAGGCAAGGGGGTAGGGGTGGGAGAATAAGATGTCTGGCCATCAATACTTGTTTCGATGTATAGTTACTTGTCCAAGTGAGAAATCTGAGGACTTGAAAATCTGTTAGCTAATGCAGTGATGGATGGGGTGGGGGGCTGGGAATGGGGGTGGTATTAAGACAACTGAGGATCCGGGTGAGAGGGGACCGGCTTCTGCAGGTCATGTTACCTGTGTAACACCCTTCACAACCTGCACCTTGACTGGAATTGACACAGCACAGGCCCAGGAGACTCTTCTTTCACGCCTGCTGGTGTGAGTTCTACGGCGGGTCTACCTCGGCCACAAAGCCTGTTGTCCCCCAGCCAGAGTACTGTTGGGTCCACGGGGGTCGCGCAAAGATGGGGATAGACCACCAAAGTCTAATAAACCAGAAGCAAACTTTATTCCAGAAGCCAGATTCCAGGAAAAAACTTAAAAAATAAAATAACAGATCTCCACGGGGCACAAAAAGCTTATCAGCTAGCTGAGAACACAGCCAGAGAAGGATTTTGTAAGGCTGTGGTAAAGGTCGGTTTTTGAGCCCACTTTTTTTTTTTTTGAGACAGGGTTTCTCTGTAGCTTTGGAGCCTGTCCTGGAACTCACTCTGTAGACCAGGCTGGCCTCGAACTCACAACTTTCTGTAACTTCAGTTCCAAGGAATCTGACACCTTTACACCAAAAACACATAAAATAAAGTTAAATAAATTATCTATTTTTAAAAAAAGATTTATTATGTATACAGTATTCTGCCTGCATGTATGCCTGCAATCCAGAAAAGGGCACCAGATACCATTACAGATGGTTGTGAGCCACCATGTGGTTGCTGGGAATTGAACTCAGGACCTTTGGAAGAACAGGCAGTGCTCTTAACCACTGAGCTATCTGTCCAGGCGGCTTGTGTTTTCTTTATTGTCTCTGTTTCAGTTTTCAAGTCTTGAATTTTTTTTTTTTCATACGTTTGACTGCTTTTTCTTGGTTTTCTTTAAGGGGTTTGCTGATGTCTTCCAATTTTTTGTTTGTCTTTTCCTCCATTTCTTTGAGGGAAATTCTCATTTCTTCTTTAAGAGTCTCAAGCATACTTCTGAAGTTATTTTTCAGGTCATTTCCCTCTGCTTCATCTCTATTTGGTTGTTCAAGTCTTGCTGTTGTAGGTCTCTAGGTTTTACTGGTGTCATGTTGCTCTTACCTTGTCTACTCATCTTTTCCTCTAATTGCTGTGGTTGGGGCTGTCTGTGACTCTGGTGATTAATCTAGGTGCCAGTGGATCCAAGGCTCAGATGGTTGTTCCTCGTGATACAGTCAATGTCATAGTTCTAGTTACCCCATTTGTCACTTTGTGTTCCTGGAGGTGGCCCAGCACTCCTGGGGTTTGCTGGGCTCCTGGGGGTTTGCTGAGATCCCATGGAGTTTGCCATCTCAGGCCTGCTCTGGCTTAGATTGCCGGCTCAGACCTGTTTCTGTTAATGTCCCTGGTCTAGATCTGCACCTGTAGAGGTCCCTAGCTTGGGATTGGTCCTGCAAAGGTCTCTGGCTCTGATCTACTCCCTTGGAGGTCCCAGACTTGGGTGTGCCTGGACCTGCCAAACAGTAACCCCTCCCCAGAGAGGCTCAAGACCACTTCCACAGGCTATTTAAACTGTCCCTCAGAGATTAAACATGTGGTCTTCCTGCTCTTCCTTTCCCCTCTCCATGATTTTCCAGTCTTCCTTCCAGTCTCCATCCCTGGGGGGGCCAGAAAAGGAGTGCTGGCATCCATTAAACCTGGGCTTTCTCTAATTCGGTTTGATTTGGTCTGATTTGTATTATTGCATCAGCAGAGAGGCTTATCAGTCTGTAAAAACATTTCACTGTCATATTCCCAAGATTTTACCAGCCTTCCTTTTCTTTTTTTCCTCCCTCCCTCCGTCCCTCCGTCCCTCCCTCCCTCCCTCCCTTCCTCCCTCCCTCCCTCCTTCCCTCCCTCCTTCCTTCCCTCCTTCCTCTCGAGGACCAGCCTTGACAAAAATACTTCTTACCAGGGTAGGGGCATGGGAATTGGAGAAATATAAGTAAAGAATATGAAGATGCATAAAATAATAAGACAGAAAACATAGAAAGTATCGGGAGGGAATTCCAGTGACTGAAATCCTGAAATTCACCTGTGTTTATTTTCCACAACTTTTATACTCAACATAAACAGGGTAGAGGAGGGGAAGAAGGTAACAAAAGACTTTATTAACATGATACAAAGGATAACTCACACAGTCAATCACTTTATCACTCTGAGACATCAAATCATTAGCATTCTGTTGTCTAGGTAGCAAAGGCGCTCTAGATCATGCATGCTGAAGACTGCCCTTCCCCAGGTGACCTCATAGTTATAAAAGAAGGAGCAGAGTATGTTCGCATATCCTATCCTGACCACCTGTTAGGATGGCATGGACTTATTAGAATGAGCTATCTTCATTTCAAAAGAGCCAAGCAGTCACATCATGAGTTGGGATGTGCAACTAAGTTTGTCGCTCTCCAAACTCTCTGACCATCACACAAAGTGGAAATGGACCTGCGTTTTTTGGCCTCCACACCTCTCTCTCTCTCTCTTTTTTTTTTTGTGACAGAGTTTCTCTGTGTAGACCGGGCTGGCCTTGAACTCAGAGATCTGCCATCCTCTGCCTCACAAGTGCTGGGATTAAAGGTGTATGCCACCACCGCTCTGCTTTACCAGCCTTTCTAGCCTGCCCCAAGTATGCCTGCCAAGTTCTTCTCAGGTATATTGGTAATCCCAGCACTTGGGAGGTGGAGGCAGGAGGATTAGGATTTTAAGGTCATCGTCAGCTACATTGAGGACAGTCGTAGGGAAACAAAACCATGTTCTCAAAAGGGGTGTGGGCTGGAGATGCGGGTTAGTTGGTAGAGAGCTGTGAGTTCTCTCCAGAGCATCAGTCAGGCTTGGAAGATGGAGGATCAGGAATTGTTGGCCACATAGGAAACTCTAGGCCAGGCTGGGAGCTGGCCACATCAGAAGGTACTTGTTCACTTTGGAAACTCAGTTGTGTCATGGGGAAGTTCGGCTTTGCTTGGCACTGTGAGGACTTTATTTGCTTTCCTATATAGCCTGCTTTGGCATTTACGTGACTAGATTCTAGTTTAACCTTTATCTCCAGATGTGAGGCATAAAGGCCATTTGGGCCATATACCATCACCATCTGATGTGAAATTAACTTTCTCCATTGTCCGAGGATTATGTAGCTTTGAGATGGTGATTTTGTAGAATAAAGAATCAGAGGGAAGCCCAGCGGCGGTGGCACACGCCTTTAATCCCAGCACTCGGGAGGCAGAGGCAGACGGATCTCTGTGAGTTCGAGGCTAGCCTGGTCTACAAGAGCTAGTTCCAGGATAGGCTCCAAAGCCACAGAGAAAATCTGTCTCGAAAAACCAAAAAAAAAAAAAAAAAAAAGAATCAGAGGGAACGGGCATTGGTGGAGCACGCTTTTTATCCCAGCACTCAGGAGGCAGAGAGGCAGGTAGATCTCTGAGTTCAAGGTCAACCTGGTCTATAGAGCTAATTCCTAAACAGCCAGGGCTACCCAGAGGAAACCCTGTCTCCAGTGGGCAGACTACAAGGAGAGAGAGAAAGAGAGAGAGAGAGAGAGAGAGAGAGAGAGAGAGAGAGAGAGAGAGAGAGAGAGAGAGAGAGAGAGAGAGAGAGAGAGGAGAGAGAGAGAGGAGAGAGAGAGGAAGGCAGGAATAAAGACAGAGGAGACAAAGAATCCGAGTGTTGGTTGCCAGGTATAATGGTGCACATCTGTAGTCCCAGCACGTGAGAGGCAGGGGCTCAGAAGTTCCAGAAGTTCTAGATCATGGTTGACCACATCACGAGATAGAGGCCAGCCTGAACAGCAACATGAGCCTTCAGGCTCTATCAAAAAGATCAACAATAAATAAACTCTCTCTCTCTCTCTCTCTCTCTCTCTCTCTCTCACTCACACACACACACACACACACACACACACACACACACACAGAGGCACATACACACACAGAGGCACATACACACACAGAGGCACATACACACACAGAGGCACATACACACACAGAGAGGCACATACACACACAGAGGCACACACACACACATGCACACAGAGGCACATGCAAACACATACACACATAGATGTGAATCTGACAATAATAACTAAAGAAATAGAGGCTATGAACTTAGAGCCGGTGGGTACATGAGAGGAGCAGAAATAGAACTGGATATGGAGGAGCGTGTTGAATAAAGTATGGGAAAGTACAAATCTAACAGAAAAACCTGCAAAATAAGGATAGTAGCATGGCTTCTTCACGTATATGAAGTTATACTTCCTTTGGGAGATGCTACCTGGCTTCCTTCTAGTGAAGGTTTAGTCTAAGGTCAGTCATCAGAGAGAAAGGAGGCTCTGAGGATGCAGGGCACCGTAGACAAATCTCAGAGGCCAACACTCCAGGTTGTGAACGTCGCAGTATGGTGTTGGGAGTCATGCAGGTCTGTCGGAAGAAGACTCAGAGACACTTTCAGAATGAGTTTAGCCTTTCGGGGCTACAGGGGGCGCAGCCTCTAAGGACTGAAGGGCTTTTCCTTTGCTTTGTAAATATTTTCCCATATTTACACTTCAGTCACTCCTTTGCTCAGGGCATTTTCCCATATTTCAGTCAGTTGATTTCCATATGCTCAAAACAACCTGAATAAAGCTTCCAAAAATACGATGCCAAGTGCAAAGACCTGATTTAGGAGGTCCGGGTTGCTCCCTAACCAAGTTTGCATAGGTTTTGTATCCTTGGGAAACTCTCAGACAGGATTCTCACTGGGAGACAAGAGAAACAAAAGGGATCTGCTAAACAAAAGGTGGATTAGGGCTAGGTGCTAACACTCTGGAGTTAGGCCAGGTATAGCCCATTAGGGATTAGGGCTAGGTACTAACACTCTGAAGCTAGGCCAGATATAGCCCAGTGGGAATTAGGGCTAGGTGCTAGCACTCTGGAGCTTGCTAGGTCAGGTATAGCCCAGTAGGGATTAGGGATAGGTGCTAACACTTTGGAGCTAGGCCAGGTATAGTTTCATGTTACTATTCAGTTACTATTGTTAGTTGAATCCTGAAAACAAGATCAAAATAAGCCCTTAAGGCTCCTTGCTGTTAAAATTAGTATAAAATGAAATAAATATAAGATGAGCATGGAAAGAAATGCAAGTGCTTTGTGCTATCATTTATAAACACAACGCAGGTGAGGGCAGCGGCAGGCCACCCAAGGTCTTGGTGGGTCCCCTTGGTGGGTGAGAGACAGACAGATATATACACTGTGCAGAGAGAACTGGGGTATACAGTTTATTTAGTGGGTTATGGAGGGGGAAGGGAAGAGGAGAAGGGGATAAGTGGGGAGAAGAGAAAGAGGCAGAAGGCACCTCTCCAGAAGAAGGGCAGAGAGAGACAGAGAGACAGAGAGGTGGGGATTGGAGAGGAGGTGGGAGATCCATTTGGAAGGGTCGAAGGGTGGGGAGGTTGGGAATGGGTAGAGCTTGTCTCTTAAAGGGACAGGGTACCCAGGTGACAGACCAGGCCAGAAGATTACAACGTTCCCATCTTTTTCTTACAATAAAAAGGCAGAATGTTAGGCATAGCAGGTTGAAGGAATTAGGACGGTGGGTTCTCAAGACTGCTTCCTGCTTATTTGTGGGCATTGAAGTCTTTCTTTGGGGGCCTGAGATTGCTGGGTGCTGGTCACATCCTGGGGTAGCTGGTCGCTTTACTCCTATCCAGGATTTGTGGTGTGGGACTCTTTGGTGTCTCTTGGGCCAGACAAGGTGTTAGCAGAGCAGAGGACAAAGTTAAGTTTAGAAGGAAAACAGTTTTCAGGACCAGGGAATTGAGAGGGGTGTGTCTGACCTGTTTAGGGTGGATCCTTTTAATTTGGCTCCCTGGAACTCACAAGAATTTTTGAGATTGTGAAAACACAAGTTTTAGACATATACATTGTATAAACAGCAGCATATTTATGTCAGAATGACTGTGACAGATGTTTTTGTACAATGAAAAGTATAGAAATTTAATAACGTGCTCTTGTCCTCACACCTTTATAACTTGCAGGTACACACCTTAATAACCTGCATTGGTATATCTTAAAACACTTTTTTTTTGGAGACAGGGTTTCTCTGTAGCTTTGGAATCTGTCCTGGAACTAGCTCTTGTAGACCAGGCTGGCCTTAAACTCACAGAGATCCACCTGCCTCTGCCTCCTGAGTGCCGGAATTAAAAGCATGTGCCACCACCACCCAGCCCTTAAAACACTTTTTATTTAGAACATGTTAAGAAGTTGTACTGAAATTTGTTTTAAACCGACAAAACCTCTCAGCTGTCAAACTGCATCAGAGATCTTTAAGAGGGATAAAATTTTACTTGAGCTTGAAAAGTTTTTTACGGCCCAACAAACCTCTCTACTGATGCAATAATTCAAATCAGACAAAATCAAACCGAACAGAAAAAGCCCAGGTTTAATGAATGCCAGCAGTCCCGGGTGGCCTTCCCAGCCCACAGGGATGGAGACAGGAAGGAAGACCTGGAAAACCACGTATTCATTCTCTGGGGGGGCAGTTTAAATACCCCGTGGGAGTGGTCTTGAGTCTCTCTGGGGAGGGGTCACAATTTGGCGGGCTTTCTTGGAGGTGGAGTCTGGACTGAGGCAACTCCCAGAGGAGGAGGCCTGGAATGGAACCCTCCACCCAAACATTTCAGACTCCCTGGACACATGGATGCCAGGATAAAGCCCCAACCCCAACAGAGTTATTGATTAAAAAAATAACAAAGGACTTACTCTATTGGCTACCTAGAGCCTCTCCTCAGGGTCCTCCATGGTTGTTGAGGGCAAGGGCATCAGGACTGTATTTTTCTTCTGCTGTTAGAAGCAGGGTCTAGAGGCTCCAGAAGATCCTGTGGGCTAGGAAATCTGTAGGAAGACAAGCAGCTAGGCAGTCAATTCCATTCGATTCTTTGTCCACATCCGGGGATCTTCAGGGGTTTAGATGAAAGACAGTTCTACCCAGTGGTTAGCGCTTTCACTTGATGAAGTGAATTGCGGATGGATGTTGTTCTCTGCCCATCTGTCTTCTTTGGAGGAAATAGAGTGCTGCCGCTAGGAGCCAACCTGTCTCTCTGTTATGAAAAGTCTTTTAATAATTAAACATTTAAATGCCATATTCCCCAGATCTCTGAGCAGTTGAGGGCTGTTTATAGGGTATAGATAAGTTATAACTACAGCATAGGATCTGCCTGGAGAGCTGGTTTTTCACTTAGCAGGTGAGATTGATACTTGTGAAGGACAAAGAAGAAAAAGCTGTTGCAATCAAAGCTTAGCGGTAGAACTGACACTAGTGGAGAACAGCTGAATACATTTTAAAGCAGGGTTGGATCACATGTACAGTATTTTTGTAAGAGAGTTAAAAGTACATACTAATTTAAAATATGAGACTTATTGCTTTTTTAGTCTGGAATGAGGTATAAGGAACAGATTATTTAAAACATTTTTAACAGTAAGTACATGTACAGATATACATAGTTGAATTTAAGTTTTATATACATATATGCACAGAGTTAAAGCTAACTTATGTTCATACATAAAATTAACTCAAAATCACATATATTAAACAGGAATTGGGCAAAGTGGATGCTTTGGTGGGTCCTACTGAAAGCATGCCACTGGGCAAAACACACATGTAACAGAATCAGTAAGAGGAATTTAGAGACAAAAACATAAGTAAACCGTGAGACTAGGCAAGGAATACCTCAGTAAAGATGGCGACTTGGTTACCTAACCTGCCCTTAGTCGAGATAGAGGACCTTCATGATGGAGGCTGAGGGCTAAGTTTGGACTTGAGTGTGTTATCTTGACGTTCGACTCTCCAGCCCGAGAACCCTTTTTTTCTGAGATGATTCTTTGGGTCCTCTATCTCTGGATCTGCTGGCCTGGCATGGGTGTGATGAATCCAGGTGGCTATGCCGTCTACCTTCAGGGCCGTTGGAGTTGTCAGGTGATGTGGGAGAGTCTTCTGTTTGTGTTGATTTCATTCGTTAATAAAGAAACTGCCTTGGCCCATTTAATAGGCCAGCCCTTAGGTGGGTGGAGTAGACAGAACAGGAAGAAGGAAGTGAGGTAGATGGCTCAGTCAGATGCCATGCCTCTCCTCAGTGAGACAGATGCAATGAAGCTCCAACCCAAGATGGACGTAGGCTAGAATCTTCCTGGTAAGCCACCCCTCGTGGTGCTACACACATTACTAAATATGGGTTAATCAAAATGTGAGAGTTAGCCAGTAAGAGCCTGAAGCTAATGGGCCAAGCAGTGTTTAAAAGAATACAATTTGTGTGTTGTTATCTCGGGGCATAAGCTAGCAAGGCGGCTGGGATCCGGGCGGCAGGAAGCGGCCCGCTGCTCATCACTACAGTCAGGATCACGGTATAAGGCCCTTTCCAGCGTGGCCCAAGGGCCTCCCTCAGGTGTCTCTTTATGAAGACCCAATCTCCTGGCCAAAACTGTGTGACAAGGGTGGTGGAGCTGTCTCATAAATGACTCTCAGGTGAGACCAAATGTCCTTAGGCACGAGAGCCAGAACCTCAAGGGAAGCAGCCAGGTAAACATCATCAAACTCAGTGATAAACTCAGATTTTAAGTTGGGCAAACTAGGAGGGGGTCCCCCAAACATGATTTCAAAGGGGGTTAATCCCAAGGTATAGGGCAAATTTCGAACCCTGTGAAGGGTGAAGGGGCCGAGAGGCACCCAGTCACTGCCAATTTCCAATGTTAAGTTGATAAGGGTCTCTTTTTGGGTCTCTTTATGCATTCTACCTGATCTGAACTCTGGGGCATAAGCACAATGTAATTTCCAATTCACCCCCCAATACCCTTACCAGGAGCTACATTGCCTGAGAAATAAAGGCTGGTCCATTGTCTGCACTTTAAGAGGCTAGGTGTACCATACCTCGAATGACGTCCTCAAGTGGTTTTTTTAGTGACTGTCTGCGCAGTTTCATGTCTGGTAGGAAAGGCCTCTAACCACCCAGAGAACGAATCTATAAGTACTAAAAGATATTTGTAACCATATTTTCTAGGTTTTACCTCAGTGAAGTCTATCTCCCAGTGGGAACTGGGTTTGGTGCCTCTGAGTCTGGTTCCAGGATTTTTAGGTTGACTGTCTCCATTGGTGAGTCAGCTGACCATGCATTTTTCTGCTATTTGTTCAATCTTGTGCTGAAGGTCAGAGATTTTTAAATGGGGCTGCTTGACCAGGTCTTCTGCTTTCTGGCTACCAACGTGGGTGAACCGGTGATTGAGAGGAAGGAGCTTCCCTGGCAAGATGAGTCTTCCATTGCCGGTCATCCAACAACTCGCTGGCTGTTGGGGTTGCCAGGCACTCAGTAAGCGCTGTATCATGCATAGGTCGGAGAATGACTGTGGTCACGTCCACACCTTTCTATGCATTTTGTCACATCTTCCTCTCTATCTTCCTGCTCTGTATGCCTGCTCTGTCACGTAGACTAAATTAATACCCCTTTCCCAGGCAACCTCCCAAAATTACAAACAAGGAACAGAGCGACATTAGCATATCCTGACCTTTGTTTAGGATGGCATCAGTTGTCTTGAAAGGCTAGGAGACCACCTCCTGTGAGGCAGGTGCAAACTGTGGCCTGAAAGTCTGGCCGCCATACAAAGTAGAAATATGGTCATCTTTAAACAGTGGGGAAGTGGCTGCAATGATCCTTAGGCATGGGGGGCACCCTGCTGCCACCAGATGGAATCTCTTCATCACGTAGGCCACCTGCCTATTCCAAGGTCCTAGAGTTTGAATGAGAACCCCTTTAGCTATGCCTTTTCTTTCATCTACGTAGAATTGAAATGATTTGGTGATATCTGGGAATCACAGTGTGGGTGCTGACAGGAAGGCCTTTTTTTTTTATTTTACTGAAGGCCTTGTCTTCGGCCTCCGTCCATTGAAAGGGCCGGCTTTCTTTTGTTGCCTCTTACAGCGACTTAGCCAGCTCAGCAAAGCTGGGAATCCAGAGATGACAGACACCAGCTGACTCAAGGAATTCTCTAACTTCCCTCCTGGAAGTCAGGGTAGGTATTTTGAGCACAGTCTCTTAACCGGCTTCAGAGAGCTAACGCTGTCCTCCCTTGAGTAAATATCCTTGAGTAAAAACACGTCACTTTAATTGGGCAGACTTGGACCTCTTTAGCTGATGCCTGGTAGCCCAGGGTTCCCAAGGCAGAAAGCAAATCTCCGGAGCTTACCTTGTAATCTTCTTTGTGTCCGCTACTTTCAGGAGCTCATCCACATACTGCAGGAGAGTGACCCGTGGGTGTGTCCTCCCACATTCCCCGAGGTCCCTTGAGTAAAGGCCCTTATGTTGGTCTCTGGTTAGGTGTTTCAGTTGGTGCTTCTTTTCATCTGGATCTCCTGTGGTGGCTGCTAGGAGGAGTCTTGCCATATGTCAAGTCTGCTTTGTGTTCTCTGCAGCAATGGCCCTCCTCTGTCTGTCCTCTGGGGTTTCTCGGTTGTTGTACACTTTCTGAGCTACTTAACAGCTCCTGAACACTGTTCCTCTCCAATGTTTGTGGTATAGAAATGTCTGGTGTCTCTTGGCAGAACAGAGGACAAAGTTAAGTTAAAGGGAAAAAATTTAGGACCAGGGAATTGAGAGGGGTATATCTGACCTGTTTAAGGTGGAGCCTTCAATTCAGCTCCCTGGAACTCACAAGAATTCTTTGGGTTTGTGAAAAAAAATAAGTTTTAAACAGCAGCAGAATGACTGTGACAGATATTTTTGCAGAATGAAAAGTATTTTTAAGACTATGGAAGACAGTGTGAGAGAGAAATTTGATAACTTGTATTTGTACTCACGCCTTTATAACCTTCAGGACTTGTATTTGTATTTTACCAAAATCTGTTTGGTGAGGTTGTCTTTTAAACTGACAAAAGCTCTCACCTGTCAAACTGCATTGGAGATCTTTGAGAAGGATAAAGTTTTATTTGAGTTATAGATTAAAAAGCAACAGAGAACTTACATGGTTGGCACCTAGAGCTACTCCTCAGGGTCATCCATGGTCACTGAAGGTTGCATTTGCCTTTTGCTGTTTAGTGAAGAGCCTGCCAGGCTCCAGAAGATCCTGTGGGCTAAGAAATCTGTAGGAAGACAAGCCTACCTTGACCTGAGCAGCTAGGCTGTCGATTCCAGCGATTCTGTCCACTGTCTGGAGATCTTCAGTTTAGATGAAAGGCAGTTTTACCCAGTGGCCAGAGCTTGGCTGTTAAAGTGCATTGCCAATGGACGTTGTTCTGTGCCCATTTGTCTTCTGTCTTCTTTGGAGGAAGTAGAGTGCTGCTGCTAGGAGCCAAATTGTCTCTTTTTGTTATGAAAAGTTTTTTAATAATTAAATATTTAAATACCATATTCCCTAGATCTCTGAGCAGTTGAGGGCTGTTTATCAGGTGTAACTACATTATTAGAATCTGCCTTGAGAGCTGGGTCTGAGCTTGAGTGTACTGGCTCTTAACTTAGCAGATAAAATTTACTCTTGTAAAAAGACAGAAGAAAAAACTGCTTGCAATAGAAGGTTAACGGCAGAACTGACAATAGTAGAGAACATATTAATATATTTTAAATGTAGGTTGATTTAAATATAAAGTATTTTTGTAGGAGACTTAAAAGTACATACCAGTTTAAAATATGAGATTTATTGTTTCTGTAGTCTGAAATGAGATCAATGAACAGACAATTATAACATTTAACAGTAAACATAGGTACATTTAAGTTACATGTGTGAACACACACACAGAGTGAACAGGAATTGGGTGAAGTGGATGCTCTTGGTAGGCCCTACGAAAGGCATGCCACTGCACAAAACACACATGCAACAGCGTCAACAAGAGGCATTCAGAGACAAAAACAAATAAATCGGGTGACCAGGAGGGTATACTTCAGTAAAGATGGTGGGACTTGGTCACCTGACCTGGCTCTCAGTTAAGATGGCAGTAAAGTCACCTGACCTCACTTAAGATGGTGGCAAGGTCACCCATGTAACAGAGTTAACACTAGGGAACCGGGCAGGGAATACCTCAGCAAAGATGATGTAACTATAGGCGGGGTGTCTATATATTCACTATGAAATTGTGAAACAAAGCTCAGTTTCGATATCATAACACAGGCATTACAACGATTTGTGCAAAGGAATTGGGTAAATGGTGGAGGCAATTTTATTTTCACAAGATGTGGAATTATAAAGTGGCCTTCAGTACTAAGCCTGAGTACTAAGTCAAAAAATGCATCAGCACAGTTCTTGAGAACAAGTCACAATTGATTCTTCCTTTTACAACTATAAAATCAGTCTTTAATTTTTTTAATTTGTTTTTTTGGGACAGGCTTTCTCTGTGTAGTCCTGTCTGTCCTGACACTCTGTAGACCAGGTTGGCCTCAAATTCACAGAGATCCACCTGTCTCTGCCTCTAGAGTGCTGGGATTAGAGGTGTTTGCCACCACTGCCCATCTAAAAACCTTTGCCTTCTTTTATGTTGTTGTTTAGTTTGAATCTTAAATTTTTCATGTGATGAGCCAGGGAGGTGGTAGCACACGCCTTTAATCCCAGCACTTGGGAGGCAGAGGCAGGTGGATCTCTGTGAGTTTGAGGCCAGCCTGGTCTACTAAAGCTAGCTCTAGGACAGACTCCAAAGCTACAGAGAAACCCTGTCTCGAAAAACCAAAAAAAAATTTTTTTTTCATATGATGATAGCTTGGCATTTGAGTTCCTCATTATGACTCACTGCTAGATGTCAATCAGCCTTCCAGCATCTATCAGAGACAGAATACAGACAACTATGCACCATAACAAAATGAACCGCCCTAGCACTAAGAATTCTAAAATTTGCTGGACAATGGTAGCACATGCCTTTAATTCCAGGGCTTGGGAGGCAGAGGCAGGTGGATCTCTGTGAGTTCAAGACCAGCCTGGTCTACAGATTGAGTTCCAGGACAGGCTCCAAAGCTACAGAGAAACCCTGTCTTGGAAAAAAAAATTCTAGAATTTTAAGAGACACACAAATATCAAGATTGTCATAAACCTTAGGATATGCTCTTCAGGCAGGGATCATGTGTTATTTCTATGAAGCTGTAAGCATAGAATGTCTCAGTATTGCATACTGTAATGGTAAAGTAAAATGCTGTGGATCCCCAAGTGGCTGCAGTGGGCAGCAGGTCCTGAGACCACGCCGTAGGTCCCTGAAGTGGCGGCAGGCTGGGGGCAGTGAGTCCTGAGAGCAGCCAGTCCCAGGCAGGGAAGGCACAGTTCCCCAAGTGCCTGCAGCAGGCCATGAGGAGAGACAGACAGATGGGCATGCCACGAGACCACGTCACAAGTCTCTGAAGGTGGCTAGGGAGCCACATGGCGAGATACGGACAGGCACACCATGCAGACTGAGGTTGGATATTTATTTAGTGGGTAATGGAGAGGAAAGGGGAGAATGGGAGAAGAGGAGAGAGAGAGAGAGAGAGAGAGAGAGAGAGAGAGAGAGAGAGAGAGAGAGAGAAACAGAAGGGGGAAGGAGAGAAGTGGGAAAAGAGAGAGATAGAAGCTGCCTCTTTGAGAGGGAGACAGAAAAGAAAGGACTCAGGCTGGAAGCTGAAAATCAGCTTGCCTCGCGGATGGGAGAGGGAGTGGGCTTGTCTCTTAAAGGGACAGAGCAGACCATTACACATACTTTATCCAGGACTCTACAATTATTTTCTTATTTGTTAAAATAGGTGGTTCATCATATATATCCCCAGTAACATGTATAATTAAATAAAACTGTTCTTTGACAGTTATGCACACACACACTCACACACACTCACACACACACACACACACTCTCACACACACACACTCACACACGCTCACAAACACAGTAGTCTTATTCTGTTTCCTCTTATCTCACACTTCTCAGACCTTCATGTAACCAGAGATTTCTCTACCACCTACCAGTTCACAAATAGCCACACTGAAGCTTAATATTAATTACAAACTGTTTGACCCATTACCTCAGGTTTATTATTAACTAACTCTTAAAACTTAAATTAACACATTTCTTTTATTCTATATTTTACCAAGAGGCTCATGGCTTGTTACCCCACCTCTTGTTTCTCTGGTGACTGCTGATGTCTCCCTCAGTTTTGCCTTCTTTCCCCCTGTATTCAGTTTGGCTTTCCTGCCTTGCTTTATTCTGCATTGCCATAGGCCAAAACAGCTTTATTGATGAACCAATAAAAGCAACACATATTCACAGCATACAGAAGGACAATCCCACATCACTTCATGTCAAACTCTTCAAAACTTCTCCTACCAATAGGTCCTTTTTAGAGATTCATATTTTTTTTTAATTTTCTTATCTGACTTGATAAGTTTATCCTATCAGTGTAACTACAGATAGCTTTGAAAATAACAGTGGGACACCAAGGGTCTCATCAATGGATACAATAGTGAAGGCAATGTCTCCCTACAACAAAACCCTTTCAATGGCCCATAGTTCAGAACGGAGGAGTAAAGTCACATGAATCAGCTCCTTATCACATGGACGAGGTCTAGTGCAGGCTGAGGACAGGCAAACATGTAAGATGTGAATTAAGGTCAAAGGATTACAAGTAAGACTTCACACAAAAAAAGATATAGCCAAAGAGATAAATGGTATGAAATGGAAGCCCACAGAATGAGAGGGTGTTGGGGACTGCAGACCCTCAGACCCTAAATTTTCTATGACCCTTTGCCTGTAGGAGTGAACAGTCTGTTTTCCTGTGCTTACAGCTGCTCTGAACACAAGACCCTCATGAGTTCCTGATGGCAGGGGAGTGGTTTCTGGTGGGCTTGCAGCTGAAAATCCCAAGAGCTAGGTCATGGCCGTTAGTCAAGGAGAGTCCTATATAAGCTGCACTGGAACACAATCAAATGGGCATTCTTGTTTCAAGAGTAACCCATGTCTCTGTGTGTTTTGTAATCCCCAGACCCTTGCAGGATCATAGTTCCAGGTAGTGCAGGTGCCACAAGAGAGAATAAAGAACTAAAAAAAAAGTCAGAAAATAAATACTCTATTCAAAATGGGCCTTGGACCTATAGAGAGTATTATTTAAAAGATACAAAGGAAAATACTTCAGAAACATCACATAAAATGCCCCTCTGCATGAGTCATTTAGAAATGCAAACCAAAGGACTGTTGAAATTTCATCCTAACCCAGTCAAAGGGCAAAGATCAAAAAAACAACAAACAGAAAACCTGGGAGGGATGAAGGGAAAAAGAACGTTCATTCACTCTTGATGGGACTGCAAAGTTGTACAACTCTGCATACCAGTGTGGATAATTCTCAAGAAGTTGGCAATAAATATATCATATGAAATGACTAAATCACTGGTTTATATTGGACATTACAGGAAGCAAAAAGAACTTTAAATATCTGAGGGCAAAAGAACTCTCTTACACCATGCTGTTCCAAACAAATCTCTTTATTCTTCTCTCCCTATTCTAATGCTCCTGTTCTAATTCCTCCTAACTTCTTTTCCTCTAGCCTCAAAATTCCTTTCCCTCATGGGGTTTGAAGCAATGAAAAAAAATTGTGAGTTACCTATCATTAGTCAAAAGAACATTTCTAGGGTAAGTGATAAGAAGCCAAGACATTTACCATGGCAACACAAGGATTTCAGGAATAAGACTATGACTGGATGGAAGGAGCACAGTACCCAGTGACAGCTTTGTGACATATACTAGGACATGTCAGCTATTGTCTGCAGATTTGGCAGGAGAAGAATTGGCATGCTTTTCTTAGTGTCCTTTGTGTAGCAATCTTGGTTGGACACCTACCTGCCACTCTGACCATGCACACAGTTGTAAAGTTTCAAGCTCATGATCTATTTACAAAGTCTTTAGTCTAGTTTGAACTTTCTCTGAGGTGAAAGTGAGCTAATTGTGTGCAGTTAGTCTGAGCCAAAGGAACAAGACAGGCTTTTAAGTGTCTACAGTCCTCACGGGACAAATAGATCTAGTTAAGAAGCAGTCCTAGTATATTTTATATATATATATATATATATATATATATATATATATATATATATATATTATACAGCTAAATGAAAAGTCATCTTCCTGGCCATCCACAGATGTGGATGCCCTTATAAGACTGAGATGCAATCATGAAATGACATATGCACATCACATGAGATTACACGCTACCATGCAGGTATTGGGGAGACACCAAGCTGCCTTGGCAAATGTGAGCAACAGTTTCCAGAGTTGATGGTCCTGCAGGCCTTGCCTGGACAGGATTAACCTCCATCAGCCAATCACTCCCCTGGTGGGCTGACATCTGACTTATTAATTGCCATGTGCTGTATACTTCGATGGCCTACAACAGATAATGACAATGTGTCCACATGCACTATGGAGCACTATTCAGATGTAAATAAAAATGGAATCATGAACTTTGTGGGTAAATGGAAAGAATAAGGAAAGGCCATATTGAGTGAGGTAACCTAGACCAAGAAACCAAAATGTCACTACAATACTGAGCAAACAAAGACATGAGGAAAGGGTAAAAAGACTGTATGTAGGGTGGGGATGAGGATTGGGAGGTTAATGGTAGAATAAAGATGGAAACAGAGTTGTAGGGCCAATGTTCCAAGTGGGGATGAGGGAGATAATTGAAGACAATGGGGGAGGGAGTGGGAGGTGAAACAGTTGTTTTTGATCAAGCCTCAAAGGATATACCACATATATAGATAGAAACAAAGGAACTGGGATGAATTAATTTGCTTAGTGTTTCACCAAGCTTTCCAGAAAACCAAATTCTGTTTTTTTTTTTAAACTTTATTTAACTGATGACAACTTATGCAGGAGAGTTTGTGGGGAAAGGGAACACTTCTGCATTGCTGGTGGGAATGCAAGCTGGTATAGCCCCTTTGGATGTCAGTGTGGCGATTTCTCAGAAAATTAGGAAACAACCTTCCTCAAGATCCATACAACTTTTGGGTATATATCCAAAGGATGCTCAATCGTGCCACAAGAACATATGCTCAACTATGTTCATAGAAGTTTTGTTTGTCATAGCCAGAACCTGGAAACAACCTAAATGCCTCTCGACTGAAGAATGGATAAGAAAAATGTGGTACATTTACACAATGGAGTACTACACAGCAGAAAAAAAATGACAGCTTGAATCTTGCAGGAAAATGGATGGAGCTAGAAAACATTATTTTGAGTGAGGTAACCCAGATGCAGAAAGACAGTTAATCATATGTACTCACTCATAAGTGGTTTTTAAACATAAAGCAAAGAAGACCAGCCTTCAAACCACAATTCCAGTGGACTTAGACAACAATGAGGACCCTAAGAGAGAGTCACATAGACCTAATCTACATGGGAAGTAGAAAAAGACAAGATCTCCTGACTAAATTGGGAGCATGGGGACCTTGGAGGAGTGTTGAAGGGGGGAGGGGAGAGGCAGGGGGAGGAGCAGAGAAAAATGTAGAGCTCAATAAAAATCAAAAAAGAAAAAGAAAAAAGGAAAAGAGAAACGTCTTAGGAAAAAAAAGAAAATGTCAAGGAGCATAGTGTTGGTGGATATTCTGTGCAGAAGGATTCTGATAAATATTTGAGTAAAAAAATCACTCTTTGCAACATATTTCCTTTTCAGGGGAAAAAATGAGTATGTGTAATTAGAAATTCCTGACTCAGTTTCCACAGTGCATAGAGCTACATCCACAAAAACCTGAGGTGCATGTGTTGAAGACGCAAAGCTGGAAAAGATTTAGGAGAACTGATCAGTTGGAGCTTTAACATCTTGGATATAGGATCGGGGGGAAATGTTTTAGGAAAATCATGCCAGTAAGCCACATTCAAGTGGCAATACACATTAATGGAGATGGGTTAAACTAATATATGAGAGTTAGCCAATAAGAGGCTAGAGCTAATGGGCCAGGCAGTTTTAAATTCATTTAATGCACAGTATTTTGTTTAGGTTTAGAATATTTTAAAAAGCACATCATGTTGGTTAAATGAATTATATAGAATATATATATATATATATATATATATATATATATATATATATATATAGTGATCTTTACCTGTCACTATAGTTCTGGAGGGAAAATGACTGTTTCCTTAGAAATCCTCATGTTTGGAGGCTTACGGTTGATTTTTATGCTCTAATATTAGATGCAGGAGCCTCTATGATCTCATTTGTAGTAAGCTGAAAGGTGTGAGTGAGCATTTCAGTCAAAGCCATACATGCTATGTTATTCAATCAGTGTTATCATAAAAATCATTCACAAATAGGCAGATAAATCTAGTTTGTGAATCCCATTTTCTGAAACTCTAGGTTCAAAGAGTCTTTCTCTGACATTAGGATGAGTATGTTCAAGGAAAGAGTTATCGGGGATCAGCCTCAACAAAAATACCACTTGCCAGGGTAGGGGCATGGGGATTTAGAAATATTAGTAAAGAATACAAAGACATCTGTGAAAATAATAAAACAGAAAAACATAGACTAGTACTGGGAGGAAGTTCCAGTGAATACTGAAATCACCCATGTTTAATTTCCAATTGCTTAAAATATCACGATCCCAAGAGGTAGGAGTAAGATTTTAAAAAACTGTATTAACATAATACAGGGAAATGAATAGATCATTTGAAGGTCACATGCTACATCCATAGCTAATAGGTACTCTGAACAATTTTGGCTACTCGGAAAGTTATCAGTTCTTCCAATGAACTGAAATATGCTACAAAGCCAGAGTATATTGTAGGTCATCTGAAGCTCACACAGAGAACACTATTACCTAAAGATGTCAGTAAATCTAACAAAATGTCTCCAGACAGTTTTTTCACATAAAAAATTTATTTCTAGACAATGTATAATGGTTTTTTCTTTCATTCAGTGTATCGATTTGTTATTGGATAGACGTGACACTCACTAATAGGCCATCTCTTCAGCTACCATGATGGTTGTTTCTTAATCAAGACTACCACAGAGATGATTTAAATACCACTTTTAGTTGGCAGTACTCTCATGGTGGTCAGGGATAATCTTCCTGCATCAAACTGCAGAATCTATTTTGCTTTCTTTTCCCCAGGTGAGTTCTCATAACAGCCGTAATCCCCCCTCCCCCGCCAAAAGTTTTGCAAATTAACAATGCCCAGGGGTCCTCTTTTCTCTGCCTTCCCAGAAAAATGAACGTCAAGAAAACAAATGATTCCATTTTTCAAAATAGATAATAGAACTAAAAAAAGTGTTCTCAGAAAATGAAACACAAATGGCTGAGAAACACTGAAAAGTGTTTATCTTTGTTAGCCATCAGGGAAATAAAATAAAAACTGTCTACTGGTTTTGTCTTAGCCCAGCCAGAATGCTCAAGATCAATATAAGTGATAATACACCGTGGTGAGGATGCAGGGAAAGGACTACTCATGCTCAGTGTTGGAGCGGAAACTGGTATAGCAACTGTCGAAATCCGTACGGGTAATCCTGAAAAGGACATCAGTCCCATCACAAGCCCTGCAAAGAATTCCGACCGAACTGGCTCGGTGTTTCTTTTTTTTTTTTTTTCTCATTTTATTTTTATTAAAAATTTCCATCTCCTCCCCTCCTCCTCCCCCTTCCCTCTCCTCCCTTCCACCCGTACCCCCACTCCGCCCCTCTCCAAGCCAAAGAGCCATCAGGGTTCCCTTCACTATGTTAAGTCCAAGGTCCTCCCAGCTCCCCCTAAGTCCAGGAAGGTGAGCAACCAAACTGACAAGGCTCACAGTGAGCCCGTCCATGCTGTAGAGTTCATGCTCATTGCCATTGTCCTTGGTTTCTCAGTCCTCCTCCACCATCAGCCACATTCAGAGAGTCCGGTTTGGTCCCCTGTTCCATCAGTCCCATTCCAACTGGACTTGGTGGTCTCCCATTAGATCTGTCCCACCGTCTCAATGGGTAAATGCACTCCTCACGGTCCTGACTTCCTTGCTCATGATCTCCCTCCTTTTGCTCCTCATCAGGACCTTGGGAGCTCAGTCTGGTGCTCCTATGTGGGGCTCTGTCCTTTTCTCCATCCAATGCAGGTGAAGGTTCTATGGTGATATGCAAGATATTCATGAGTATGGCAATAGGATCTGGACATTTCTGGCACCCTCTCCTCAGCTGCCCAAGGACCTAGCTGAGGGCGTCTTCCTGGACACCTGGGAACCCCTCTAGAGTCAAGTCTCTTTTAAACGTAGACTGTGAAGGATCTCTCCAAAAGGTATTCTACATAGCCAGTACTAATTTAAACCCCAAGACACTAACGCGCGCGCGCGCGCACACACACACACAAAACACACACACACACACACACAGAGAGAGAGAGAGAGAGAGAGAGAGAGAGAGAGAGAGAGAGAGAGAGAGAGCATGATGATCTCAGGGGCAATTTTTAAAAAATAAAATACCAGAAAAATGAATACATGAATACATGCCCATATCCAGAAGATCATCCACCATTATTAAGGTGGTTTTATTCCAGAAGTACAGACTTTGTTCAACATACAGAATTCAGTAGGTAGTCTAGGATGACCTTGGTTTCCTCATGATCCTGCCTGTACCTTCCCAGTGCCAAAATGACAAGTGGGCACCACCTTGCACAACTAAAATCACAGTACTTAAATAATGTCAAGTAGAACCAGGTTCAAAGATTGAACAGAGTTTAAATATTAAGTAGAGTTTAAAGGTTGTTTGAGAAAATGAACTGATTTGTGTATCCCTCTTATCTCCAAGAACTTTCTTTTGTAAATGAAACTGTAAAGTGATTTTTTTCTGGGGTGTACTGCTCAGATCTGGCACGCAGAGCAGGGCTCATAAGGTTAAGTCAAAGGTCACAGACATTCTGGCTGAAAACAAGGCTCATTGGCTATTTAAACATTCTTGTTGAAGACACAGCTTTGAAAATGGAGCTGTCTCTGAAGGAAATTTCAATGGGAATTTTTTAAATGTTTATTTATTTATTATGTATACAATATTCTGTCTGCGTGTATGCCTGCAGGCCAGAAGAGGGCACCAGACCTCATTACAGATGGTTGTGAGCCACCATGTGGTTGCTGGGAATTGAACTCAGGACCTTTGGAAGAGCAGGCAATGCTCCTAACTGCTGAGCCATCTCTCCAGCCCATCAATGGGAATTTTGATGTTGTCAGGTGTGTCCAAGTTCTCACCTATTGCTGTGATAAAACCATGACCAAAAGCATCTTGGGGAGGAAAAAGTTTATTTTACCTTCATTCAGGGAAGTTAGGGCAGGAACCCAGGGGGAGAAACCGATGCAGAAGCCATGGAGGAGGGTTGCTTACTGACTTGCTCCCCATGACTTGCTCAGCGTGTTTCTTACATAGTTCTCAAAACCACCAGTTCAGAGATGGTTCCATGCACAGCAAGATGTACCTTCCAACATCAATCACTAATTTTTAAGAAAATGTTCCACAGGTCAGTCTGGTGGGACACTTTCTCAACTGAGGGTCCCTCTTCCCAAACTACTCTAGCTTGTGTCATATTGATATAAAACTAGCCAGGACAGGCTGAGGTTTTTCTCTTCTCATGTCCTCTTAGCTTTTTCTTTCCTTCCTTCCTTCATCTCTCTTCTTTCCCTCCTTCTCCTCCTTTTTGACAAGGTCTGATGTAGCCCAGGTTGGTCTCCAATTCCCTATATACAAAAATGACACTGAACTTCTCATCCTGCTCATTCCCCACCCCACCCCCCCAATACCAGTGCTGGGATTACAGGTGTGTGCCATTCTGCAAGTTTCTATGACACTGGTGTTATGGTTTTGGTCCCTGGTCCCTTTAAGAGACAAGTGACACCCATTCCCTCCCCATCCGCTGAGGCAGGCTGATCTTCAGCTTCCAGCCTGAGCTTGCTCTCTTTTCCATCTTCCTCTCCTCTCAGAGAGGCAGCTTCACTTCTCCCTCTCTCCCCACTTCTCCGCTTCCCCCCTCTTTCTCCCTCTCTCCCTCTCTCTCTCCTTCTCCCTCTCCCTCTGTCTCTGTCTCTCTCCCTTTCCCTCTCCCTCTCTCCTTTAATAAATGTTTAGCTTTATGCCTAATTTCTGTGTCTATGTGCCTTTTACCCGCTGCATGTCCACACCCACCACAAGCTGTCTCTCCTGCTCGCCACATGGCGGGACCAGCTCGCCCGCTTGGGACCCACCACGACCCACCCGGGGATCTTGGGCGACCCGCTCTGGGACCGGCAGCCATCTCTGCCTTGGGACTGGCTGCTCACAGAGTCCTCTGCCTGCCTACAGCTGCAGCCTGGGACTTCATAGCATTTAGAAAAAGAATAACAACTGGTAATGGAACCCAGGGCTTCATCTCTGTCAGGTAAGCACTCCACCAACTGAGCCACCTTTCCAATGTTTCCCCCATCTTTCCATTTTGTCCTATCTTGCTTTTAAAATCTATTAGTAATTAGAGGCAGGTGTGTAATTATATAAACAAGGCTGATTTTGAACTCCTCATCTCTGCTTCTTCCACCTTCATGGGCTGGCATCACAAGTTTGCCGCTATACCTGTCAATGTGTCTTATCCAAAGGATTCTGTCCTGAAAGAGGAGACATTTTAGGTCCGTTCTTCACGCTTGTAGGTGGAGAAGAGAGTGAGCATAAAGGTAGGAAAAACTCATCCATGGGTGCTTCAGTGTACACAGCCCACAGGGTGTTGGCCTGGCATACCTCCTTAACTATTCTGACAATCTTGCTTTTGCTGTCTCTCAGTTTTTTTAAGCAGATGACCAGTTTCATTATGTCACAATTCTTGGTCCTCTGCCAGCAAGGGATGGATATCAGATGAGGAGAATGAGGGATGATCAATCAAGCTCTTATTAGTTCCTCACCCTGAGAAACCTGACGATCTTGGGTGGGAACATCAAATGTGGTTACTATTGAACCGAGCAGCTGTTGCAGCGTCAGCTCTTGGTGTTGAAGTAGATGTTTTAAGGAAGAGAGCATGGTCATGAAACTACAGATAATGAAAGAATAAAAAGGTTTGTGATTCCAGGTCTGATAAAAAAAAAACCAAACCAAACCAAAACAAACAAACAAAAAACTACCAGGTAGGCAAAACTGTGGGAAACCAACAGGGGCAGGACAGGCAGGGAAAAGTTGACTGTGGAGGAAACATGGATGCTGGTAATGGGAGAGATGACGTAATAATTAAGAGGGCTTGACACTAGCAGGGTGGTGGTGGCGCACGCCTTTAATCCCAGCACTCGGGAGGCAGAGGCAGACGGATCTCTGTGAGTCTGAGGCCAGCCTGGTCTACACGAGCTAGTTCCAGGACAGGCTCTAGAAACTACAGTGAAACCCTGTCTCGAAAAACAAAAAAAAAAAAAAAAAAAAAAAAAAAAAAGAAATCTCAAACCAATGATTCTAGACCAGCCCAAGACCTGAGGTGAGGATGCCGAGAAATGCAGCCACATTGTCACCATTGTCTGAGGGTCAGAGAGTTTGAGAGACTAACAGGCATAATTGCACCTTCTAACTCAGGAGGTGGTTACCTGGCTCTTTTGAAGTTAAGACAGCTCGGTGCCATCCCGACAGGTGGTCAGGATATGCAAATGTGCTTCTGCTCCTTCCATTGTAACTATGAGGTCACCTGGGGAAGGGCTGTTTTCTGTGTGTGTGTGACACAGTGTCTGTGAGTGTAGGTGACTTGGGTCATCTGGCTAGCTAGGCCACAGAATGCTGATGATGGGAAGTCTCATAGTGAGGGTGTGAGATAACTTTGCCGTATCATGTTAATGAAGCATTTTGTTACCTTCCCTCTAGCTTATGGTGGGTATAAAAGCTGTGAAAAATAAATGTGGGTGATTTTAGAATCTGAGTGATTCCTGAAACTCCCTCCAGATACTGTTTTATAGTTTCTGTCTTGTTATTTTATGCATCTTCTCCAATTCCAATGCCTAAACACTGGTATGAGTGATTTTGTTGAGGCTGGTCCTCAACACTGAGGGAGGTCAATAAGAGTGTGATCGACATACATCCCACAGTGCCTAATCCACATACCTTACTAGCTCATTGCCCCCGGATTGGCAATGGTATATTATCCTAGACATAAAAGATGCCTTTTTAGTCTGCTCCAAAAGACCCCCCAAAAGCCAACCATATTTTGCCTTTGAATGGCATGACCCAGAGATTGGGGCCAGCAGTCAGCTGACATGGACCAGACTACCCAAGGATTCAAAAATTCTCCTACCATCTTTGTTGAAGGTCTGCATGAGGACCTGGGTGAGTACTAGACCCAGAGCCCTGATGTTAGTCTGTTGCATTGTTGATGACCTACTGGTTACAGTTGTAGAATGGGCGACCTGCTTGGCTGGGACTGAGCCACTACTGTGAGCCCTGGTGTGTTGTGATCTAGCTGCCCTCATTCCCCCTGACCAACATCAGAACTCCCTTGTGGTCTGTAATTGACAAGGATGTTTGTGTTCTTTCTGGCCAATGGTTTTCCACAGAAGCAGTAGGCTTTAGCTGAGGCAAAATAAAGGTTTCTGTTTTTCCACCTGAAAAGAAGCCTCCGTGTCTCAATCCTGGCACCCCCAGCCAGTCTCTGCTATCCAGGCTGCACCAGCAGCATGACAAGTAGAGGTCCCACTGAGATCTGGAAAGTGGGTATACGTGAACAGGGTCGCTCCGTCCACCGGCTAAATCAAGGAACATATTGGGGAAGGTAATGTGTTTTTTTTTTCATTCCCAGAGATACTCTGAGGGACACCTTCCAAAAGACTAGCAAGTATATAGAAGAGATGGAGGGGGGAGTGAATTGAAGGCCTCAAAAAGTAACTGAAACTCTTAAAGCAATAAGGCACAGAAGTAACAAAGAAGACAGCCAAGGATTTCATACAAACAATAGCTCAAGTTAGCCCCTGGTTTATTACAGGAGGGGGTTTAAATGTTCCAGACTGGGAACAAGCCAAGTCAGATTAAAAGGAGTATGTGTTTTGTCATCCCCAGAGACGCTCTGAGGGATGCCCTCTGGAAGATTGATCAGTAGGGAAGTAATAAAGAGGAAGCAGGGAGGCGAATTGAGGGCCTCAAAAAGATAGAATGTGTACAGATGTATGTTATTATGTTGATTGTGTTGTCTTTTGTGTTCTGGACTGGAGAAAGACATTTGATTCTAGGAACTGCTAAGAAAGGTATTTTGACTTTTTGATGCTTTGGAAAAGAGGTTCTGCTTTTGTCTCCACAGAGGATGAGAACCTGTGGATTCATTGCAAATTTATGTGGTTTGAGTCACCAAGACCTCCTGAAATGTTGATGTAAAATACTCCCAAGAATGCAGTACTCCCACTCAGCAGGAAGTAGCCAGACAGGTTGGCAATGCCCAAATTCCCTAAAAGATTGTTTAAGTGGGGCCCCTTCAATGGTTCCACAACAGTAGCAGTGAGCCTGCTTCCCTGAGTTCTGCTCCACTACATGCAGCAGTTTGTACCCAGAGCGAGTGCATCTGTGGCCAGAAGGCAGCTGGAGCAGAGCTTTTCTAAGCATGTTGCCATGGCCCAGTCGGTGCCCAGCCTGGGGAACACCACGGCAGTGTCAGGAGTATCAGCAAATATGGCAACAAGTGCTGGACCATAGAAGGTCAGCAGAAGAGAGACCTTGGAATCACCACAGCTGTGGTTGCAATTACTGCCATCTCTGCCACTGCAGATACTGCTGCCAGAATTGCTCTTTCCCAGACTGTGCAGATGTCTGAGACTGTCAACCAGCTAGCTGAGTCAGCAATGCTTTGGATATTGACTTTAAACCAGCAAGTGGCTCTGGTTCAGGAGTAAGTGGACTTTTCAACAGTTAATCATGTTATGGCACTGTATTGCATGCTTCTGCTACTGTTATGGAACTCAACCATCATATGAGAGGGGTTTGGAATACTGCTTTTGTTAATTTTACCACCCAGTTAGTGCATGCTAGATGGTTGCAGTGCTGGTCTGGCTGGTTGGTGCTATCAGTCCTGGGGATACTTGGTTTAGGGCTATGTGTCTGGGTAGACATGGATGGGCAATAATTGGGGGCAGGATGCCACCTAAGACAGGGAATATTAGAGGGCTATTCCCCCATGACAGGCAAGGTATTCCATCAAAGTAACAAAACAGGCACCGTTTATTTTATAAAATAAAATGGGGGGGGAGTTGTTGTGATCCAGCTGCCCTCATTCCCCCTGACCAACATCGGAACTTCCTTGTGGTCTGTAATTGACAAGGATTTTTGTGTTCTTTCTGGCCCGTGGTTTTCCACAGAAGCAGTAGAGGTATAAAAGGCTTTAGCTGAGGTAAAATAAAAGTTTCTGTTTTTCCACCTGAAAAGAAGCCTCCATGTCTCAATCCCAGCACCCCTGCCAGTTTTGGTATCCAGGCTGCACTGGCGCAGCACTGGTGGACATAAGATACCATACCTCAGTTAAGAAAGCCCAAATCTGCAAGCAGCAGGTAACATACCTGGGGCACATCCTAAAGGGAGGACAGTGGTGGCTCTCGGATGCACAAAAAGAGATGGTGCTTAAGTCCCGACTCCCACCATGGCTAGACATGAGGGAGTCCTAGCTGGATTTTGCTGCTTGTGGACTCCAGGCTTTGCTGAACTGGCTAAGACCTTATATGAGGCCACCAAAGAATAGCACATTTTATGGGCAGAATACCATCAGCAGGCCTTTGAGAAACTCCAACAAAGCCTGCTCTTGGCCCCAGTACTGGGCCTGCCAGATGTGACTAAGCCCTTACACTTAGTTGTGGATGAGCACAAAGGA
This sequence comes from Arvicola amphibius, assembly GCF_903992535.2. Lineage (NCBI taxonomy): Eukaryota > Metazoa > Chordata > Mammalia > Rodentia > Cricetidae > Arvicola > Arvicola amphibius. Next base: position 88,093,061 of record NC_052056.1, read on the forward strand.
ATAGCTAGCTAGAAGTGTCCTGACCCAGATCATGGGTCCTTGGAAATGACCAGTAGCCTATCTGCCCAATAAATTGGACCCCGTGGCAGCTGGATGGCCTCCCTGTCTGTGCATAATAGCAGCTGTGGCCTTCCTAGTAAAGATGGCGACAGATTGACTTTAGAACAAAATCTCACCATAACGACCTCTCATGCTTGAGGCGGCCTCAAGCAGCTCCCGATGGGTGGCTGAGTAATGCCAGAATGACTCACTATCAAACCATGTTACTCAATCCTGCTAGAATAATGTTCCAGGTACCCTCAGCCCTGAACCTTGCCTAACCCAGACGTGGAAGCACCCTTGCACAACTTCTCTGGAATCTGGGTTCAGGTACACTGTGTCTGACCTGATCTGAGGGCACCCCTCTGCCTGATGTGGAAGTCACCCCGTACAGTGATGGGAGCCGCACTGTGCAGAATGGACAGAGAGGTGTGTTGGGTTGCGGTCAGTACCTCGGAAGAAGTAGTTTGGGCAGAGCCAATGCCTACTATCACCTCCGCTCAAAGAGCAGAATTAGTGGCCCTGATAAAGACTTTAGAATTAGGACAGGAGTGGAAGATTAACATTGACACCAAGAGCTGTTATGCATTTGCAACTGCCTGTGTACACGGGGCAACATGTAAAGAAAGGGGACTGTTGACTGTGGAGGGAAAGGCTATCAAAAATAGAGAAGAAATTCTGGGCCTTCTCAAAGCCGTGTGGAAACCCTAGAAAGTGTCTGAGGCACCAGAAGGGGGACGGGTCTGTCCCTTGGGGCAACAATTTGCCAGATAAAGCCACCTGGGAGGTAACAGTACAGATCAGCCCGATCCTGGCTTCAGTTCTAGTAGACCCAGGACCCTTGTTTTACCTGACACTCCCAAATACACCTGGGAGGACCTGGCCTGGACAAAATCCCTCCCCATGGGGCAATGCCTGGAGGGATGGTGGTGACAGATGGACAGCAAAATTATTCTGCCTGTCCAAATGTTACTGTGGGGTTAAAGGGACAACTGGAGCAGGAAACCAACCAATCACTGAGCTCTCTGACTCTGAACCCAGAGCCAGTGAAAGAAACACACCCTGTATTTGAGGCCTGGGTCAGGAAAGAAACATCTTTATCCCTGAATCCAGGACTTAAGACCTGTGCCCTGGCTCTGAAGCTAGTGTCAAAAAACACACTTTGTCCCTAGAATCAGAGCCAGTGAAAGAAATATGCCCTGGCCCTAAGATTAGAGTCAAAAAGCTAAAAAGGACCAGTAAAATAAACACACTTTGGCCATGAAGGCAGAACCATCCCTGCCCCTGATCAGCTAAACTGACCAATCCCTGAGCAGGGGTAAAACTAACCAATGCCCCTTCTCCCTGGGAAAACTCCGCCCCTAAGAAGCCCTACATAAGCCTCTCCACCCCTTCAGTTAAGAGCTGCTGTTAATCCCTCCCTGCAAAAGTAGCCACTCTCCTGGATTCCTCCCTCACAAATAAATCTTTCTCAAAAGAGTCTTGGGTGACGACCTTCATTTGCAGGTGCAGAGCAGAGGAACCTGGCTGGAAAGTCCCTTAGAGGACTGAGTTGAAAAACCTGGCTGAGATGCTCCCTAGGGGGCCTGAACTAGGCGGAGCATAACAGAAGAGCCTTGCTAGGATGCTCCTTAAGGGGGCTGAACAAGGCCAGCGGAGGAAAAGTAGCAACTTTTTGCTGGAGGAGGAGGAGATTGCTACATTTCTGCAGGGGGCTTGCCCTAGCAGAGTGTTAGCAGAAGAAGCATCTTGGGTGGGAGAAGCAGATAGCTCTGCTAGGATGCTTCCTTAAGCAGACAGTGCAGAACTCAGCTGTAGTGGCTCTACAGGAGAGGAGCAGGATCCCCACATCTTGCGGGGAGACCATTCCCCACCGCACCCCAGCTTTAGGTAGCCTGGCTTCCCTTGAGTCAGGACACCTTTTCTCCAGGGCTGAGTGGTCCCATCGCAGCTCCAGCCTCCAGAGCTGTCCTATAGCAGCTCTAAGTATATCCTGGCTTCCCGATAAGTCAGGATATCCCAACACCACTACTGTACTACATTCCCCTACAGTTACTGCAAAAGATTCATTGAATGAAAGATCTACAGAGGTGCTCTGGAGTTAATATCAGGGATCAATTAATATAATTAACAGCAGAAAATTATGGACGTAGTCTCTTTAAGTAAACCAGTGCTGTGGCAAATCCCAGAAACTCTGGAATCTGACTCAGAGGGAAAAGCCTGGGGCATGCTGGGAGGTAGATTTCACTGAAATTAAACCTGGCAAATATGGATATAAGTATTTACTGTTTATAGACACTTTCTCAGGATGGAACCACCAAACATGAGACAGTGCAGGTGATGGCAAAGAAGCTCCTAGAAGACATCCTGCCCAGGTATGAATTTCCTACCATGATAGGGTCAGATAATAAACCGGCTGTTGTATGCCAGGTGAGTCAGAATTTAGCCCCTGTCCTGGGGAGTGATTGGAAATTACATTGTGCTTATAGACCCCCAGAGTTCAGGACAGGTAGAATGCATGAACATGAAAGACCCTAATTTCTAGGGTTCAGGGAAGGATCTCCCAGACTCAATAAGCCACGCAATGGATGCAAACAGCAAGAGGTTCTTTAATGTTGAAGGCGCCAACGGGGCACTCAATACTCCAGTGAGACTGAGCCCCCCCCTACTCTTCCTGCAAGCATTTATAGGGTCTCAGAGTTACATAATAGGGAACCATAGCAACAGCAGTATCATTGGTCAGCTCAACTTAACATATGGGGGGTCAACATCAGGATGAAAACAAGTCCAACAGGATAAAAACAAGTCTAACAGGGCGAAAACAAGTCTAACAGGGCGAAAACAAGTCTAACAGGACGAAAACAAGTCTAACAGGACGAAAACAAGTCTAACAGGATGAAAACAAGTCCATTTCCTTTTGGTAGAAATGGTCCACAGCACTCACTGATAAGGCTATTGTACAGTAAACTGTCAGTATTCTCTGGTTCAGCATATCTTATAACCTATATTAACTGTATGGATTGTGCACTTAAAGCTGTTACCAAGTTGTCAGAACCTTAAGAACAAAAACAAGTCTAAATTAAGCCAGTTTTCAGCCAGTTTCTGCCTCCTGAGCTTTGATACACAAAGGACTGGGTGTTTTTCCCAAGACTGCTCCTGGCACCCACAGATACCCTGTTTTGCCCCCTTGGCAGGTGCAGCTGGTCTCAAGGCTGCTTCTGCTACTCATAGGTATCCTGTTTTTCCCTAGTTGATCACAAAAAAACTTAAGATGGAGACTAGGGTTGGGGTCTTTCAAACAGAACTCTAAAAGACAGCCTTACCAAATTAGCCCTGGAGACTGGTGCAGACTAGGTGGCCCTCCTCCCTTTTGCCTTGTTCAGGGTTAGAAACTCCCCCTATCAAATGGGGCTGACACCCTTTGAGTTTATGTTTGGTACCCCACCCACTAATATTCCAAGCCTGCAGACAGACCTGCTGGTGGAGCTGGATGACCAAGATCTCCTTGATGCCATACGAGGAGTCCAGTGGGCACATAAGCATGTATACATACATACATACATACATACTACATACATAAGCATGTATGGCCAAAGTTTAGGGCCCTTTATGAGTCTGGTATCCCTCCCGAACCCCACAGATTCCAGCCAGGGGACTGGGTTTATGTGAGAAGGCACCGTCAAGAAGTGCTAGAACCCAGGTGGAAGGGACCCTCTGTCATCCTGCTGACTGTACCCACTGTCATTAATGTTGACGGCATAGTCACCTGGATCCACTACACCCACGCCAGGCCTGCAGACCTGTTTGCCCTCAAGGAGGACTACAGAGGATGAGAGGTTGCCAAGGACGGAGCAATCCACTCAAACTCTGGGTTCCACGAAGTTACGAGTGGCAGCAATATCACTGTGATTCCCAGTATCCCTGTGGATCTCTGCCAGTTCTATCCCCCTTATAATTCAGAAGTGGTTCAAAGTTCCTATTTACCCTACACCTCTGTAGAACTGCAGAGCAGAGAACCGCATTCCTAGTATGCCCAGAACATGTGGCCGGTAGAGCTTGGAAGGACCATCTGAAATGCGGGGGAGCAAGTGACTACTGCACCAGTTGGTTCTGTGAGTCCACTGGACACTTACGGCGGAGCCCTCCCCTTAAGAGAGATTACATTTCCCTCAAGTGTCTACCCTTCCAACACGTATTAAAAGGTAGGCATTTTCTGCACGGGACTTCAGGAGCGTTGGTGTAACCCTGTGACTATTACGTTTTCTTCTGCAGGACTGCAGAAAGAGGTCAACTGGAATGGAGGATACAGTTGGGGAATTAGGCATCCCAACAAAGGTTGTGCTTTTGGAAGGGCACCGGATCCAGGGGCTTTATTCACCATACGACTCTTTACGGGATGACTCGGTCTATGGCAGCGGGGCCCAGCCAAGTGATTAAGCCCAAGCTTACAGAATAGGAGGGGTGTGGACCTGATTTTTCTCCAACAAGGGAGGGGGCTCTGTTCTGTGCTGTATTAGGGGAAGAATGTTGGTTCTTCTTCTTCTTCTTCTTCTTCTTCTTCTTCTTCTTCTTCTTCTTCTTCTTCTTCTCCTCCTCCTCCTCTTCCTCCTTCTCCTCCTCCTCCTCCTTCTTCTTCTTCTTCCTCCTCTTCCTTTTTTTTTTTTTTTTTTTTTGGTTTTTCAAGACAAGGTTTCTCTGCAGCTTTGGAGCCTGTCCTGGAACTTGTTCTTGTAGACCAGGTTGACCTTGAACTCACAGAGATCCGCCTGCCTCTGCCTCCTGGGTGCGGGGATTAAAGGTGTGCACCACCACTGCCTGGATTATGAAGCGTTTTTTTTTTTTTTAAAGAATGTTGTTTCTATATAGACCATTGTGGAAAGACAACATGGCCAAAGCTAGGGAAAGACCAGCAAAGCGAAAAGGGAACAAGAAGCGAATCAAGGATGGTCTGAGTCCTGGTTTAAGAGCTCCCCCGGCTGACTATCCTAATCTCGGCCATATTGGAGCGGCTCCTCATATTAATTCTTCTCCTAACCTTTGGTCCTTGCATTTTAAATAGGCTAGTAAAATTTATGAGAGACTTGGGACTATTCAACTAGTGATTGCCAGATATCACCCAGTGGCGACAAATGCTTTAGGGGAAGTTCATTGTCAGCCCTTGTCTGAGAGGGCGGGGGGGGGGGGGGGGGGGGCAGGGCTCTGATGGAATTAGGTGAATTGCGACAAAGATAAGACCCATGATTTGGTTCTCGTAGGCACAAGAAAGAGGAGGGAATGAAGGAGCAGGACAGACTCCATTTTGATAAAGAACTCCATTTTAGACAGGGTTTAATCAGGGGATGAACTCAGCTCCAATAAAGTCATAAACAGTTCCAAGAAAGGAACTTCCAGGAACCATGTCAGGGCAACCAGATGTGTGGGTGAGCCAGCCAATGAGAAACTTTGGCAAACAACATCTGCAGGCTCCAGATGTCCTTGTCTTCATCGATAAACACGATGTTGAAAATTCTCCTAGACCCCAGCCAATGAATTTAAGGGCTGCATACCCTTACCCAATCCTGAAATGCCAAGGCTTGTACCACCCTGCTTGAGGTTTTTCTGCTTTAAAAACTCTCCAACCAGCCGGGCAATGGTGGTGCATGCCTTTAATCCCAGCACTCGGGAGGCAGAGGCAGGCGGATCTCTGAGTTCGAGGCCAGCCTGGTCTACAAGAGCTAGTTCCAGGACAGGCTCTAGAAACTACAGGGAAACCCTGTCTCGAAAAACAAAAAAAAAACCTCTCCAACCCCAGAGGCTCAGGGTAGTTCTCCTCTAACAGCCCTGAGCAGCCCTGAGTGCTGGATGACTCCGGGCTCATGCTTGTAATCAATAAACCCCTGTGTGTGCACTGGATACCAGCTCTGTAGTGGTCTTGTTTGGGGGTCTTGCGACACGAGCACAACGCATGTGTCCCTAACAATGTGTTCATTCCACCCAGGATGATCAAGTTGCTCCCCCCAGCTTCTTTTTTTAAGATTTATATATTTATTGTATGTAACACCCGATTCTGTGTTACCCCCTCGGTACAGTTCGCGCGCCACTGTACCTTACGCGAGTCGGACAAGGGCCTGGAGATTGAAAGAACACACAAAGAGACCTGGGTCATTCGAAAGGAGATCAGCCGAATGCCGTTTATTTAGCCTTGGGGAAAATCTTATATACCCCACTCCTGCCCAAGGAATTCCACCCAGGCAGGTGGGAAATTACCATATCTAACTGCTGCACAAGGACTTCCACCTAGGCAGGTGGGAAATTACCATACCAACAATAGAGTCAACAATGCCCTACAACAAATCACCAGGCGGGGCAGAGGGAGCACAGGAACAAACAGGATGCTTAGTCATCTGACCAGAAACCGTCCTCAAGGTGAGCCCCAGGAACAAGGGCAGACCCGGGCCCTACAGGTCTCCCTTTTTATATAAATTATGACTAGGCCTGTCTTGGGTGGCATTGGACGTCAGGCAATACCCCTTACCCGTCATGGGAAAGCATTCAGGTCAAAACACATTTCCTGTCTTAGGTTGGGGTAGCCCCCCAAAAACCTTTCCCGTCATTGGCTCACTAGTCACCCAACACCGAGTTCAGCCAGATTTGTGCTGAAAGATTCTCTGGGGCAATTGCTAAGAGGGCTTGCCACGTGGCAACATTGACCTGAGTTTGCCTTTGGCTCTGGCACCATGAAACCATGAAGATGATGCTCCAGTGCATTTAAGCATTCCTTAGGAGACTGTGCTTGCTTAATAAGTCTGCCCAAAATGGAGTCCTTTAAGTAAGGTCTCAGCACTGGTGAAAGGAACCCTGGTATATTAAACTAGAATAATCTCAAGAGCCAATTAGTAAATTGTATACTCCAGGGTCCACGAAAAACAGCAATAAGCCTTTACTGTAACCTAGCAGTGGACTTTAACCACAACCAATAGCAAAATTAACTGCAAATTTCATTTGTAAATTTAGCTCAATTTGAATGGCCAAGGCATTTGCAACCTGCCCTGAGAGGGTATCCATTGTGCAAGCAGAAGCAACTGACTGACTAATGGAAAATCCAGCAGCTCTAGCTGCTCTGGCAGCCGCAGCAATGGCTGCATTATCATGGGATGGGTAGATAGGTCCTTAGCACTCGGACCACCACAGCTAGCTCCTCAGGATCCCAGCAACTCTTCAGTAGACAAGCCAGTATCTACTTGATCTCTTGGCTCTGTCCTGTCTTCAGGCTTCTGGACGGGAAAATCCACAGCACGCACCAGACGCTCAGGTACCCATATTGGATTGTCAGCATCCTGTGGGAAAACACAAACAGCCCCTCTTCCCCACACCAGTACAGGATCTGGACCATACCAGGTGCCATCTGCTAGATTCTTCCATATAACATGAGGCATCCCGGAAGAATCTGGCCGCCAGTGCCGGTCAGCAGCGGTATGACATTGAGCATCAACAGTCAAAAAATTTAAAATGTATAAAATAAAAGACAAATGATCTCTGGGGGTAGAACCATATTCCCCCTTTTTTGTTTTATGCAGATAGGCTTTGAGCGTACGATGCGCTCGTTCCACTATAGCTTGTCCTTGAGGATTATAAGGTATTCCCGTTTTATGGGAAATGAAAAAGTCAGAACAAAATTTAGTAAAGCCAGAGCTGGTGTAGGCTGGCCCATTATCAGTTTTTACAGTTTTTGGAACTCCCATGTAGGCAAAGGCCTGGAGACAGTGACTTTTAACATCACGTAATTTTTCTCCTGTATGAGCTGAGGCAAAAATAAGATGAGAATATGTATCCACGGTTATGTGAACATATTGCATACGCCCAAAAGAAGGAACATGGGTAACATCCATTTGCCATAAATGATTAGGAGCAAGCCCACGAGGATTAACTCCCAAATGGGGAACAGTTAAAAGTTCTGTACACAGAGAACATTTTTTAACAATATCAGTGGCTTGCTCTCTAGATATCTTAAAATGAAATCTTAACGACCCAGCATTGAGATGAAAACGATTATGAGCTTTTTCCACAGCTTCATAAGATTCTAGACTAACCGCACAAATTTGGCGGGTAAGCTGATCAGCCAATGCATTCCCCTCGCTCAAGGGACCAGGGAGGTCAGTATGAGCCCGTAAATGCCCTACGTAAATGGGAACAGACCGGGCCCAAAGCAAAGTTTGAATAGCCAATAACTGCGTCTGGACTTGAGATACAGAGGCAATATAAGCTGCAGTTTCCAAAGGTGCAAGAATTTTGCTTATATACTGACTATCAGTAAAAAGGTTAAATGGAATATCAGCATATTTCTCTAATGCCATTTGTACAGCGATCAATTCAGCCACCTGAGCAGATTTAGTATCAACAGGCTGAATATCAAAATCAGGAGGGGAGGCTACCACAGCTCTCCCTGTGGAAGATCCATCAGTAAACACATTCCGAGCCCCTGCCAGAGGCTGCAAAGAAATAACTTTAGGGAAACATACCGGATGATTTTTGAAAAAGGTGACCAACTTATCTGAAGGATAATGATTATCAAACTTGCAGGGATTAGTGCATAAAAACAAGGTCCAATCTTCAGCAAAATTTTGTAACCAAGTTATTTCTGCCTGGGTATAAGGCATAATAACCTTATCAGGTAACATTCCAAAGGTTTGCAAACTAAGTTTATACCCTTTCTGAATAACACGTAGCACAGCTGATGGGTACGAGATAACAATTTTTACAGGTGACACGCGTTCATGTACCCATAGGATGGATCCTCGCTGCCAAAAAACTCCAGTAGGACTATGCTGAGAGGGAAAAATTATCAATAGCAACGGCTGACTATAGTCAATATAATGAGTATGAGCAGAGGCAAGCTTTTTCTCAATTAAAGTAATACATTCCCTTGCCTGAGGTGTCAATTCACGAAAGGAGGTTGGGTCTGGATTTCCATGTAGAATGTCCATAATTATTTACTGCTCTAAGATCTTACAACAACCTCCATTTACTAGACTTTTTCTTAATAACAAAGATAAGAGTATTCCAAGGAGAAGTGGATGTCACTATGCATCCTGCCTCTAGCTGTTCTAGGAACTCACTCTAGGACAGGCTGGTCTTAAACTCATAGAGTTCCACCAGTCTCTGTCTCTAGTAGCTGGGTCTAGTTGCTGGGATTAAAGGCACGTGCCACTACACCTGGCTTTTTTCCTGGGCTGATTAACCATCCCTTTACCTGCAGGGCAGTTCCTTTTGTTGTGTCCTGACCTTCCATATTGAAAACAATTCCTTAACCTGGCTTCACCTTGACCTTCCTTAAGGGCAGAAACAATTACCCTACCCATCACGTGAGTGCCATCAATGTCCCAGCCTAACCGGATAAAGTCATTTAAATCTCCATCTCTATGGGGGCGTAAAACCTCTTGACAAAATCTATTAGCATTTTCGTAGGCCAGTTGCTTTATGGCTGGCATAGCTGAGTCCACATCCCCAAAAATGCTACTCCCCACCTGAAGCAGGCGGTCAATGAACTCAGAATAAGGTTCTGAAGATCCTTGAAGGGTCTTAGAAAGCTGATCTCTTGCTCCTTTGTTAGGTAAAGTTTTCCAAGCTTTAACAGCTGCGGCAGCTATCTGAGCATAAACCGCAGGGTCATAAGCAATCTGTGCTGCTAAATCAGCATACTGTCCTTCACCAGTTAACTTGTCAAGGTTATGCTGGGGGAAACCCGCCTCGGCATTTTCCCGTGCTGTCTTTTTGCAATTTTCCTGCATTTCACCTCTCCATAACAAATCTCCCCCTGAAAGACAAGCCCTGCAAAGCTGCATCCAGTCATTGGGTATAAGGTTGAGTTCTGCAAAGGATTCCAAAAAAGCTATAGTGAAAGGAGCATGAGCTCCATAATCCATAACTGCTTCTTTTAACTGCTTAATATCCTTAAAGGCCAGGGGGTATGCTGCCTGACCCTCTGTTCTTGCGGATCAATAATTTCCACAACAGGATAAATCTGCCTCTCTCTACTTAGATTATTTAATCTGTTTTGGATCTCTCGAATTTCTGCCTCTAAGTCTATAGGGGCGGAAGCACTGGTATAAGGATTTGAAGTGTCAAGAAATGTATTTTGCGGCGGAGGTCTCATGAAAACATCTCTGTTTGCTTCCTTCCTTTCCTCTTTTTCTAACTTCCTTTTTATCAGTGCGATCTCCTTTTCTAAAATTTCTTCTTCCTGTTCTATATCCCTTCTAATACTCTTAACTTCCTGTTCCTCAAAACTCTTAATAGAACTCACAGATTCTACCTCCTGAATCTCCTCAAGGGTTTTGTTCAAATTCTCTAATTGCTCTTTTACTTTAACATCATCACTGAGAAGAGCATCTCTGACTAAGCGCCATAGCGGAAATATTGCTATGGGGAATTCTTCTGGCCCTCGATCTTTTAGAGCATTTTGAAGGTCAGCCTTTACCTGCTCCCAATCAGTAATATTAAAACCCCCTGCATGTAGAAACCAGGGACTAAACTCTAAAACTGTCTTAACGATCTCTTGTGCTGTCTCAACTTTAATACCGGTGCCTTGTTTCTCCAAAAGACTTAACAACTGGCCTGTTAACCGGCCCCTTAACACTGGAACAGAATTACTTGCACCCATAACCAATACACCCTCACCATTCAATTTCTTACCTGCTGGCCAGACTTCCGAGGGCGACCTCTCAGGAATCCCTACTTCCCGATCTCGCAGATGGGTCTCCGACTGTAGTTGATGATGATCCCGGCGGGGCCTCCAATTGTAACACCCGATTCTGTGTTACCCCCTCGGTACAGTTCGCGCGCCACTGTACCTTACGCGAGTCGGACAAGGGCCTGGAGATTGAAAGAACACACAAAGAGACCTGGGTCATTCGAAAGGAGATCAGCCGAATGCCGTTTATTTAGCCTTGGGGAAAATCTTATATACCCCACTCCTGCCCAAGGAATTCCACCCAGGCAGGTGGGAAATTACCATATCTAACTGCTGCACAAGGACTTCCACCTAGGCAGGTGGGAAATTACCATACCAACAATAGAGTCAACAATGCCCTACAACAAATCACCAGGCGGGGCAGAGGGAGCACAGGAACAAACAGGATGCTTAGTCATCTGACCAGAAACCGTCCTCAAGGTGAGCCCCAGGAACAAGGGCAGACCCGGGCCCTACAATTGTATATACAACATTCTGCCTCGATGTATGCCCGCATGCCAGAGGAGGGTGCCAGATCTCAGTACAGATGGTTGTGAGCCACCATGTGGTTGCTGGGAATTGAACTCAGGACCTCCGGAAGAACAGCCAGTGCACTTAACCTCTGAGCCATCTCTCCCCTAGCTTCTACATCTGTTCTGCCTCTAATGCAAGTGAGGGTTTTTCTCCCCCTCCTTCCGGGGGGCCTGTTCTGCAACTTCCTCATGTTTCGTTGGTGGAAAATGTCACCTCATTGGCATTGCTTTGTCTGTCTGTCGTCTATCTATCTATCGATCGATCGATCAATCTATCTATCTATCTACCGATTTGGTTTTTCCAGGCAGGGTTTCTCTGTGTAGCCCTGGCTTTTCTGAAACTCTCTGTAAACCAAGCTTGCCTCACACTCAGAGATCCACCTAGGATTAAAGGCATGCACCACTATTACCCAGCAATTACTGTATTTTTATTTGATTTTGTTTTATTGAGACAGGTGCTCATGTGGCCCCAGGCCTTTAATGTGTGATTTTCGTTTTGTTTGTTGTTTTTCAAGGCAAGGTTTCTCTGTGTAGCTTTGCAGCCTACCCTGGAACTCACTCTATCCACCAGGCTGGCCTTGAGTTCACAAAGATCTGCCTGCCTCTGCCTCCCGAGTCTTGGGATTAAAGGCGTGTACCACCACTGCCTGGCTAACATGGGGTTTTTAAAAAAGATTAACTAATTAAAAAAATAAGTGCTTGTGGTGGGGAGGAGTATGTGGGTGTAGTAATGAGCTGGCTGCTTCCTGCTGCCCCGGCTTTGGGCCGCCTGACTAGCTTATGCCCTGAAATAACAACACACAAACTGTATTCATTTAAACACTGCCTGGCCCATTAGTTTCAGCCTCTTACTCACATCTTGATTAACCCATATCTAATAATCTGTGTAGCACCACAAAGTGGTGCCTTACCGGGAAGATTCTAGCGTAAATCCATCTTGGGCTGGAGCTTCATCGTATCTGTCCCAGAGAGGAGAGGCATGGCTGTCTGACTAACTTCCCAGCATTCTATTCTGTCTACTCCACCCACCTAAGGGCCAGCCTATCAAATGAGCCAGGCAGTTTATTTATTAACCAATGAAATCAACTCAAACAGAAGACCCTCCCACATCACGTGGGTATATGCAATACCCATGGAAGCCAGAAGGAGGTGTCAGATCACCCTGGAGCTGAAGTTCCAGATGGTTTGTGAGCTTCCTGATGTGGGTGCTAGGAACCTAACTGGGGTTCTCTGCAAGAGTCAGCAGTGACGAATCTCTTCAGCCCCTCTTTATGATTTTGTGTTGATCATGCATTCATAGCTGTGCTGCCTGCCTGGGGCCTCTGGGATAGGACATGTAGAGCATGGAAAAGACAGCATGGAATGTGAGCCTCGAGCCCCTCCCTGGCTCTCTTACCATTGGCATTCAGTTTTGTTTTTCTGTTATGGTCTGTCCTGTCCCTTTAAGAGACAAGCCCCGCCTACTCCCTCCCACATCCACCAAGGCAAGTGAATCTTCCTTCTGCTTCCAGCCTAATCCCCTTCCTCCCTTTCCTTTTCTCTCTCCTGAAGAGGCAGCTTCTGCCTTTCTCCCTTCTCCCTACTTCTCTTCTCCCTCCTCCTCTTTCTCTGTTTTCTCTCTCTCTCTCTCTCTCTCTCTCTCTCTCTCTCTCTCTCTCTCTCTCTCTCTCTCTCTCTCTCTCTGCCTCTCTCTGCCTCTCTCTGCTCTTCCCCTTTCTCCCCTTATGCCCTTTCCCTTCCATAACCCACTAAATAAATACCCACTTTCTCTGCATGGTGCGTCTCTGTCTCTCATGTGCTGTGTGGCTCCCTGCCTGGGACAGGACTGCCTCTGTGTCCTGCCATGGTCCTGTCCCTGCTGCCCACTGCCGCCACCCAGGGACCTGCAGCATTTTACTTAAACCATAACATTGGTGCTTGTAACTTGGCCAGGCTCTCTCCAAGTTCCCTCCTACCCACAGGCGGGCCAGCTGAGAACACGTGGAACCCTGTATTAATTCAGGGGCCTCATCCCAGCCCCCAGCATCCATCTTTGGAAGGCCACCTCCCCAGGGAGGGTCAAGGAAGCCCACGAAACCTTGACACTTTCCCCAGGAAAGGTCAAGACTACTCCCACAGTCTATTTAAACTGCCCCCCAGAGAATAAACATGTGGTCTTCCCTCTTCCTCTTGGGTGGTTGTGTCTGCTTTCTTTCCCCCCCCCCCCCATCACCTGAGAGATCAGATGTCCAATTCCTGGATATCTTTTAATTTGGTCTGATTGGGATTATTTGCATAGGCAGAGAGGCTCAGCTTTAAGAATATTCCTAACATTTTGGAGGTCCTACAGTAGGGGGCATTGTTTTTCCTGTGGGCTCAGGGCCATGTGTTGGAAAACGCCCTTCTAGCACACGCAATCTTCTCCAGGCTAATATTGGCTTTGTCTCAGTGAGTCTCCCCCCTCCCCCCCCCCCTTTTTTTTTTTTTTTTTTTGCTTTATGCCGGTAGGGAGACAGGACACATTCACATTTATTTTTGTCCATTTTTGGGCTTTCTGTTGAATTACCATTGTGCAGTGAAAGTCCAACCCAAGCGGCAAAGGCAGACTTCGCTGAGGTGAAAATTGTGTGTACCAGAGACGTCTGCCACTCATTTTTACAACCCCGTTTTTTAAAAATATTTATTTATTATGTATACAATATTCTGTCTGTGTATATGCCTGCAGGCCAAGAAGAAGACACCAGACCTCATTATAGATGGTTGTAAGCCACTATGTGGTTGCTGGGAATTGAACTCAGGACCTTTGGAAAAGCAGGCAATGCTCTTAACCACTGAGCCATCTCTTCAGCCCCTATAACCCCGTTTTGGCTCAAGAGTAGTCCTGGTGAACGCACTGTGACAGAGTTGAGTCCCACATTTTGGCATAGACTTTTAAATGAGTTCTTGCAATTTGAAGCCAGATCCGTTATCACCCCTGGGCAGCCTCCTACAAAATCTTTGTAAATTGGGACTGTCAGATACAATCTGTCCCAAAGGGCTAATTTCTCTATGCACTAAGATTTGGCTTCAACATGACCTTGACAATGAGATGTGATGGCCACCAGAGGGAGCTCGTGAGCTTTCCATCCTCCAGGACCTCGAAAATTTTGTGGCCATGAGGACAAATGGACAGAACTCTCCTCATATGTCCACAGTTTCTGGGCACTGCGCCCTTGCCCCTCCCTCAGTAGCCAGTGTCTTACAGCATCGGTTCTGGTCACCAGGGTAACGGCGCCTCCAGATTGCTGATCATCTGAGAATTGGTACCCAGAAAGCTCTGCCATGACCATGCATCCAAAGACACTGGCCCCTCCCCAACTCCCTTGAACCCTAATACCCAACTCCCTCCTGTGGAGCAGCAGTCTCCACAATCCTCCCCTTACCCACCCCTACCTACTTCCTCCCTAGTCAATCCAGAAGTTCAAGATCAACTTTCTCCCTACCCACTTTCCTCCCCTCCCCTCTCTCCTATCACATCTCCCTATCCCCCCATGCCATCAACCCACTTCTTGAACCCCTTTACACACTGGCCTAACCCCTCCCAATTCTCCCCTGTCTCCTCTCACCAGATCTCACTATAACACTGCCCTTCTCTGCCCTCTCCAGAAGGTAGTGGGAGCCGATGGCATTATTAAAGTCCTTGTTTCCTTTTCTCTTCCGGATCTCTCTCAGGTAGAAAAGCAGTTGGGTTCCTTCTCTGCTAATCCTTCTGTTTCTATTAAGGAGTATCACTATCTGTCACAGGCCTCCAATCTAACCTGGCATGATTTCTACGCCATCCAGGCCTCTACTCTCTCTCGCTGAAGAGCAAAGTAGAATTCAGACAGTGTGCAGACCAGACCCACCTAGTAGATAGTACGGTCCCTGTGGGGGAAGTGGCAGTGCCAGCCACAGAACCATACTGGGATTATCAACCTGGCCAAAACAGCCAACAGAGGCGGAACATCATGGTCCGATGCCTCCTTCAGGGTATGGAGATGGTCTCAGAAAAAAGGGGTTAATTTTGACAAGCATTGAGAAATCACATAGCTAGGCGATGAAAACCCAGCCATTTTTAAAAACCAATTATAAGAGATCATGGTTCAATATACTAGACTGGACCCTCCCCAGTGGGAGCCACAGTCCTGGCTACCCATTCCGTTTCTCAGTCAGCACCAGATATTAGAAAAACGTTTTTTTAAAAAAAAGGCTGAGGAGGGTCTCCAAACCACCATACAGAAATTGGTGAAAATGGCCTTTAAAGTTTTTAATGCCCAAGAAGAAGCAGCTGAGTCCTCCCGACAGATGAGGCTGCAACAGGCAGCAACGCTCCAAGCCCTAGCAGCTACCCTGAGGCCACGGGACCCCCAGAAGGAGGACAAGGAAAGTTTGCCAGTAGGCTACTATATTGTGGTCTAAATGGCCATTTGGCACGATATTACCCTGGGCCTCTGCCTACAAGGCCATGCCTTATCTGCCAGCAACCTGGACACTAGAAATCACAATGGCCCCATGGGGGCTCGTCCTCTATGCTATGCCATGGAGGTTCAGCCTCACCAATATTGGTAAGTGAGACTGTGCCAGCCTTCGAACTACTCTGCCTGGCGGAGCATTGATGTGGCCCCCAGACTTGGCGACTTCCATAGCCCTCTCCGAGCCTAGGGTAACACTGCAGGTAGCAGGTAAGTCCATTTTCTTTCTTTTCGACATGGGAGCGACCTCTGTTTTAACATCTCAGTCAGGCCCTACGTTCCCCTCACCAGTTTCAGTCACGGGGGTAGACGGGACCTGCTCCTCCCCACTTAAAACTCTGCCCTTCCAACAGCTCCTGCACTTGCTCTTCCAGACCCCACGAGACCTCACCACCTCTATACAGATGAGAGGTCAGATGTGGCCAGGCGAGTTCTAACCCAACAGGCTGGGCCTTCGATTCCAGATGTCGCCTTTTTATCCAGACAACGGGACCTCACTGTCTGTGGATGGCAGCCATGTCTAAGAGCCTGTTGGCAGTAGCAGCTGAACTCGGGAGGCTCTCAAGATCCCCTTGTCTGGGCCAATCACAGTATATTCCACCCATCGCCTCTCAGACCTTCTGAGACACTCCTTTCTCTCTCTTTCCTTGAGCCTTCGCAAGTCCAGGTTTTTCACTTACTATTTCTAGAAAACCCCCAAACTACTTTGGCCTCCAGTCCTGCCCTAAAGCCCCCCCAACTCTCCTTCCTGCTTCTTCCCCCTCGAGTACCTCCTCTCACTCTTGCCCAGAGGCTGTAGAGGCTTTAAACTTACCCTGGCCAGGTCTTCTAGACCAGCCACTTACAGATCCCCAACTCACCCTGTTTGTTGATGGAAGCTCCCTTATAGATAAATCAGGAAACCACCAGACAGGTATGCAGTGGTCATTTCCACTAACAGTAGAAGTGACCCGCCTGCCAATGGGAAACTTCTCACAAAAGGCCGAATTAATTGCCTTGACTAGGACACTCCAAATAGCCAAGGGCCAATGGGCTAATATCTATACTGACTCTAAATGTGCCTTCTTGATAGCCCACATTCATTCTACATTCTGGAAGGAAAGTGGCTTCCTTACTACCAAGGGCACTCCCATAGTTAACAGACCCCTTATAGCCAACCTCTTGGAGGCCCTTCTGCTCCCCACA